>NW_005353325.1:525983-552630 GCF_000412655.1 Myotis brandtii | reverse complement strand
GGGGGGTGGGGGGGGGGACGGGGGGGGGATAAAAAACAACAACTGATCAACACAAGAATTTTACAGTCCACATGTACCGGCTTATTCAAAGAGTGAGCCCTAATCATAAGACTTTAGAACATTTTCCTCCCCTCACACTCATCACCACATTACTAAAGATCTTCTTATGGCAATTTCTTTCATCTGGTGCATCACGTCTGGCTATGGAAGCAGGAGATGGAAACCCTAAGAAACAACCAAAAAGAAATTCCAAAGACAAAAAACTCACTGTAACATATTTGAAAATTGCCTTTGATGGGCTTGTTAGTAGACTGGATATTTTAAAGGAGAGAATCTCTGAGCTAGAGGACAAATCAATAGACTCATTAAAACCCCCAAAACAAACAAGCAAATAATAACAACAACAAAACAAAGAGAAGAAAGAAAAAAAAAAACCAGAACAGAATATCTAAAAAATGTAGGATAACTACAAAACTAACTATTCCCTGGGAATACAGGGAACAAGAGACAAAGGAATAGAATATTTGAAATGGTAATGACTGAGAATTTCCCCCAAATAAATATCAGACAACAAGCCACAGACCCAGGAAGCTCAGATATACCGCGCATGATAAATGCAGAAGAAACTATAATTTGGCATAACATTTTTAAAGTAGGGAATCAAACATGAAGAAGAAATTCTGAAAGAAATGAGAATAAAAACACATCTCTTATACAGGAATAAAGATACAAATTATAGCCAACTTCTCCTCAGAATCAATGTAAGCACAAAGAATGCTTATATGTAAGTGAAGTGAGTGATAGCAATAATATAAGGCATGGGAGGAAGGAACTAAAATTAGTTGGTTATTATAAGGTATTCTTTCTACGTGGGAAGTAGTATAATGTTATTTGAAAGTGCACTTGGACTAGTTGTAAATGTACCATACAAACTTAGGGCAACCACTAAAAAAAAGGAATAAAAGAAGGATAACTGATATAATAGAAAAGGAGAGAAAATGGAGTATAAAATATTGAATTAAAACCACAAAAGGCAGAAGTGTGGGAGACAAAAAATAGGAACAGAATACAAGGGCAACAAATAGAAAACAGCAGCAAAAATGGTAGATATTAATCCAGCTGTATAAAAAATCACTTTTAGTCAATGGTCTAAAAGTACCAATTAGAAAACAGAGATTGCCAGAGTAGGTCTAAAAAACGCTCCCCCAATTATATGTTGTCTACAAGAAACTCACTAAAAGCATAAAGAAGCATGTGATTTAAAAATAAATACATGAAAAAAATGTACCATTCTAGCAAAAAAGAAACCAATGGCTATATTAATTTTAGACAAAGCAGACTTCAAAGCAAGGAAAAATATGAGGGATAAAGAAGGGCACTATATAATAATGATAAAGGGTCAGTTCTCCAAGAAGATATAACAATTCTTAATGTGTATGTGCCAAACAACAGAGCATAAAACTACATGAGGCAAAAACTAATGGAAGTGCAAGGCTACCCATGAAAAAGAGAGAGGACACACACAACTAGAAAAGGAAATGAAATATATGTAGATGGGGAAGGAAGACAAAATTTGGTTTTGTTTGCAGATTACATAAAAAATTGTCTATGTAGTAAATTAGAAAACATCAACAAATAAACTACTGAAACCAATAAGCTATTATAAAATGTCAACTTTGATTGTTTTCATATATACCAAAAATGAACAAGTGCAATTTTAAGTAAAAAACATAAAACTATTTATATCATCACCCATAAAAATGAAATACTTAGATGTAAGTATTTATGAGAAAAACTATAAAACCTTGATGATGAAAATCAAAGAACTAAATAAATGGAGAAATATTTTATTTTCATGGATAGAAAGACTCAATAGTGTCAAGATGTCAACTCTTTCCCATTTAATTTATAGATTCACTGCAATCCCAATCAAAATACCAACAAATTTTGTGGATGTTGACAAATCTATTCTAAAGCATATATGGAGAGGCACAGAGACCAAAATAGGCAACACAATATTGAATAGGAAGATCAAAGTTGGAGGATGGACAGTACTGACGTAAAGATTTTCTATAAATTTATAGAAATCAAGACAGCATGGTATTGGCAAAAGAAAAGAGATCAATGGAACAAAATAGAGAGCCCAGAAATAGATCCCCATAAATACAGTCAACTGATCTTTGACAAAGGGATAAAGACAATATAATGGAGCAAAGATATTCTCTTCAACAAATGATGCTGAAACAACTGGATATCCACATACAAAGGAATGAGTCCTGACACAGAACTTACACTTTACAAAGACTAACTCAATCACAGACCTAACTATAAACACAAAGCTGTAAAACTCTTAGAAGATAACATAGGATAACATAGGAGGAAGCCTGGATGAGTTTGAGAATACTGATGCTTTTTTAGATACACAAAGACACAACCTACTAAACAAATAATTGATAACCTGGAATTTGTTAAAATTTAAAATTTTTGCTCTGTGAACAACAATGGCAAGAGAATGAGAAGACAAGCCACAGAGGAGGATAAGTTATTTACCAGAAAAACACAGCATAAAAGACTGTTATGCAGAATATAAAATAAACTATTAAAACACAACAATAAGCAAACAAACAACCCAATTAAAAAATTCCCGAAGACAACTGATACCTCACCAAAGAAAATATACAGCTGGCAAGTAAGCATAGGAAAAGATGCTCCACTTAATCAATCTTCAGGAAAATTCAAATTAAAATAACAATGAGGTATCATTACACACCTATTAGACTAGCCAAAATCCAAAACACTGAGAACCCCAAATGCTGGCATGGATGTGGGGCAGCAGGAACTCTCATACATTACTGGTGGAATACAAAATGGCCCAGCCACACAGAAAGACAGTTGGGTGGCTTCTGACAGAACTAAACACACTCCAGCAATTGTGCTTTTTGGTAAGTACCTATAGAATTTGAAAATTTGTGTCCACACACAAATCTGCACAAAGATGAGTACCCATACACATGTTTATTCATAATGTCAAACCTTGGAAGCAACCAAGATATCCCTAGGTTAAAGGATAAATAAGCTGTGTCTTCCAGACAACAATGTATTATTCAGTGCTTAAAAATATGAGCTATCAAGTCATAAGAAATGGAAGAACTTTAAATGCATATTACTACTAAGAAGCCAATCTGAAGAGGCTACATACTATATTATAGCAATTAAGTAACATTCTGAAAAGGTAAATGTATGGAGACAATAAAAAGTTCAGTGGTTGGCAGGGATGGGGGAGGGAGGAGAGATAAATAAGCAGCATGTATAAATTTATACATTTGTCCAAATCCATAGAATGTACATCAAGAATGAACCTTAATGTAAACTATGTACTTTGGATGAAAATGATGTGTCAATGTAGGTTTATCCATGGTAAAAAAAATATCGCCACTCTGGTGAGTGATGTTGATAAAGGATTGGGCTACTTGTTTAAATCTAAAATTGTTCTAGGAAAGGTGTTGTTTTTTTAAATACTAAAGAATGTTCCATTAGAAAAGTGGGCTATGCCAACTTTAATTAATATTTACTTAAAATTTTTGGGTAACATTGATTAAGAACATTACATAATTTTCAGGTGTACCAGACTGTAATGTTACATCAGTGTACACAATTACATGCCCCCCACTCGAAGTCTAATACCCTTCTGTTCCCATATATTTGACCTCCTTTACCCACTTCATCCTCCTCTACCCTCAATTCCCTCTGGTAGCCACCATTCTATTGCCTGTATCTATGAGTGTCTTTGTTGTTCTTTCTTTAGTTACTTTTTGTATTCCACATGTAAGAGAATTACATAGAACAGAATAATTGTAATCCTTAGTTTTTTGTAGATTGTACAAGTAAGTAGAGAACATATCTAAATGGTCCATGAAGAAGAAGGAAAATGCTTTGAATAACCAGAAAACTTCATCCAGAATGCCATCCTTCTAATAAAAGTATAAACATTACTAAAACATCATATGCAAATTTTTTTTATCCTGAAGTCTACAAATTGTGAACTCATCCACATTCTCTTAATTACTTCTTTCAATTAAAATAATTTTCCTGGATAATGCTACCGTATTTCTGTGTTGTGGACCAATGTCTTTAAACCTACGTTATGTGAACATGTTGGGGATTTCCTGGAATAGGAACAGAGTCCTTTATTATCCTGGCTCTCTCAGAGGAAAAAGCAAAGCAAAGACATTATTCCAAAGAAATCCAGATACTCCTCCCCACCCAGGGTTATTTCCGTTACCATATCTTTAAAATTTCCTTCTAGAAAGAACAATTACAGGTAAAACTGTCTTCTGGAGTTTTCCCCTTGTGTCATATCTGCTTACATCTGTTTTATGAACACATGCATACAAATTTGGAAAGAGAAACCATATGCACAGAAAGAATATAATATAAATGGAAGTGGTATAAATGAAAAAATTAACTTGATTTAAATGTGTATAAAGTCAGAAAAGTAGCATGATATTCTGGGGGGAAAAAACACATTTATCCATGTTGAAAATAGCAATACAACATACAAGCCTCTCCATTCCCAGCACAGTTACCAAAAGTACCACTAATGAATGCCTTGAAATTATTTGTGACTACAGTGAAGAGAATTTATTTATATTCCTTGAAAACTACGTGACTAGCTAGCTGTTCCATAATTTAAAAATCTAATTAAAATAAACCTTGAAAAACTGTTTGCTCTTGATTTTTCTACAATTGGAAATGTGTATTTCTTAATTAGATTTATCATATGAACTTTATCTTATCTTTTTCTACACCTTTTGGAAATATCTGTATGCTAAAATGAGGTTACTCTGACATTTAGGATTTTTGTTTGCTTCTGTGTTTCTTCTCCAAAAGCCATATGCTAGATGATTTCTTTTTACTGATAACATGTGGCCCATAAAGAAAATTGCTGTGACATTTTTTAATCCTAAATTTCCCAGTTAGGCCAAAAACAAAAACAAAAAAACAAAAAACAATTGCATACTGCCCTAACCGGTTTGGCTCAGTGGATAGAGTGTCAGCCTTCGGACTGAAAGGTCCCAGGTTCGATTCCGGTCAAGGGCATGTACCTTGGTTGAGGGCACATTTCCAGTAGGAGGTGTTCAGGAGGCAGCTGATCGATGTTTCTTTCTCATCAATGTTTCTAACTCTCTATCCCTCTCCCTTCCTCTCTGTAAAAATCAATAATATATATATATATATTAAAAAAATTGCATACTGAGAAAGCATTTTCTCTCAGCTGAATAATAGCAAATGTAGAAAAGTAGCTGTTGAATTAAACAGTTTAATTTTATTAACAATAGAAAACCCAATTTTCAAATTAGCAGAACCCATTCCATCACTGGTGCTGAGGATAGGATTAATAATTGTAGGTCACTAATATTATTTCTGGCATTATAATGTGAAATGATTTATGTTATACTTTAATCCATAGAAAGACTGAACCTTATTATAACACTATCAAGGTATGAAAGTCAGCAGGTCTATTGCGTTACCTTCATATCTGAAAAGCCTGCTGACATTTGTTATTGCATCCTGTATTTAGGAGACTTAGAAATTAGTTCCCCACTTAAAGATCAGCCTATGACGCCTGCACTTGGTTTCCTGTGGCTGCTGTAAGAAATTGCCACACACTGCGTTGCCTACAACAGAAATTTATTCTCCCTCAATTCTTGAGGCCAGACATATAAAGTCAAAGTACTGGTGTCAGGAGGGCTGCATTCTCTGGAAAGCCTCTATGGGAATGTCCTCCCTTGCCTGGGCCAGCTTCCAGTGGCTTTGCTGGGTTTGTGCTGTGTAAGTCCAAACTCTGTGTCCATCTCCACATGGCCTTCTCGTTGTGGGTATATTTTCTCCTCTTCTGTCTCTTATCAGGATACTTGTCATTGGATTTAGGATTCCTCCAAATAATCCAAAATTATCTTACTCCAAGATCTGTAATTTCATTACATCTGCAGATTCCTTTTTCCAAATAAGGTCACATTCATAGGTTCTGGAAATTTGGATGTGGACTGTATCTTTTGAGGGGCCCTTATGCAACACACTAAACTACCTATACAGCAATATACTTTGCTATTATATTTATCTAAAATCTGTTGTTGTTGCTTTTTATTGAATTTACTAGAGGCCCGGTGCATGAACATTTGTGCACTGGAGGGGGGTCCCTCAGACCAGCCTGCCCCCTCTCACAGTCCAGGAGCCCTCAGGGGATGTCCTACTAACGGCTTAGACCCACAGGGGATGTCCTACTAAGGGCCTAAGCCACATTCTGGCCTCCCTCTGCAGGAGGCGATCAGCCAATCAGGGGAAGGCGATGCCCCCATGACGCCTCTGCTACAGCCACTGCTGGCCGCCACGGCTGCCTGAGCCTCGGGCCAGCCCTGGCAGTGGCAACCGCCATCCACCACAGGCAGCTGCTGCAGCTTTGTCCGGAAGGACGTCTGGAAGACGTCCGCTCTAATTAGCATATTACCCTTTTATTAGTATAGATTGGAGTGACATTGATTAATAAAATTATACAGGTTTTGCCCTAACAGGTTTGGCTCAGAGGATAGAGCGTCGGCCTGTGGACTGAAGGGTCCTAGGTTCAATTCCGGTCAAGGGCATGTACCTTGGTTGCGGGCACATCCCCAGTAGGAGGTGTGCTGGAGGCAGCTGATCTATGTTTTTCTTTTATCTATGTTTCTAACTCTCTACCCCTCTCCCTTTCTCTCTGTAAAAAATCAATAAAATATATTTTAATAAAATTATACAGGTTTCAGGTATACAGTTGTACAATTCATCATCTGTATATTGTATTGTGTGTTTACCAACCCAAGTCAAGCCTCTTTCTGTCACCATTTATTCCCCCGTTTCCCCTCTTCTATCTGCCCCCCCACACCCCCCACCTTGCCTCTGGTAATCACCATACTGTTTGTTATCTGTGTCCATGTGTCCTAGTCATTTTGATATTCAAACTCACACTTTGGTAGATGACTTAAGGACAATGCTAAAACAGTATGATCCGAGACTTGCATGTTAATAACAATTTGCCTGTGCCTTTATACATACAAGTTAGTTTTGCTGGAAAAAAAGTTGCCCATTTACACTTTATTTCTTTAACTACCTTAAATATGTTACTCCATTTTCATCTGGCCTCAAGTACTGTTGAAAAGTTTTAACCATAATCGCATTTTCATATATGCCCAAAGAATTTTTCTTTTCTTTTGAAATCAACAAAGAGTTTTGATGTCTTGGCATTGGCTATTTTAAGTTAACATTTTTAGGTACACTATGTCTCTTTAAAAATGTAGATCTTCCCAGCCAGCATGGATCAGTGGTTGAGTGTTGACCTATGAGACATGAGGTCACAGTTTGATTCCAGGTCAGGGCACATGCACAGGTTGTAGGCTCAATCCTCAGTGTGGGGCACGCAGGAGGCAGCCGATCAATGATTTTCTCTCAACGTTGATGTTTCTCTCTCTCTCTCTCTCTCTCTCTTTCTCTCTCTCTCTCTTTCTCTCTCTCTCTCTCTCTCTCTCTCTTTCTCTCTCTCTCTTTCTCTCCCACGTCATCACTGAAAATCAATAAAAATATATTTTTGAAAAAGTAGATCCAATTTAAATTTATTTCCAAAAAGTTTTTTTTAATTATAGGTTTTAGTATAATTTGGTTCCCTTAGTTTGGTTTTGGTCTCTTCTCTGCCTACTGTCAATATTTGCCACTATCTTTAAAATATGTGTATCCCTTTTATTTCCTTATAATCATTTCCTCTGTTTCAGTCTATATTCTTCTTGACATTTTTATTTTGTTTATTCACTTACCTATTTCTTATCTCTCTTTTATGAAATTGTTTCTTTTATTTCTATTTATTTCCTGAGATTTATTACTTCTTATATAATACTAATTACATAATTTTTAAATATCCTTTAGGTCATTGTATATAATAAAAGCCTAGGTGGTGTCACATACTCGTGCAATGCCCTCGCGCAATGTCGCCACAAGAGGGCCGCCACAAAGATGGCCACGTGCACAGTGGAGGCAGGGTTCGCTCCTCCTCGCTCCTCACGGTGAGGCCTGGGGGCTCCTGCGGCATGGAGGAGGTCGGTCCCAGCATCGGACATCCCTCTCATAATACAGGACCGCTGGCTCCTAACCACTCACCTGCCTACCTGACTGATTGCCCCCTAATCGCTCCTCTGCCTGCCAGCCTGATCACCTTTAATCGCTCCTCTGCCAGCCTGATTGATGCTTAACTGCTCCCCTGCCAGCCTGATCACCCCCAGCTGCCCTCCTCTGCTGGCCTGATTGCCCCAGCTGCCCTCCCCTCCTGGCCTGATCTCCCACAACTGCCCTCCCCTGCCAGCCTATTCTCCCACAACTGCCCTCCCCTGCTGTAACCCGTCTCCTCTGCTGACACTGATTGCCCCCAACTGCCCTCCCCTTCACTCCCCTGCTGTACTGGCCTCCTCCCTGATCCCTGCGGGATTGGGCCTAAACCAGCAGTTGGACATCTCCCGAGGGGTCCCAGATTGGAGAGGGTGCAGGCCGAGTTTAAGGACAACCCCACCCATACACAAATTCCATGCACCGGGCCTCTAGTTTAAAAATAATAGGTTACAGTTTTCATATGTCTTAGGCACTCCTTTCATCCTTGCTAAAGATATTATCTGCTCACTATTCTCTTTACTATCATAATTTTGCATAGGATTTAATTTTATTCTTTTCTCTTCCTCATTTTTATAAGAAACTAGCTTATCCAAAGATTTAGAATAATGCAAGGTTAGAATAGCTTGAATATTTCCAATAAGTTCTTGGTTCTGGTGTGTGTGTTTTTTTTGTGGTGCTGAAATATTTGTCAGTTTGTTCTGTGAGATTTCAAGACCCCGAACCTCTCCCAATGTTGGTCTAGATGTTCTCTTTTATTTGGTTCTGTTACTCCCATTCTCAATTTTTTCCACTCCTGGCGAAGTCCCATCGCTGTGGGACCCTGTGCTGGGGGAAGTCCTAGCAGCCAGTTTTACACATTCACAGGGAATAGACAGTTTCAGCCCGTTCAATCTTTTACCACAGACCCCTTGCATTTCCCAGCACTGGACACGGCAAAAACCCTCCAAGCTCCAGCTGCTTTTCTTCAATGGCCTTCACTATGTTTTTGAGTGAATACATCTTGTTTATGTGGGCTTCTGTGTTTCTCAGGTCTGACAGGCACCAGGGCTTGCTGCCTCCTTCCTTCCAGAGACAATCCTAGGCAGGCCTTGTGGCCTTGGGTGCTGTGTCCCCTCCTGCTTTTATTTTGGAGTTTGTGAGAATACCTTGCTAACTAGTCACATTTTTTAAGGATTTTTTTCCTGTGTTGTCTATTTGTTCTTTCTGTTTTTAATGTCAGGATATGAAGAGATTGCACAATCGTGCTGCTGCACGGCCATCTTTTCAGAATCCCAGTACGACTTGCACTTTTCACTTCACATTGTGTTTTTACAATTAAGCCTCGTGAATAAAGGGAGCTGTGGTAGCTGCGCTTTCTTTTCTCTGACATGTAGTATTCAGCTCTACAAATATGCGAACCATGTACTTATCCATTTCTCGGGTTAATTCCTCTTAAAAGGTTTTGTTGTGGTTACAAACAATGCCTCTATAAATATTCCTTCATATCTCTGCTAAATACGCACATGGAAAAGCTTCTTGAAGGCAGTGCAGAGAAAAAATTAGGGGGAATGAATTACTAAAAAATATAACAGGCTGAGCATTTTTTCCAGGTGCAACTGAATATTGTCTAAAAGGGATTCTTCTCATTGTTGGATTAGATTCATTTAACATTTTAAAACTGAGATTATTCTTCCTGATTATTAACAATAGGGGATTGTGAAACACCTAAATTATAGAAAGTATTAAAGAGCCATATTCTCTGACCATCTGAGTTGTACCATGAATAAATTTTATGACAATTCTATGCATAATTCTATTGTCTCTATAAAAATCCCTGATACCATTTTTATACATGTGGCCCATGACTTCAGCGGCATTTTCTCCTTCCTCATTTGTTTGAGGAAAAGTTCCAGCCGTGCCTGGGGGTAACAGGCCTAGAGGGAGGAAAGAGCATCTACAAAGTGCATGGCAATGCACCTATATTATCTGCACTATGGACGTATGTTTCCTGACGCAGATTGGAAAAGGCAGAAGCTTCAAAGAGATCTACCAAGATGAAGGTGAAAAACATATTCAGTTACTTGAACTCAGAAGAATTTTCCTTCAGTAACTATCAAATGCTTGGCAGAGGGCGAGCCAAGTTGTAAATAACGCCTGGGTGATTGAGGAAATAGGCCAATTTAACATGTGGTGATAGATGGCTGGAAAAATCCTACTTTTTTAAAATTAAAGTATAGTTGACAAGCAATATTGTATTACTTTCAGGTGTATAACACACTGATTTGACATTTATATTGTTTACTCTGTGATCACCACAATAAGCCTAATAATCATGTCACTATACAAAGTTGAGTAATATTGACATTTTCCCTATGCTATACGTTACTCGTGACTTTAAAAATTTTTTAATAACTGGAGGTTTGTACCTCTTATTCCTTTTTACCTTTTTTACCTAACTCTCCCCCCCCCCCCTTCCCTCTGGCAACAATCAGTTTGTATCTATGAATCTTTCTGGGTTGTTTGTTTGTTTGTTTTTTACATTTACACTATTTCTCTCCCTCCCTTCCCTGTAAGATTGCCTCCCCTTCCATTGCCATGTGACTTCCCTTGTATCCTGTGGAAAGGCAACACATTTCTGCCTCACTGAGTTGAGCTTGCCCGTGTGACATCTTGACCAGAGGATTGTGAGCAGACATGATACACAACCAGTCTAGTGGGAGATTTAAGATCCACCATGAAAAGAGCATGGTCAACAGGGGCCACTCCTTCCAGGTCCCAGAATGAGAAGGCACCTGCCGCAGAGATGCAGCCTCTCGCTGAGCCACAGCCCACTTCCAGCTAAGAAGTTACAGTTGGCTAATGTAAGTCACTGTGGTTGGGGGTCCTTTGTTAGTGCAAAGGACTAATGCAGATGCTAATGAAAAGGTAATACACCGCACACACATTGTTGCTCCCAAGCTAGTGCTCTTCGACATGATTCTATACAGCAGTGTAAACATTCTTGCTTAAGGTAAAAATTGGTCCTAAGAACTGGACAAGGGGAGAGCCTGGGCAACAAAGGCAGGGGATTCCATTTGTTGGGAGTGGAAGAAAATGGCAGTTGTAAACAAAAGAGCCTAGCGATATTGCCCAAGTGATCCCTTAGCAACAACTCACAATGCTTGCAACTTGACTTCATAATAATTCCCTCCTGCAATCATTTTTAACATGTCAGAATTTAGTATGTCATAAACAATAATTGCTCAAAATTTCGTAAACATGCATTTTTATAACAATCCTAAACAGTGAACCAAGAGAATATTTGCCCATATTCTTTACTTGTAGAAGGAACACATCTAAATAAGTAGGCAACTTGACATGTACATTTGATGGTAGAATCCGTACTGGATCCTTATCTTCAAACTCCAAACTCCATATTATTTCATGAAAAAAGGATGTCAGAGCAACTTCATCTTTTTCTTTTCCTCCTCGAACTGGCTTCTTAAGGCACTGCATGTTAAAATAATTTCATAAACATTGATTTTAGCACTCTAGATAACTGTACAATTTATTCATCTAGAAACTCAGGTTAGCCTAAACTATAAACGAATGAGTAATGAGTGATTACAAAGGCATTTTAGATTTTAGAGTCAATAGAGTGGAGGAAGCAGGGAAAACAGAAGTTGAAATTAATTTTGGTACCATTAAACTTTTAGATAATTCCATCCTGTTTTATACCTGTTCTTACCATTCACAGTCAATGGTAAGACATTCATATACAAAAGGATCTAGTCCCTCTCAAAATGATGTCTTGTCCCTGCCAGTCTAATGAAGATGCATGCGTGTGCAGTGGAGAGCATTTGCTAGGCTATGTACTTTGATGCATGATTTTGGGAAATGTTCCACATGAATGCAGACTGGTATATTGTAGACCTATTTAGTTTTCAACTAGATGGCCCGTAGTTTCAAAAGATCACTGAGAGCTTTGGACCTTGTTTTTCTCTCACCAGTGTTAGGAGGAGAGTTTTCAGAAGGCCATTATTTCTAAAAAGGTTTTATTAAATTGGAAGTAGGCACTTTGCGGAAAGGAAACAACACTGGGTTCACTAAGGGTTAGTTTAATTATATTAAGCCTATATCTCTGAATCCTATATCTACTGTCTTGACTTCTTTTATTGAATCCGTTCTTATTTATAATCAGTAGGAAATGAACATATCTTTAGGGCCAGTGAAATATAAACAGCTATAAGTATTTCTTTTAGAGTATTATAGAACATCTTCTTGTTTATTTTAAATTTTATTAATATTTCTGTGCCTTATTTAGTCCAAGTGTTTATTTTTGCAGTAAATACAGTGATGATTAAAGTAATATAAAACCTAGAAAGTGGGAATAATTTAAGAGAGGGAAATACATATTGCAAGAGAGTAGTGGTAATTCTGTATAAATCTTTTTGCTAAAGTATACTTATATATGATTTTTAGGATGGTCTAATTTGCATTACAGTATAGTTATATCATAATCATGTTTCACTTAAGAAATTTAATTGTGTGTGCCTAGCAAAAAAAATAATAATAATAAATCAGAGAGAGAGAGAGAGAGAGAGAAACAGAGAGAGAGAGAAACAGAGAGAAATGAGAATTTGCCTGAGTAAATGTGATAAAGGGGGTATGAATCCAATTCCTAAGTTAGGTTGTAGTTCTCAAGTATCTAAATTATCTATGATAATGTATCTCATTATGTTGATTATTTATTATTAAAATAAACCCTGACTATTTCATTTGGTGCTTAACCAAAGAAACAGCTATTCATCCCAATAGTGAAGAAAAAAAGTGCCTGTATTAGCTTCAAAGAGGACTAGTAGTCTGTCCTCAAATGATTTCTTCATAAGGAAATTTTAAGGGAATGTTGGACCATTTGTGAAGTTTGCTTTTCTGTCTCTTTAGAACCCAGTCCACGCAGGCGGTGCTCCTCCTCCCCATGGGTGGAGGTTTAGTGACAACAAGTAAGTCTTTGCAAGCCCATCACCAGAGGCTCACTTGTGTGCTTATCAGGTCTTCCCCTCTATGGCATCATCCCAGGAAAGATTAACTTATATCTAAATAATGCATTTTAAAATTGTTTGCAGTTCAATTTAAAATTAGCAAACACAGTTACTACAGACTAAGTTTCTGTTTGCCATCTCTTGTGACCCTGACGTAGTGGCAACGTCTTGACTAAGTATGGTTTATTTTTAATAAAAATTCCAGTTACAAAATACTGTCAAGTGTGTTTTGGCATTTTGATTTTTAGTATTTCTTACAACTATTAGCATGTATAATGCAAACTACACACACACACACACACACATACACAGACACACAAACATACACACACACACACAAACGGTTTCTTTATATAGATAGAAAACATTTTGCTGAATAAATTAGACATATTTGCTATAGAAAAACTGACTTTGTCCCCCCAAAGATTACTGTGTTGAAATGAATCCACAATGCGATGGCATTTGTAGGTGGGGCCTTTGGGACATGATTAGGGCATGAGGGCAGAGTCCTGGCAAATGGAAGTAGTGATCTTCTAAAAGGAATCCCGGAGACCTCTCGTCTCCCTTCAGCCTTGTGAGGACACATGGAGACAATGGCCAGCTGTGACCCTGGAATCAAGTTCTTCACCAAGATCAAGGTGCTTAGACTGCCCAGCCTCCAGAATTGTGAGATATAAGTGTGGGCTGTTTATAAGCCACCCAGGCTATGGTATTTTTGTTATAGCTGTCTGAATGGACTAAGACACAATTTCAATACAATTTTGAACAAAGATTCAATATTTCTTACATACATAAAAATGCAAGAATAAAATTTCACCAGTTACCCTCAGTTCTCATGAGTTTTATGAACTATAGCCAAACCAGACTGCTGAGGTAGCAGAATGAGAATCATAAAGTAACGGGAGCTCATTCTGGGGCACATTAAGTTTTAATTTTCTATTATAAGTGAAAAGGTGATCAGTTATCTATACAAGTCTATACAAATATACAAGAAATTCTGGTATGGATCCAAAATATTGATATAAATTTGAGTCAAACATATTTAGAATATTTAAAGTGAGAGGTTGGATTAGATCACATAGAATAATAGGCACAGAAAATGGAAGCTGGCCAAGTATTGAGCTCTATAGCATTTACAAAATTTGAAGTGCAACATATGAGAACCAGCAATAATAACTAATTTTATATAAATTTTATTTTAAGAAATATGCTATGTTCATTTGGCTTGTAAAGAAACTCAAATATTTTGTCAAATCAATTTAAAAATGTATTGTGTATGTTTTAAAAGCACAGCATTTAAGTATATGTTATAGCTTCAAAAAGAAATATACAGCCCAGCCAGCATGGCTCAGTAATTGAGCATCGACCTATAAACCAGGAGGTCATGGTTTAAATCCTGGTCAGGGCACATGCCTGGGCTTCAGGCTTGATCCCCAGTGATGCAGAGGCAGCCTATCAATGATTCTCTCTCATCATTGAAGTTTCTATCTCCTCTCCCTTTGCTTTCCTGAAAAAAAAAAAGTGAGAAGGGGAAACCTGAGAAATAGGATGAAAAGCAAGCAAAGGTAGTGCCTTGAAATTCAAATGAAGGAACTATTTTAAGAAGCAGAGAATGAGCAACTAATGAAATTTCACTGACTAAGATGAATGTTAGTGTTTTTATGTACTTATATATAATATATTTATATATGTTAACATTTAATATATAAGGCTAGATATAGCAATACATTTAATGATGACATCAAGCAATTGTAATGTCAGTGTTTTTGAATGCTATGCATTTATTAATTTAATTTTCTAACAATCATTTGATGTAAATAGACTTATTTCCATTTTATAAATGAATACTCTCATACACATACACACTATAAGTAAATGGCCCAGGGTCATACATAAGGTAAGTGGTACAACTAAGATTTAAATCCATGCAGCCTGTATAAACTTCCACAACCAGAAAATAGTAGTTCTAAATCTTTATTTTGAAACTCTGTAAAATAATTACTAATATTTTCTTATCATTGTTTGTGGCAGTGTGGTAGACTTATGAAGAGAAAGTTATAAAAAAAACACAGTTTTCTTTCAAGATTTTTCAAGGTAAGCAGTTACTAGATCATGAAAGACTAGTTTTGACTTTAAGTTAATAGAGGGTTTATTTTTAAAATTTAAGCAAAGGTATATGGTACAATGAAATTTTTACTTTTAAATGTGTGGTGAATTCCAAGTGGAGAATGATTGGAGGTAAACCTCCAAGCAGGAAGTACAATTAGAAAGCTCCCTAGCAATCCAAGCAAGGGATGTAATGGAACTAGTAATTGATGATGAAAATAAGTGAACAGATTTTAGGACAATTTAAGAATAGAATTACACACTTAGTGATTGATTGAATATATAAGTCAAAGAAGAAGTCATCAATATTAATCTCCAGATATTTGATTGGAATAACCAAGTGGATAATGATGCCATTTTTTGTCACAGGAAAGACTGAGAAAGGAGTGAGTTTAATGGGCAAAGCATAAGAAAAAAATTATTTTTTATCTGATTAGTTTGGGACACCTATAGAACTTTAAAATAGAGATTTCACTAGGCAGTGTATTAATGGGCATTAAGATAAGGAGATTGATTTGGGTTGGAGGTACTGCTTTAAATCTCTCTAAAAAATTACTTCAGGCAAATCTTTCCTTACCATATTTCCGTTGTTTAGAGGTGTCCTTGTTAAAGGATCATGTGCCAGTTGGAAAGGGCACAGACACCATACAAGTTATTTAAACAAAATTTCATATGACACATTGTTATAAACTTAACGAACAACTGAAAACGATTGATAGGAACAATGAAGTAGTAGAGAGACCAATAGCAAGAAGCAGCCTCCACTTCAGGGCTGTGCAAAGAGAAGGGATTACATTAGGTTTATCAGAATGCAAAATGGATACCTCTTAGTCTCTAGTCTCCACAGGTGTGGCCCCAGGTGGCTGAGGAAATGGCCCTGACCTGATGCCTATTGCTTGTGTGTGTGTGTTTGATAGAAGAAACTTCAATCCTCAGAATGCTCTCTTCCTACTTCCCCTTCTTCTGCCTCCTCACTCTAATCTAGAAAACATTCTAAATGGAATGGCAAACATTGCTTTATAACCTAGACTAGGCTATTTCCTTCTAAGTTCTCTCCCAAACTGATAGAGAAAGTGAAAGGCCAAATGGGGAACCAAGGGTTGAGCAGGTTGAAGGAATGATCTTGTGTAATGAAGACAGACAATCAGGTTTCCTGATGGATACAGGAACACAGAGGTGAGAGGCCTTTTCTTTATTTTCCTCTTTCCAGTTTGGCTATACTGCTTTTTCAATTTCTAAGCCTAAATAGTTTGTCAACAATTGCTCAGTTAGCAAGCAATATTTCATCCCAGGGGTTTTCATGTCATTAATTGATCTGTACTTTTGTATATGATAGATATCACCTTTTAAGTATCTATATATATATAAAAACCTAAACGACCCTTACGACCTAACAACTGGAACAACTGGAATGACTGGTCGACCGGTCGCTATGATGCGCACTGACCATGAGGGGGCAGACGCTCAATGCAGGAGCTGCCCCCTGGTGGTCAGTGCACTCCCACAGCCAACCTCCCACAGCGCCTCCCCCACCACCACCAGCCAACTTCCCACGGCTCCTCCCCCTGGCCACCTTCCCCTCCCCCATAGGCCTTGATCGCTGGCCAGACCATGGGACCCCACCAGTGCACAAATTCGTGTACTAGGCCTCTATAAATTTTATACTATTTCAAGGTCAAATAAGCAATTTAGAAGCAGTTGGTTGGTAACAATCAAATAAAAAAAACTATGATTTACTTACTCATATTCTGTGTACCAGATTTTCATATCAGTCTCTATATAGAATGGGAAAGTAGTGGTAAAATGTTTGTTTTACTAGCATCATGGGATCCAGGGAATTGGTCAAGTATGTTGGGAATTATGGGTATAAAATCTACTTATGATTCTACTTAGAAGAGAAAAATCTACATTTAGAATTTATAAGCTTAGACATGCATTTAAATTCTTAAGCATAAAACACAGACTATGCTAAAAACATTTTTTGAGGTTAATACTTATCAGCCAGAAAGTTATGCCAAAAATAAAATTATTTAAATTAATTTTATCTGAAAACTTTTGTATTATAGAATAAGTGAGGCAACACAGAATTTTCTTCATTTAACTCTCACTCCAGTTAATCTCATTATTTTCATGTCTTCTCCCCCATTTTTAGGAGACAGGTTTTTGGTTAAAGGGGAAAAAAGAAAGTAAAAAACTTTGTTGACACAAAACACCAGGAAGAAAAGGGTGATTTGACCTGTGGCTATTTCACTCTGAAGAACCAGTGAACCCTGCTGGAGGACAAGACCTGAAGAATGCAAAACCCACTTCCAGTTCCCCTCTTTGAAATACACACCTTTAGCCAAAGGTGTCCAATGACACTGTTGACCCTGTACAGCCAGGTGTAGACAATGGAGATGGGGACAGGAGAATGGGAGTGGAAGGGAAGATCAGCTGTTCAAGCGATTCAGACTTCCATGGTCTGATTATAGATTCAGTGGGCAAAGTGAAAACCTTTCTAAAATGATAGTTTGCTCTCTATGAATACTCATGATTATCCAATAATAATTTTTATATTAATGAACCATTCTTTCTTGCCTTTCCAGATACTGCAGGGTGTACTTATGGGAATAAGCTAATTTCAGTTTATTCGCTATTGAAATCACATTCACTGTTCTTGTTTCTACACAGATGTCCTGTTAAGAATTCTGGCTTTGTCTGGGTTTGGCTCTGGGTTGCTAAGACAAGACTTATGAGCCCGCCTGGGCCACTATATGAATCAGGGGTGAACCATGAAACTATTAAATTAATAACCTACTAGTCAATTTAAGAAGATTTAATGTTCGTGAAGAGAATTCTCTTCTTGAGAAAGCAAAATTAAAATGAGTTGCTTTAGAAAATACCCTGAATATTGCTATTTTTATAAAATATTTTCTTGTATTGCTTATAGTAAGTATTGTTATTTGTGAGTGAATTTTGTACCAGGAACTGTGTCAGTCTCTGAAAATACAAAGGTAAATAAGCAATTAAGTTCTTTTCCTCAGGTACTCTTAGCCCAACAAAGGACACAGATATGTACAATGTTCATGCTTTCTGAAAAGAATTGTAGTTAAAGAATAAACTGATGAACAAAATAGGTCCAGAATCATGGATGTAGGGAACAGACTGACAGAACTAAGAGGGAAGGGGTATAGGGAGATGGGAAGAAATTAACCAAAGAACTTATATGCATATATGCATAGCCCATGGACACAGACAATAATGTGGTGAAGGCCTGAGGGGGAGAGGGGGGGAGAGGGCTAGGAAGAGTAGGGCAAAGGTAGGGGGGAGGAAATGGGAGAAATCTGTAATATTGTCAACAATAAAATAAATACATATATAATAATAAAAATAATGGGATTGTAGAGAGGGGTAGTTATCTCAGACAGAAATGTTTGCATGACTAATTCTTTTCTTTTTTGTACTAATGTTCCATCCACCTACCAACCTATCCAGCAAACACCAGAGTGAGCTGATGAATCACTCATCCTCCAAGTGCATCCCAGCTGAAACAGCATGATGCCAGGAGTTCCCAGCCTCACACAACTTCTAGATGGTGGAGGAAACAACACTTTATACCACCTTGGGTCAGGCACCATGAGCAGCATTATAAAGGGCCGGATGGTGCAGCCTGCAAGGGCAGGACGTTACCTTCCCAGGAGATGATCTTTGACCAATAGAAAAGAGAAGATGGGGATGGAGGATTCCATTCCCTTCCTTTCTCTCCACCAGGGATTTCTCCAAAGAATGGCTGCTCCATATAGCCTCTCGGGAGAAGTCCTGCACACTGAGCAAACACATCTCTGACCTGCTGTGCATTTAGTGGAATCTCAGTGAAGCAGTAGCCATCATGGCAACATATAATTCCAAAGTTGACCTTGCTTCTCTCTCTACCCCTTAAGACCTGTGTTTACTGCCTGGCCAGCGTGGCTCAGTGGTTGAGCATAGACCTATGCACCAGGAGGTCACAGTTTGATTCCCCGTCAGGGCACATGCCCAGGTTGTGGGCTGGATCCCCACTGTAGGATGTGCAGGAGTCAGCCGATCAATGATTCTCTCTCATCATTGATGTTTCTATTTCTCCCTTTCCCTTTCTCTCTGAAATCAATAAAAATATATTTTTTTAAAAATATCTGTGTTTACTTGTATAGAATTTGGTATAATATTACCACATTGTATTATGGCTGTTTTATGTGTTTTATGTTTTCCTCACTAGTCTGTGAGCTTGAAAATTTTACAATTTTGCAGCCCTACAAAATCTGAGCTAGGCTTTACCCCTTATTATTTTCCATACTGCCTGTGAATATAAATGCAATGTCAGCTTTCCTCATAACTTTTACTAACACTTTAACCATCTGTAAGTGTACCTATTTATTTTTATTTCCATGTAACACTATGATATTATACTGATGTCATTGAATTTATAAGACTGCATTATGATATGTGATTGCATTTTTCTTCCCTACCAATCACTGAGCTGAAACAGAAGCAGGTCTTACTTGATTCAGAATCATATAATATCTGGTGTATAATAGAAAATAAATTTAAATACAGAGACATAATATAAGAACTACTGAAATGCTTGGTGAAAAGGCTAATGGAAGTATATCACATAGTTTGTTTTTCACATTGTCTGTGCATTAGGACAGTATACAGTGCTTATTAGATATCTTTCATATAAATAGCCTCATTGAGGCATTTTAGAAAATAAATTTCAGAGCTATAATGTTGGCTTTTAGAATTGCTTATTAGGCAAAAAGTTAAATTAGTAAACCAAGCAGAACAAAACTGTATAAAAAATCCAAATACATTTCTTTATATTGTTCCATAAAATTTTTTAAAGAATATTCTGTACTTAAGTTTATAGCAAATAGGCTCATTTAGCTTCATCAGTTCATTTATTTTATAGATTTTAAGACCTTTTAGACCCTTTGTTCTAGTCACACCTAGCTTTGTTTGGGGCAATCTTATTTACTCTGTGTAACTAAGCTTTTGAATAAGTCACCTGAAAGTCAACCCCAGATCTCACCACATCCTTCTGGAAACATCTATGGGCTTAAGTTCACTTTTACAGGGGTTCTCAAACTGTGGGTCGAAACCCCTTTGGGGGTGGAACGAACCTTTCACAGGGGTCGCCTAAGACCATCGGAAAACACATATATAATTACATATTGTTTTTGTGATTAATCACTATGCTTTAATTATGTTCAATTTGTAACAATGAAATTGGGGGTCACCACAACATGAGGAACTGTATTAAAGGGTCACGGCATTAGGAAGGTTGAGAACCACTGTTTTAGAAGAAAAGGATGGCACTTTCTTATTTTACCTCTATTCTTTACATTTTAATTTGTCAGTTTGTAGGTAACTAAAATAATTTAATTATCTTACAGTGAACATAGCAATGTATAATTTCTAAGTTTATGCATAAGAGAAGTAATTAAAAATGTAATTCATTTTAATACTTATATATTTTTTTTCATTTTACCGATGCCTTACCTTGAGTCTGCAACCTACTGACTTCAAATAAAACTTTATTACAGAAAAAAAATCAATTCACATTAGTGTTCATTTTAAGAAAGCAGCAATGATAAAAAGCAGAATCAATGTCCCATTGTGATTTAGCACTAGTGACATAAAATTGGATATATCAAAAAGTGACACTTCATTCCAACTTACAACTTTAATTAGGCACTTTATTTAAATGAGAAAGTGTACTTTGTCCACATATTGGGAAATTCTACAAAAGTTAATCAATTCTTTAGTCTGCATAGGACATTGCATGTTAAATGTCTAAAAAATGCTTATGGTAGTTGAAAAGGAACATTATATAGTAACTCAATTGAAATATAAAACACACAGTACTTTAAATTGAATTAGGAAGGTTTTGATGCTCAATCCAATTCATTGTTAGAACAATGTAACCTTACAAAATGTAATATTAGTACCAAAAATCTGAATATTTTCTACAAAGAGGAAAATAAAAGCCTATCACATTCTCACAGACATTAATATAAGTAATGAAAATCAAGGTATACTAAGGTTGGTCTCTGTAGTGTTTTACACATACTGGTGATGCTCTAACTCTGTAATCACATGTGATAATAAAGACTCTGCTCTTTTAACATTTTGTCAGTGAGGAGAGACAGGAAAATCCACAAGTTCAACTGTGTGTATGCATGTGTGTGAGTGTATATGCATATATTACATATGATCACATGGGAAAACAGGTATGCTAAGAAACTAACTTAAGAAGGTGGAAATATCATTCGGGGTTACTTTGACACTGAATCCTCTAGCTTTCTCTGCAAAAGGGTGTATCTCAGCTGATGCCTAGAATATATAAGAATCATGCACAGGCTAATTTTTATAAAATATTTTTAAATGGAAACATGTAGATAGATAATTGGAATTGTTCATGAACATAGTGGAAGCATGACTATAAAAGACCTGTAGTGTAGCAAGAATTTGGCTCTATCAACTCAGTAACGTCTTGTACCTGAACATGGGTAATCTGTAGCAACTATGTTTTATCTGGGACACAAGTCATGTAAAAGGCTGTTAAATAATATGTATTTAAATAAATCAGAAACATGTAGCAAATAGGTGTGCATGCTTGTGTGTGTACATGTGTGCACTTATCCTTAGTAACCTGTGGACTGTCCCATAACAATGCAGATAAAACTCAGTATACTCATTCAAAGATGTGTAACATGCAAAAACAAATTGAAATGCCAATTTAGGAAGTATAATAAAAAAGATCTTTACTTAGCTCTATTATAATCCTATGGCACCACGATAGTATATTTGTCGGTTGTTGACTGAAATGTGGCTATCCAGTGCGTGACTCTACTATTTTATTGACCTGATGGCTTTAATTTTTGATATTTCACATCCCAGAGTTTACTTCACCTCAAATATATTCCAAGGAAAGTATATATGAAGTCTGGCTGAAATCTATACTTGGCAATGTAATAAGGGTTTTGAAATTTCTTAAAATATCCTTATCAAACCCAATTGCCTCCACTATTCTCTTTAATAAATAATGGAGTTAGGGGTGGAAATAGAGAGTGGTATTATCCATAATTCCAGAGCTGATGCTATCAAAGTAAACAATTTAAGAGGGTAAATGAAAATGGCTATTTGTTCTTCACGGGACTAGACTTCTGTAAAGTTATTTTGCCCGAGTTTAAATTTCTTTGGAACTTGGCCTTTCTAAATCTATATTCTTAATTGAGTGCCATTACATCACATTTCAAACCCAACAGGAAAGTGAGTACATTTCCAATAATCCATGCCTATCACCAATTCCCTTACATTTACTTAAGCACTAAATTCCTGCACCTGCAGCTCAGATATGCACAGCAGGGCAACTTTTTGCTTAATTTAGCGTGGAGATTGGCAGCCAGAATCACTGAAAAATGAATCTCACACAAACATGTATATAAATTACCCACTAGAGAAGAAGGAGTTCAAAGGATTAGGAGAGGTTTTATTTCACTTTTTTTCATTTTAATTAAATATCATAGGGGGTGAAAAATCTGAGTTGAGGTGTTTTGAAGAATATGGGCAAATACTCTTTAATAAATATAATTAATTTCAATAAGTAATTTTGACTGGCAGGTGCAATGCACTTTGCTTGGAAATGTACATTTTTAAAATGTTTACAGTAAAATGCATGCATTCAAATAGCAGTCTATAATCAGGGTTGAAAAGGTAAGCCCATAAAATAGGAAGCAGAGCGGCAGCATGCAGGATCATGCAAGTGCCGACAAGGCAGCAGTCACATCTGGTTTGGAGAATATAAATTCACATTCATAAATGTTTCAGTTTTTTATTCTGGTTTCACTGTTTCCCAAAATAGCACCTTTCCATCCTGCCTGGAGGTGCCCTCCTAAATACAAATGTTCACTGGAGGCTAGGTTGCACATCTTGGGACTGTGATATTTAAGACAGCCAATAAGTAGACATGAAGGCTCTGCCCTAGGGAAGTGTGGAGGTGCAGAGGGTTGGCACCAGGTAAAGAAAGCCCTGGCTACTCTTCCTAGAGTAGAAAACCAGCCCTGAGCAGCCAGGGGAGCTAGTTGGAAAGGATTCTGGCCTAGAATTAGAGGCCTGATTTCCAAAACTCTTCCTCCTTTGAGGGTAATAAATTCCAGCCATTCTACCCTGTCTTGATCTTTAATATTGGATCTTCCCTCATGTTTTTGTCCCGACTTAAAATGAAAATATCATACATGGTGCAGAATTCTCCTTTCTAAACAATACTTTTCGGTCAATGTGGAAAAAGCACTCTGACACCTTAAATTCCTTTCTTTACTCCTTTTCTTCTCCACTAGAATATAAGCTCCATAAGGGCAGAGCCATTACCTGGCATACCACTCTACCCAGAATTTATCATGGACTGGTCTGGTGCTTAATAAACCATTTTTTTTAATAAATGAATATAGAAAGTCTCATCTTGGTGGGCTGTTTTCATATCTTGGCCAGCACCTCTACATCACATTAGGTATCTATTCCCAAAACCATGCCCTGGATCTTCCAGTTGCAGGAATCATTCTCTTATATATCTAAACACCAATATTCATTCAGTTTCCATTCAACTGATAATCACCAATTGCCTACTGTGTGCAAAGAGTTTCTAGGGATAAAATTGTAAACACAGAAAGTGGCCCTGCCTCATGACTATATTCTAGTAATAGAGACAAACAAAAGGCAAATAAATATACAGTATAATTTCACTTACTGGAATCATACTCTGAAGAAATACGAAAGATGTAAAATAACATGAACAGATTATGTTATACTCTGAAGAAAAATGAAGCAGGGAAAGGGAATAGAATATGATGGAAGTGGTGCCTGTTTTAAAGTGGAAGTGGTCAGGGGAAGCTTCTTGTACAGATGACTTTGGTCAGAGACCTAAAGAAGTGAACAGTAAGCCAATCCCACACCCTGAGCAATAAGATCCCAGGCAGAGAAGAGAGGAAGTGCAAGATCCTGATATAGGAACAAATTTGGGATGCTTGAGGTTCAGGAGAAAGGCCAGTGTGACTGCAATGGAGTGGGCGACTGTAAGAGTGAACGCAACTGAGGCAAAAAGTTTGGCAAGACAGATATAAAGTAGGGTCCTTGTGTTAGTTACTAACCCTGGCAGATTTCACAGGTAAAACTGAAATGTCCATAACTTCATCCCAGTTTCCTAGTAGGCTGATGTTGTGGGGAGAGGGTGTCATAGCTTCATAAAGTCATTAAGGCATCCAGAAATATCCATCTTTAACGCATGGCTTCCAAGTTTATGTTGTGATAAAATTCCATCACCTAGAACACAATCATAAGGTCACATATCACTAGAGAGAATCTGGGAAGTCTGTCTAATTGTTTACCCATGAAGGGATGCTGGGATTAGTGAGAAGGTAGCTACTCTCAGCCAAAGTTATATGGTCCAAGATATGGAATAGTACTTGTATTATTAAGTATAGTGAAAAGCTATTGAAGATATTTAAATCAGAAAATGATGCTATATTTTTAATATTCATATGGCTGTTGTGATACTATAATATAGGTCAATAAATTTGAAACTTCTTTTCAAAGAAGATGTGATAATGGCTTAAATTACACTAGAGTGCCAGTTCCGGAGGTAGGAAGAAACGTTTAGATTTGGGCTATATTTGTTGGTAATTTCATATAGGGTATAATTTCAACTGGGAACTTCCTAAAGCTGGGTAATATTCTCCCCCTTTTGATTTATAATCCTCTGCTAAATCACTTTTATTGCATTAAAAAAAACCCCTTTGTATCATCTGTTTATGTGGCCATTTCTTCTATTACATATTGAACTCTCTGAGGGTAAAGACTACATCTCTATAACCCTGGGTTATAGTGCACTGCCTGATGAATTGAAGCACACAATCAATTATTTTTTATTGAATCAAATGAAAAAACTTGCCTATGGACACAACACAATGACAATGTCAGACACTATTGGAATTCTGATGTGGGGTATTACAAAAGCCAAGCCTTTTTACACTACTTTATGTTCCAGCAAATTATATGCATCAAGGGACAAGGCAAATTTTTACTGAATTCTAACTAGCTGATGCCCCTGGATATCCAGTCTGGAGGTTAAAATGTGACAACGGAATTTTCAAACTCATAACACTTTATATTAGATAGATATTTTTGTGTCATTTATTCTGTCTGTGACAAAACTTCAAAATTCAGGGTAAAGAGAAATGGAATCTGTATCCCTAAAAAAACTATTCATCTGAATTAATAAACAGAATATCAGGTCTCAGCTCAAAAGTGTGAAGACATAGGAGACTATACTGGTAATCATTGGTTGCTTCATTCAACCATATTTATTGTTAACTCCAATGAATGAAACATTAGTATACCTATGGGTGATACAGGGAGACTACAGTAAAATACCCTGCCCTCATGAAATTTGCTTTCTTCTGTAAGTTGAAATTGATCCTGAATGTCTAGCAGAATTCTGGAAAAATAAAATAAGAAAACAAAACAGAAACTAAAGAGAACAGTATGTCTCAATGGAAAGAAATGTACTATTTTACTTCAGGATACAAAGATTAATGTGAATGTAGGGGGGAAAGGCCTCTTGCTTTGTTTAGAGCTTGGTCAGGGACAAGGCAAAAATAAGACTCTTCAGAGCAGCTGTCATCTAAGTTTTGACTCCTCATTTCCGGCTGCTTTGATTTCATGGGATCCATGTTACCATGTGCTGACACGGTGGCTGTGGCAGAGGAAAAGAGCAGAGGTTATCACTCATGACTCTTAAACGCTCTGCTCAGAAAATATATCTCATTTCAGGTTCCCATTTTGATGACCAATTAAAATCACAAGACCATGGCCATCTCCAAGGGACATCTTTCCCCCACACAGAATAAAATCGGGGACCTTGATGAGCTCTAGTAATGTTTCCTTAAGCTTCCCTTTGGGTCATTTTAGCCTAGTCCATTTTAATATGAGTGACCTAAAGCAAGAGTTAAATCAAGAAAGCTGCTCTCAGTATGTCTATTCCAAATCCTAAATTTCAAGTATTTATCTATGTCTTAATATTCTAGCATCTTACCGTTTTATTCATCAACAAAAGTCAGAAGGCAAGAGCAATGTTTTTGTTGTTGTTTCTTCAGTGCTAAGAATGGAAGATCTTTCTTAGAAGTATAAATAAGGAAATGTTCAGTTTTTAAGAGCATTGTATCTATATGCCTGTCATACTAACGGATGAAGGAGAAAGGTGAGCATTTATAAGTGTCCAAGTCTTCATTCATCCTTTCCTCAGGCCTTGTCAGTGATTCAGCCTTTAGAGTGGTAATGCAATA
>NW_005353325.1:519398-525907 GCF_000412655.1 Myotis brandtii | reverse complement strand
ATTTTAATCGGTACAGCCCATTCTGTCCTTTCCTGGAGCTGGAATTAAATCGGGCTGGTTGGCTTGAGAGAGACATGGAAAGAGCAGAAATGAATCGTAAGCTGCATGTGAAAGCTAACATTGACTTAATGCCTGCAATGTCTGTATGGTATTAGGTCTGCAATAAGTAGCAAGACAAGATGAGGTGAAATGACAGGAAGAAGTATCTCTAAAAATTTAATTTCAAATATATTATTTCAATGTAAATATATATTACTCAAATATTCCTAAGGTTCCTAATATGACTAACTAAAATAACTGTAGTAAATAAAATTTATTCTTCAAACCACTGCAAGTAATTAGTTCTGGATATTTAAAAAACAGTTAAAAATTGATTCAATCAGAAATTGGGCATCTAATAATACCGGAAGCAATATTATGTGCTAGAAGGACATCAGGAAGGTGATGATTTTTGTTTCTGAGAAGCTAAAAAAAAGTAGTAATAATGATTCTATTACAGATACTGGGCTTAAAAAAAAAAAAGGAACAGGCAAATATAAGTGCATGGTTTGCTACCATAATTAGGAATAAGATATAAACAGTTTTCCCACATCTAGTAGGGATCAACTTTCTAGTGCTCAATTGTCTTCTAAAAGTGACTCATTCCCTTCTAATGAAAAGAATAGCATTTTAATTAATAACTATGAAATACATTGGAATGACTCCTCAGAAGTTATTTTAAGCAAATTATCCTTGTCTTCCTCTATTAACAAAGCAGTAAAACTAAAATATATACCTTCCAGGGCGCCTTGCAGCTGTGATTAGCTGTGAAGCACCCCATGGAGCGCCTATCTCCCTTTTGTGTTTTTCCTTTTTCTTAATTTAATTGAGACATTTTCTTCAAAGTTTCTCCATAATCCTGTGATCATGAAAAGCTCAAAGTGAAGCAGGCAGATAAGAGATAGCAAGTCACAAGTTCATCATTACATCACCCTACCAGCTCTGAATTACCTTCTTTTGATATTGTTTTACATGAGCAATATAAGCCTATAGCTAGTATAATTTATAGCAATAGGGTTTTCTGTAAATCACAACCAAATGAAAACATAGTGATAGGGTGACTGTCAGAAGACTATTAACTAAGAACCCTTCAAGGGAAACTTGTTTTGTTTGTTAACTATGTACTTTCTATTAATTTTGAGAGAAGACAATAAATAGCCAACGTGGTTTGTATAAATCAACATTGAAGTTTTCATGTATTTTTCTGGTATCTTCTTATTTTTCAAAATAAGATTAAATAGAAAGAACGAAAATATGCTCCGTAATATTGCCATGTAAATAAGAACATCCAAGTTTCTGGGGTTGTGCTCCCATTATCTATTTATACATAAAGAAATGTATGCATGCACGTGTCTCCATATGCAATTCACGGAGGTAATTGGTACTCTAAAGCAGTTTTGCACAGCATATGGAAATCAATCAGACTTACTTTGAAATAAGATGCACAACACAGATTCCCAAAGAGAATTTTCTAACGTATAGTATTAGATCAGGGATATTCATTCATAGTACATCTGCTGAGGAATTAGATCTAAATCTTAGTATTTGACCTATTGTTACTCTTTTGAAACATGAAGGATTGTTTTTCCTCTGATGGATTTACTGAAAGCAAATTTGCCAATCTAAACCGTCTGTCACTGAACCAAGAAAAGATTTATTATTCTCACTGCAAAGTTATTTGCAACAAAGTAAATCTAAGTCACTAAAGATGGGTTCCCAGTTTATGATGTGTTTTTTAGATTCTTTTATTTTTTATTGTTGACCCTATTACAGATACCTCCCACTAACAGCGCCTTCCTATCCTTGCTGCAGCCAAAAAGGGTCTACTAGCTTCCTGCAAAATGGCATGGAAGACAGTCAGATTAGAAGCTTGATTCTCTGTGATGCAATACTTGACCAAGAAGAGTATAACAACGATTTTTCTGCATGTTGCACTGAAGCATAGTAACCTCCATCTTGTATAAAAACTGCTGTTTGAAATTCTCTGCTATTGTTAGATAGTCCCTTGTTCTGTAAACTGTCATTTTTAGACAGTCTCTTATTCTGTAGAATAACTGTTTTAGTTTGAATAGTAGAAAAAGATAAAAACTTAACTGTCTGATCTTGCAAGCTAGCCATCTAACGTAATGGACTAATACTGGTAATAATTCCCATATACTTATGCCAAAAGTTTGTTCTTTATATATCCAAGATTACAGACTGTCTTTAACAATAACTCACACAGAGTTCTTTGTGAAATCTTCAGACAAAGTGCCAGGGGTCTTGATCCAGCATCTAGAAGGGTTCAGGAATCTGGAGAAGGCGCTGTGTGTAAATTAATCAAGAGTCCAGAGACGGAACATAATTTTGAAAGGCATTTTGGGAGTCAGAGAAGTCTTAGCTAAAAGAACTAAGTTCTCCCTCGTCTCAGGACCCCTTGCTTTTTATTAACACAAGTTGCCCTAAGGCGAGGTAGATATACATAAAAGGGTAAGGTTTAGTATACACAATCTATTGTCAGATTGGGGGAATTGCCTATGGCTGTTCAGGTGTTTGGCCAGGAGGAGGCAATAGATTAAGATACCCTCATCTGTCTGGCAGCAAGCAATCATTTTATGCATCGTTTTCAGGTTTGGGGAAATGCCCTCAGCCACCTCCAGATGATTCAGCCCTGCTCACATGCTGGAATTGGCTTCTGGCAACAAAGAAACTCAAAAAGTATAAATATGGGAAACTTCCTGTATGACTTCACTCAGAGATTTGGAAGAAACACCTCCCTCTGGGCTACGCGAAATAAACGACTCCTAATTAATTGGCTCATTAAGGCGTCTTGTATCTCACTCACTGATTTATGATACAACAGCACAATCTCTGATTTCCTGTTAACCTAAAAATTCTGTCCCCACTTATTCACTGAGAAGTTCCAGAAAGGGACAATGTTGCTTCTCAATCACAAGTAAGCAAGGAAGCTGGGGAAGAAATGAGCAATTGGCTGGATTTGGGGCAGCAGAGAAACTTGTCAGTGATAATTATTAAGTCACAAGAGTGATGTGACAGACTTGGATTCACAATAAAAATGCAGGATACCATCCATAGAGCAGAATCTCTTTTAATTACGAATTTGGGTCATGCCCTAATTTATAAAGGTCCACTATTTGAAAAGCTGGACATGGTGTTATTGCATGCTGTATTATCCTAGGTGTTTTTATTGGTTTATATCAAATGTATGTGTGCACGTATATGCACATTATCTACTTGAAACAAGACTTCTCTTTTTAAATATATTATAAAGTAATATGTCAAAGAAAAACTTGTATAGAGAGATAACTTTAGACAAACTTGAAATGATAAGAAGATTCCAAAAGAGCATCTACAAATCCCCAACAGATACCACTGCATTTTTCCCAAATCAATCATTTCAGTTACATAAATGTCTCTAATCATCTACAATAGGCATGCGCGTGGATGGCAGGTTGTTAAATAATAGTTTTAGTGAAGCAATTTCTTCCATGAATGTACTGAACTGAACTGAAATAGGTTGGAGTCAATACTGCTTATGGATAAACCTATACTAATAAAAGGGTAATAATTCTAATTAGACCGGGTCAACCGGACATCTTCCAGACATTCAACTTGCTTCTGGACAAAGCCATGGTGGCTGGGGCCTAGGTAGAGGCACTTAGGGGTGATCAGGCCATCAGGGGAGCAAGCAGTTAGGGGCAAGATCGGGCTGGCATAGGGGAGCAAGAAGTTAGAGGCGAGGTCAGGCCTGCAGGGGAGGGCAGTTGGGGGAGATCAGGCCAGCAGGGGAGAAGTTAGGGGGCAATCAGGCAGGGAGGTGAGCAGTTAGGAGCCAGCAGTCCCAAATTGTGAGACGGATGTCCCCTGAGGTGTTCCAGTTTGGAGAGGGTGCAGGCTGAGCTGAGAGACAACCCCTCTCCCAGTGAATGAATTTCATGTACTGGGCTTCTAGTATTGACATAAGGATAAAGCAAATTTAATCCCAGATTCCAGCTCTCTGGGAGGCCTAGTTAATTAATGAACAAAGAAAGATATTTTATCTGCTTTAGTTCCACCATCAGTAAAATATGGATAGCAATGTATCACAAGATTTATGTGAAGACTAAATGAACAATAAATGTACAGTATCCAGTGTAGTGCTTAGTGCAAACCATATGCTCAATAAATAGTAAGTCTGATTATTTTATATTACATATAGAACATAGGTTGGCTAGAACAATATCAAAATTCCTAAGAAAAATGTAGTAGTCAATAAAATAGTTTATAGCTTTTCAAGTTTATTAATTCTTTGTTATCATATAGATTAATATTGATTGTGAAAACATTACCATCAGTTCAATGACTTCTTTTGAAATAAAGACCCAATTTCTGACAGTTAAGTAGTTAGACATCACTACTTGGATTTCACTTAGACATCTTAAGCATACTGAACAGAACCACCAATTCACATGCATCAGCATAATCACAAGAAAACACACAGAACATTATTACTATCACCACCAAAAAATTAAAATTCACACCCATTCAAATTCGCTGAGAGTTTTTGCCCAAATTTTCTCAACTAGCTTTTTGAACCTCCATCCCTATAATAATTCAGCCACCAAGTTCTAATAATTTGAGTCTTTTAATATATAATCTTTTGTATCTTCAATATCCTAGCTCAGACTATGTAACCTCTATCTGAACCACTACAATAGTTCTTCAGGGTTGCCTCATGTCAATTCTTGGTGCAGCTGTACAGATGGTTTTAAAACACAATGTGCGCCCTGACCGGATTGGCTCAGTGGCTAGAGCGTCAGCCTGCGGAATCAACAGTCCCAGGTTTGATTCCGGTCAAGGGCATGTACCTTGGTTGCAGGCACATCCCCAGTGGGGAGTGTGCAGGAGGCAGCTGATCAATGTTTCTCTCTCATCGATGTTTCAAACTCTCTATCCTTCTCCCTTCCTCTCTGTAAAAAATCAATAAAATGTATTTTTAAATAAATACATACATACAAAAATAAATAAATAAAACACAATGTGTGTGAATGGTTTCTATTGTCTTTTTATTTTTCCCCATGATCAGGAACATCTAAAGACACTCTAGCTCCATTCACCTCTCAAACTCTATATTCTAATGATTTCAAAATCCTCCTATCCCTAGGACACATTGAGTTTTCATAATGCTCTTATCTCTATCTATGATATTCTCTTTAAGCAATTTCTACTCATCCTTCAGTGTTCATCTTAAATGGCAGTTCCACTGTAATGGTTGCAAACTATATGAGGAAAAAGGTCCTAGAGCAATAGGGATAAAATTAAATTATTAAAGTGGAATCAAAAGGAGATTTATAAAAAGGAAAGTAAGCAATCAAACTTGAAGTTGCTGAACCTAAAATTTTGTCTTCTATGTACAAGGCAATATTTGAAGAGTTCAGATTTCATTCACTCAAGAAATGTTCATCTACTATATGCCAATCACTGTCTTATGTTCTGAGAATAGAGCAGAAAAACTAAAATCTCTGCCCACCTTGTATTGGCATTCTAACATTTTTTTAAGAGGTTCCATATAAAGTTATGCTTTATAAATAAAAATAATGTAATAACATAAAATACTAAAATTTAAAATAAAAAACTTTCATATTATCCCACTACTTTAATAAAACTGTTATCTTTATATTGGCATCTGAGTAACTAACTTCCATTAAATGTGAAAGTTTTTAATATAAATCAATTAATGTACATGGCAGCACATACTACAGAAGTTTCATTGAAAGAAACTTTAGTTTTATGGTGCTTTCCTAATTACATTTATTGATTTTCAACTTTAGATAGTGGGTATTCATTCTCTGACATTCTTACTTATTATGGATTACCCCTGCATAGTACTTATGTATGCCTTTATTTCAGTTCTAAAAAGTTTTATTTATTTTTCCACGTTTGCCATAACATTTGACCCTCTACACTGAAAATCGGTGGTTATTAGTACTTCCATTTTTCCTTCACATTGCATATCCTAAATTCTGATACTGACATTTTATTTTTACACACTGAAGTGTAACATTTATTTTAGATTTTGTAATAACTACCATGTATGGTCCGCTGTATCAAAACCTATTTAAATGAGAAGTGCAGAAAACTGATACACCCTTGTTGCTTGACACAGTCGCTGCAGGGAAGAAACATCTCCACAGCTTATGTTTCCAGGGACCTGGCCTATATGGCATACAGTTCTTAATATGTTTGCTCCCCTTAGTGCTGTGTGTTTTAACCAAGGTCACCTCTCTGAGAAAGTTTGTTTCCCCAGGTGGGAATTTGTATCAGTAAAACCCCTTACCTAAGTGCCAGCCAGGTAGTTAATCACTTTAACTATGAACAATCACCCTTAAGCTACATAATCTTTACTCCCTGGAATGGAGATAAGAAACGCCCTAACCTTTGGAATAGAATGGATAGGATTAAAATCAACTGGTATAAATACAGATGTAACA
>NW_005353325.1:496228-518689 GCF_000412655.1 Myotis brandtii | reverse complement strand
GGAGCAGGTCCCTTTCCAGAGATAGGAGAAGACAGAGATCACTGTCCCGGGAGAGAAATCATAAGCCGTCTCGATACTTCTCTAGGTCTCGGAGCCGATCTAGGTCAAATGAAAGGAAATAGAAGACCAGTTTGCAAGATGAGTGGTGTACAGGAAATAACTTCATTTGACAGGAGGATGTACAGAAAATTCAAGTGTTTTTTGAGTCTTCATAAGCATTTTACATTTTTAAGGTGTTTTAGCTGTTCACATTTGTTTGTCTTGTAACAGTGACACAAAGATGTAATTCTCTCTGGTTTGAAATGGATCATATGAGGCATGTAATACCAAGAATTGTCGCCAAAACCAGTTTGGCTCCGTGGATAGAGCGTCGGCCTGCGGACTAAAAGGTCTCAGGTTCGATTCCTGTCAAGGGCATGTACCTGGGTTGCGGGCACATCCCCAGTAGGAGATGTACAGGAGAAAGCTGAACGATGTTTCTCTCTCATGGATGTTTCTAACTCTCTATCTCTCTCCCTTCCTCTCTGTAAAAAAATCAATAAAATATATTTTAAAAAAAAGAATTGTTACTTTACAATGTTCCCTTAAGCAAAATTGAATTTGCTTTGAACTTCAGTCTTGTGTAGACTGATAATAAACCTCTTAACTTCTGCCCAGCTAAAGTGTAATGTGGAATATTGTGAAAACAAAACTGGCAAAATTGGATGTAAGACTTTCCAAAACTGTGACTTAATATGCAGCTGCAGTTGGACAAGCAGTCTTCAAAAGCTGCTGTGAACACAAGCCAGCAGCTAAAAATTAAAGCTGCACCCTTAAACTAGATTAGAGGTTTAAAAAAATCCAAGTAGTCTTTACACTGAGCAGATGTCCAGTTAGTGTAGAATCTAAGAAGTTTTAAGAAAGGTAGTTTACCTTTGCTTTCGATCATAAATTTAAGTGATTGCTATATAAGAATACATGACTATTGGTAACATTCTTCACTTGGAATTTTGAGACTATTAAAGATAACAGTGTCCTGCCAGTTTAAGGGTACATTATAGAGCTGAACTTTGAGTTATTGTGCAAAATATTTTTCCATGCTGTCATTTGTAATGTTTTGTGAGAATCCTTGGGATTAAAGTTTTGGTTACCAAAAAAAATGAGTTGTGGGGAGCCAATATAGGGTTAAGCCTGGGACTGACCTGTTGGCAAAGTCACAAACAAGTGTTCCGAGTCTTAAACAACCCAATCCTAGAGGTGGCCACTGATTTACATGCGCTGTCATTTAAAAAATAAAAATGGGGGAATTTGCCCTGACTGGTTTGGCTCAGTGGATAGAGCATCAGCCTGTGGACTGAAGGTTCCCAGGTTCAATTCTGGTCAGGGGCATGTACCTTGGTTGCGGGCACATCCCCAGTGGGGACTGCGCAGGAGGCGGCTGATCGATGTTTCTCTCTCATCGCTGTTTCTGACTCTTTATCCTTCTCCCTTCCTCTCTGTAAATAATCAATATTATATATTTTTTTTAAAAAATGGGGGAATATACCGGAAACTGATCCCCCCTTGCTGCTTGACACAGTCGCTGTAGGGAATAAACATCTGTACAGCTTATGTTTCAAGGGACCTGGTGTATATGGTGTATGTTTGCTACCCCCTCTCAGCGCCATGTGTTTTAAACAGTACCACCTCTCAGAGAAAGGTTGTTTCCCCAGGTGAGGATTTTTCCCTGGATTTAGGGATTAACAGGACTAAGGAAGGGAATAAATCTGCAAAACCCCTTAAGTAAGTGCCAAGCGGGTAGTTAATCACTTTAACTGCAAACAATCTTGCTTAAACTACATAATCTTTACTTAGGATAATCTCCTTCAGTTACTTCCTTGTAGCTTGATAGAACAATAGAGTAACCTTGGAATGGGGATAAGGAACACCCTAACCTTTGGAATAGAATAGATAGGATTAAAATCAACTGGTATAAATACAGATTTAACAAGACAATAAGACACAGAACTTGGTTGGAGATCCTGGCTAGAGAACCTGGCTAGGCTGCTGATCAACTGAATGCTGTTTCCATGTCATTCCTTCTTCGCCCACTCTGTCCACACCTTTGGGAACCCCTGGACCTGCTGGGGTTGGACCCCAACAGAAAAGTATTAAACAATATTTCAGTATTAATTCCATACAAAATCTTTCAAATATTAGACTTGATAGATAATATGCTGGAATAATATGCTGACCTTGAAGAAGCAAATGTTCTGGAGAGACCCACCTGGAAAAATGGTCTCTCACAGCTAAGGGCCTCAATCCTACAACTTTAAGAAATTTTTAAAAAATATATTTTATTAATTTTTTACAGAGAGGAAGGGAGAGAGATAGAAACATCGATGAGAGAGAAACATCGATCAGCTGCCTCCTGCACACTCCCTACTGGGGATGTGCCCGCAACCCAGGTACATGCCCTTGACCGGAATCAAACCTGGGACCTTTCAGTCTGCAGGCTGATGCTCTATCCACTGAGTCAAACCGGTTTCGGCAAGAAATTAAGTTCTGGCAACAACAGTGAGAAGAGGACCCCAAGCCTAGGATAAGACTACGGCCCTGACCAATACCTTGATCACAGTCCTGTGAGCCTTCAGCATAGCACCCAGCCTGCTACTCTCCAGGCCCTCAGAAGTTTTGAGATAAAAAAAAAAAATGTGTGCTCTTTTAAGCCACTAATGTGTGGTAATCTGTTATGCAGAAGTAGAAAATAGTGCTGCTCCTTTGTCTTGTAGTATTTGCAAGTCTGATGATGTCAGTCAGTCTGAGTCTTTTTCTTTCATAGGAAACTACTATAATACTGGTATCTATTTCTGGTATCCTAAAATCCCACTATGATGTACATAGACATTTAAAAAAATATGTACTGGCAGATTATTATGTGTCACAGTCTATTTTAATTTCTGGAGATCAAGTGGTGAACAAATAGCAAATACTCTATCATCACGGAGCTCATGCAGGCACAACATCAATATACGAGGAGTTGGGTATTTTAGTAGTTATTTTATTATACTAGGTGCTGGTACCTGCTCTGACAAACGTCAAAAGCTTAGGAGTTTAACAAAACACATCACACGGTATTTTCATTAGAATTATTACTTTCATTTTTTCTGTTATTTTCTTTCCATGTTTGGGGATGTTTTGCTTTTCATTATCTTCACAAGAATATACATCCTTTTGACTAGATTTCAGCGACAAACAAATCTAATTCATTTAATTTTACAAATCTGATAACTGGAATAATTTTCTATGTACTTCCTCTGGAACTCTGCATTTCAAACCTGAGTTCTCCATTCCTTTAACACTGATGCTGAGTTCCATGGAATATAGCCATATCCTGATAATTCTTTGTATGAATAGGCACAATGGATGATTAACACTGGAAAGCTATTTACACATCTGGATGACAAACAATCAATTAAATATAAACGGGGAAAAGAAAAACATATGATTTTATTTTCCCAAAGCCCATTCACCCAGATCTTTAACTCAACATTCCTCTTTTCAAATCCCCAAATACTTGCCATTACTCTAATAACATATAACAAAAGGTGAAATGTGACAGAATTATCATGAAAAGAAACTGATTTCTGTTATGCCCAGATTTCAGGATCCCCAAGAAACCACACCAGGGAGCCAGCCAAGTCCGATGCAAAAGCATTAGAGTCTTTATTCGAGCTAGCTCGGGCACCCCATCTACCACACTCACGGACGCAGCGGCAAGAGGCAGAGAGCGAGCCAGCTCTGTGGGGAAAGGGGTTTTATAGTAAGGGGAGGAGAGAGGACTGTGGGCCCTGCCCATTGGCCAGGCGCAAGCTGGTGTCTTGTTACACAGGATGTGGTCATATCTATGGCGCGCACTTCCCTTGATTATCATTGGTTAGTTTAAAGAAATCCTAGGTGTGGCTAGCAGAGGCTTGGCCTTCCGGGAAGAAGCTCCTTGCTGAGCACATGGCTGCTGCCCCAAAATGGAGGATTCGGGGCAAAATGGAGGGCATAGCCCTCGCCCTTTCAATTTCATAAAGGGTTGTATTTAAAAATATATTTTACAAGAACATGTGCACACAATTCTAGGACCCTCCGTGAGTCTTGAAGGAAGCTGTAACAGGAGAGATCCCTCAGTATTAACCTTCATTAGTTTCACTGTAAATCCACCTCTGAGCACCTGGAGGTCATAACAGAGCAGGTTTAGAAGTAATGCACATCATTTCTGACCATGTCCTGCTTGACACAAGTTAATTACATGACCCACTAACTACAAGAAAATATAGCTTGGTTGTACATCAAAGGCAGAGCAAAAACAAGTGAACACTTAACATGCTCTGCCATAGATGACAATATGAGCTATGTAGGAACACAGAGAAAGTTGTAAGGCACAGGGTGAAGTTAGTTAATTAGCAGAGAGAGTCTGGAAACCTTATTTAAATTACAGAAAATATGGTTTAGGGTTTAAGGTCATGGTCTACCTTGCAACACTGCTTGGATTTGAATCTTGACTCCACTCTTACTAATAATGTGACTTTGGAAAAACTAATATACCTTTCTGTGTCTTGGTTTATCTGCAATACTTGGATTAGTATTAGTACCTGCAGTGCTGAAAATCATGTCTGATAGATAAGAAAATCTATCTATGGTATTTGCTATTACCATTAGGCTTTATGAATAAAGTTATATTTGAGCAGAGCTATGAATATACAATTCATATGAAAATATGGGAGATATTCTAGATAGTAGCAACAAAATAAAAAGAGGTCTTGAATCAACTTTTAAAATATTGGTAATAACATGAGAACTAAATATCGATCACTATATTTTATAAGGTAGAAAACATTGGTGCCCTTAAAGTGTCTCTCAGGAATGGTAGAGAGAAAGCCTAGTTAAAGAGAACAGAAGAAGAGGAATTACAGGCATTGAATACATATTCTTTTTCAGGTGTTTTTCTGTGGAGTGGATCACTGAAACAGGTTGCTGGAGATCAATGTCAAGGTGCTGTTATTGTTGTTGGAGACAATGCGATGTATTTGAATGGTAATGGAAATGATTCAGTGGAAAGGGCATGCATTGATGCTGAAGAGAAAGCAAGACAATTATATACTTAGGCAGAGAGAATGAAATCCAGGGCACAAATGTGTCATAGCAAGTTTTCTATAATGACAGGAAATAGATAATACAGGCACATGTTAGAAGTGTGGGCAAAAGGGAGCTTAGGAAAGTTATTTTAATTGCTTCTATTTTCTCAGTAAAATAAAAACCAAAGGCATTCACAGAGAAGGAAGATGGAGCAGTGTTACCTATAATTTGTGTCAAAGAAGCAAACATGTAAAATAGATGTTCAGGAGATTGTGAGAATGAAGGTCAAGGACAGTGATTCTGAAACTTGGGCATGCATCAGGTTCACGCAAAGAGCTTGTGAATGCATAGATTTCTGAGCCCTTTTCCAGTTTTTTTGAATCAGTACATCTGAGGTGAGGTCAGAAAATTTGAATTTTTAATAAATTCCCAGGTGGGTACAGTGGCCACAGTTTGAGAACCAATAAACTAAAAAAAAAAAAAAAAAGAGTATTATACTTCTGGACAACAAATTCAGGTGCATTGATAATGAATTTAGTGTGAGGGTTGTATATTTTCTGTATTATACACAGTTGGAGATATAATTAGAGACTTGGATTTACTCATGATTTGTTCTCCCAATGTCACATAATAGAAAACAGAAAGGGGACCTTGGGTTATTTGTAAAATAACTAGAGGCCCAGTGCACGAATTCGTGCATGGGTGGGGTCCAGCCAGCCTGCCCTGATGGGAGCCCTTCAGGCCGGGCTGGCAGGGGGGGAGGAGGGGCTGTGGGCAGTTGGCCGGCCAGCCCCGCCCCTGATTGGAGTGTTGGGAGCTTATCTGGGGCCGGGATGCTGGGCAGGGGGCACCAATCAGGGCCCAGATCAGGCCTATTGGCTGCCACAGTGCACATCATAGCCACCTGTCATTTTGGTTTTTCTGGTCAGTCCGCCATTCTGGTCACTGGGGTTTTAAATATATATAGATTATAATGGTGCACCAAAGACTCTGACTTCAGGAAGATAGGATATGAGGGTGATGGATTTTAAAATGTTTTAGTGTGTGCAGAATAGAATTAACATAGAAGACATGAGACCACTATCTTTTGAAAGTCACACTTACAAGATTGGCACTGCCTGTCATCTGGGAGCTTGGATTTTCATCATTCCCTTATAAGAATGATTTACTGTACCTACTCTGTGTGTGTAAACAATATGGTTTATGGTAAACATCTTCTTTCCTTCTCTGAGTCTGAAATTTTGGTACTGTATGTGCTAAGCACAGGATGCCTACATGACCAGTCTGTGATAAAATCCTTAGGTATTGAGTATCCAATGAGCATCTCTGGTAAACATCTTTCAACACTTTTTCCCCACTCATTGCTGGAGGAATTAAGTGCATAATGTGTGACTCCACTTAAGAAAGCACTATCGGAAGTTTCATCTGCTTTCCTTCAAATGTTTTCAAGTGTGCCTTTCTTTTTACTAATTCTGCTTGGTTACCTTTGGCTGTAATAATGAGTATGACTGTATTTTGACCCCTGTGCATCCTCATAGCAAATTATTGTCACTGGAGATGGTATTGGGGACCATCAACATTATAAGGTTAATGAATTGCAGGTACATTATGGGACTGTGTTATAAAGTGGTAGTAACTAAAAAGAAAAGAGATTGTGGTCATAAAACTATTAGGAAAATGCAGTTATTATACATTAATATATTAATGCTATAAACATAGACATCACGTTTGTAATAAGGTTAAGACACATATCATTAAAGGAGAAGAAACCAAAAAACTGAAAGATCAGATTTTTTTGAAGAAATTATCTATTTGAGGTAGAAAAAGTCACCATATTTATTCTTTAATTCATTTTGCTAGCCACCTACGTTGTCATTTCCATCTGCAGACTTAACCTCCATTTATTTAGATAAGTTCTATTATTTCATCTCTCTCTTTTTTTTTACACAATGGAAGACTATGCTGCAGTAAAAAAGAAGGAATTCTTACCATTTGCAACAGCATGGATGGAACTGGAGAGCATTATGCTAAATGAAATAAGCCAGTCAGAGAAAGATAAATATCACATGATCTCATTTATTTGTGGAAGATAATGAACAACATAAACTGATAAACAAAAACAGATCCAGGGAGAGAGAAGCATCGATCACACCATCATCTCTTCTTTTTATCCTTTCTTTTTTGAATTCCAGTTATTCAAGTGGTTTATATCTTGAATTAATCCATTGTGAGCTTTAATATTTTCTCCTATTTGACCACTTTTCTTTTTTATCACTGTTAGCGGCTCTTGTCAAAATTGTTAGAGAATTGCCTTATTTCCAAAAATGCCAAAAAATACCAGATATCCCCTACCTTTCTGTTTAAAATTTTCCTGAGTCATTACCAAGACCGAAACCACATCAGCAATTTTCATCTTATATAAGGGAGACATCCAAAATACTTTCAACAATAAAGATAAATTTTAAAATTAGAATTAAAGCAGAATGGAATTAAAAATAGGAAATCAATAGAGAAAAATCAATGGAACTAATAGCTATTCTTTGAAAAAAAAATCCATAAAATCAATAAGCTTCTAGCCAGCCTAACCAAGAAAATAGAATAGAGCAGACAGCCAATCAATGTTTCTCTCTCATACTCCCACCCCTCTCTCTAAAATCAATAAGAAACATATCCTCCGGTGAAGATATAAAAAAAAAAGAGGATTCTACAGACCACCTCTAATTATCATTTTCTTAGACCAATTCCCATAGGTAAGTGTTTATATTTTGAAGAATTTGGTAGAAAGAACTATTATCTTAGATGGCAAGAATGTCATTGATGGAGACAACCAGGGTAGGGAAATCATGAAGAGATAGTGTACAAATTACATTTAAAGGAGAAAAGAAATTAGGAAATGAGCAGAGAGCCCCCCATATTTAACAGTTATATGGGAAAATATAAAATATTTTTAAATTAGGCAAACCTAAAATCTATCACATAAAAAGAAATTGAATTTAGTAATTAGATGATAAAGAAAAAATAAATAAAGGACATATAGAATCAATTGATTTTATAATAAAAGAACTTAAAAGCCATTTGTGAAATCTCTGGTTTTCCAGGGTGGCTTTAGAATTACCAGAGCTCAGAGCTCCAGTGGGGCAATCAGGTGAGTTGAAACTACATGGTGAGTTAAGCTAATTTCAAGGGAGCATTTGGAAAGGCCTAAAATGGGTGAAACCAAACACTTCTTCTTAGGCGACTAAGTTGTGGTTAAATAGCAGGACTGATATAAAGACAGAGAAACCTTACTCATAAAAATCATAATAATTATTGACTGCAGATGGAATAAAAGACAACATGGTCATGCACGATGCTCTCAGTATTAAATTAATCCTTAAGAAACATGCAGAAAGGTAAGTTAACAGGATACCCTGAGATATTCAGGGCGCTAAGTATAATCATTTGAAGATACAATGAGAATTTTTAGTGAGTCCAGGGTTCAAATTCAGAAGCTAAAATAGGTTGCAAATGTGGAATCTTAGAGGAAAAAAAAAACACACAAATGAGATCATTTGTATAAGTTTTCTTTGCAAATAATTACATATTTTCACTTATGATTGTAATTTTTCAAAAAGTATCAAATGTATGGGAATCTTTTTAAGCTGAAGAAGATTATTTCAGTTTCAAATTCATAAAAGGATTTTTGTTTCGCTTTGCTTTTCAACAAAATATCATAACTCACTTGCATTCATCTTTAAAACCATTCACTTTTGGACTTTTCTGACTAATTACATGGCAATGGAGACTGTGGCGACTTCCAGATAAGTTGACGTGTCAGAGCAATCTTATTCTTCTTTGGAATTCCTTGCTGATTTTCCTATTGAAGTGTAATTTGTTTTTTTCCCACTGACTTACCACAGCATGGCATTTTTTTTAGCCTGAGGAGATTAAGGCAATCATTCTTTATAGCCTTATTTTTAGGTTTATCACTTGGGTTTTTATTTTTTACATTAGCCTTCTGGATCTAGATGATCAGCAAAAAAGTAACAGCTCAACAGCTGTGTGGGGGTAAGGGAGGAATGTGTTATTCACTATAAAGGTGGTAGATATTGCTCCTGCTGAGTAGCTTGTCCTGGAGTTTCCCACCTAAAGCTAGTTAATTGGCTGAATCTTGTTGCAACGAGAGACTGTGTGGCATGTTTCCACCACAGACATTGATACATTGTAACTATTCACATAAAAAGAATCAACTGTGGAATTTCATCGGAAGAAAGACTTGGGATGGTAAAATCCGTCTCAGCTCTGGTTTACTGCTCCCATTGGGGAGCTGCAAGACCCATGTTCTCAGCTGGTATTCTGTTAGTTTATAGAAATGGTATTTTGGGAGAGAGATGGATTTTTTCACTTGAGTATCTTTAAACATTAAACCAATAGTGACTTTAGCTTTTAGGCCCGTGAATCTTTTGGAGTAGGAAATTTCTTTCTAGAACAAACTGAAGATTTACACAGTTTTGGTTAACACTAAATGTTGTAATTATAACATTCATGTGTAAAAGTTATTATGGGCCTGGCTCCGTGAAATGTGCTATATTGATTGACAAATTCAGTTCTCATGATAGTCCTAGATAATTAGACACTATTATTATCCTAATTTTAAAGACGAGGAAATGAAAAACCAGAGAAATTAATTAATGACAAAGGTTGTAGAGCTGAGTGGTAGAGGTGAGAAGTGAGCTGAATTCATGCATCACCAAAGACAGAATTTTAAAATATGCATCAGTGATGACTAATTGAGAAAAGTGGTATTATGCTACCTTTCTAATTTACCCGGGGATCTTTTTTTACTTTTTGAAAAATTCAGAATATCTTTCACAGCAATTTCTACCCCACTGTACTCTTGTTGCAGGTAGGATTACCTGATGATTACTTTTCTGGGACCCCATGTGTTACATGTTTTATGATACCCACTTCTTAGTTTCTGTTGGATGACAGTTAAGGATTCATTTCATTGGCACTCATGTTCACTACACACATAATATATGTCAGGCTCTGTCTATCTTAAATTCCTTTATTTTCCACCCCTAAGTTGTCCTTCAAAAACACATTTCACCTCAGTGGAAGAGTGTGTACCAACTTTGAGTTAGGTAATTTATTAGGGCCACAGTTTTGTTGGCTGAAAATTTGGGATACTAAATGAACTTTCACATGGGTTTGTCATGATGATCCCATGAGATAATAAAAGTAAAATGATGAGATCAGTGCCTGAAATACACTAGCTAGGAGTCCTATCCACAGCAGAAGAAACAAGTGTAGAAATAAGGGTGGTAATAGACATGGTGGTAGTTGTAGTAAAGTCCCTAGTATATTTTCTCTGACTCTAATTTAAAAAGACAAGAAAGGATCATGGAGCAACAGCCAAAAAAAAAAAAAGAAAGGAGAGAGAGAGAGAAAAAAAGGAAGGGAGGGAAGAAGGAAGGAAGGAAGGAAGGAAGGAAGGAAGGAAGGAAGGAAGGAAGGAAGGAAGGAAGGAAAGAAGGAAGGAAGATCTTAGTATTTAAATGGGTGTTCATGAAACAGTTTATTGTAAATTTCACACAGCTTGATCATCTTATTCAACGTGTTTGCCCAGGATGCTTTCAGATACAGAAGTAGGATTATAAACTGCTCAAAAAATAAGAGTGAGGAAATTAGAGAAGCCCTGTTCAAAACAAGGAGTTGGTTGCAAAGGTAAAGTAATGTGTCTGGTCAACATAGAATTTAGGTAAACGTAGGCATAACAAGAAGATAATTTTAAATTCATGTGACTCCAGTGGAGTTATTCTGTTGAGTAGCAATTTGTCTCATGATTTCAATTTTGAAAGTGCTTTTTCATATAGTATCTCCTTTACTCTTTGCAACACAAATGATAGTCTCAGGAAAGGTTGTGTATCTATTTTACATCAAGAAATTGAGGCTTGACGCAGAGAGTCACTTACCTAACAAAAAAAGAGGAAGAACAAATCAGAACCGGGACTACAATATTTTTTTTCTGATGCATACTCTGTTTGGTTTTTTTAAATATTGTTTAACATTGCCACTCATGTTATAGAGATCACATGATTATTGCATATAGTCCCAACCTTGTCTGGAATAGACCATTTTATAAGTTCATAAAAGGAAATATGGGGTAAATGCATAAATACATTTAAGGTAAAATCTTTGCTAAATATTAAAAGCACTATTATTATTTTTCTAAGATCCAGTGTTTTCCAACCATGATATTTTTCTGGTTTCTATAAAGAAAACCTAATATAAATTCAATGACTTGAATTTATAATCAGATAGATTTCAAAAAGAAGTCAGATGTTTATTCACAAACCATTCTCATAGGATGTATTTAATTTTTTAGACTCCATCAACAACGGCTCTGCTGAAAGATGTAGTGGAAAACAAAATATGCCTTAATGACTCATTAACATACATGTTCAAATTTTAAATATCAATTATGTATGCATACATATACTTTTAAAATTCATATATATATATTTTAAATCTTCCCTTTAGTCCATTCTTTTTTCAACTAAGTAGCATTCATTTTTGGTACCATCAGAAGTGTTGACCAAAAGATGCATTACAGATGCACTAGAAGCATAATAAACATTGCCTATGAAATCACTTTGTAAATCTAAGCATTTAGTAGTGATCTCCAAATCAAATCAGTATTTTCAGAATTTTACTGCATTCTTATATTTTCTTCATTTGCTAGTAATAAGCCAAAATCTTTGTCTTGCTTTGGGAGTTTCATGAATTTTAAGAAATCAATGTGTCTCTGTTTTCATATGGAAAAATAAATCTAATATGAAAAGAGAAGTGTTAATTGAAAAGCTAATCTGTGTGACTAATCCCAGAAACCATACCCTGGCAGGTGCATGGATTTTTCTAAAAGACGTCAAACACTGTTTAATGCTTCCTCATGTGGGTTTCAGGAAGTTACTAGGCAATATATCTCCTGACAGTGAAGGTGCGTTTCTCTTCAAGTGGCCCTGTCCTCTGCTGTATTCTCTTTGGTCTTAACAATAACTTGTTTCTTCAAGTGTCAACATTTGCTACATACCAATTAGAAAAGATGCATTTCAAATATATTTTTATTCTTGTGACTACTAAAATATGAAACAATATATATTCCTCAGATTTGTTTCTAAACATTTCTTGGTTATTTTATTCATTGTCATATAAAATAAGAACAATCAACTTTTAGAATTTACTCATAGCCCTGTCATCAATCAACTCAACTTGACAACTATTTTTGTTCCAATCTTACTCATGTAACCACAAAACTTATAAATAGTCATAATTATGGATAGCTTTCTAATAGGTTTTGAAGTCATTGATATTTTGAACAACTCAGCTCTCAAAAGAGGCAAAAATGAAACTTCAAGACAAATTCCAGTGAAATAATTAAATCCATTTTGCACTTCTGTGTGGTTATTTTTTTAAAAATATATTTTATTGATTTTTTACAGAGAGGAAGGGAGAGAGATAGAGAGTTAGAAACATCGATCAGCTGCCTCCTGCACATCTCCTACTGGGGATGTGCCCGCAACCCAGGTACATGCCCTTGACCGGAATCGAACCTGGGACCTTTCAGTCCGCAGGCCGACGCTCTATCCACTGAGCCAAACCAGTTTTGGCTGTGTGGTTATTCTTTTAAAAAATAAAGTAAAATAAATCTAGTTACACCCTGGAGTGGTTACTGTATTTGACCTTTATCTGTGTAGCATCTATAATCTGGCCCAATGTGTCATGTGAGAATATAAAACATTTTTACTTCCAAAATAAAAAATATCCTCAAATATCATTGCTCAATAAGAGTAAAGCTGTAACTGTAGTCATAGCTGTACTGACAATAAAATAAGCAGTTAGAATACTAATGAAGCCATTTCATAGTAAAGTGAAATAAGAATTCTCAAGTGACCATGCTGCAAGGGTAAGCTGTACAATCTCAACTAGCATTTCGGAAGGCCAATCAATCATTAATTAACTTTTTTTTATCCTAACAGAGAAGTCCTTTTCTGTTGATAGACATCTCAGGAGATTCCCTTTTCAAATTGACAGAATACCAAATATCCAAATAGATTTTTTATCTGAACCAATATTCAGAGGCTTTCTTCTGAGATGCAAAATGCATTTTTAACATCATAGTTCAGCCGTGGGCAAACTACGGCCCGCGAGCCGGATCCGGCCCGTTTGAGATGAAAAAAACTAAAAAAAAAAAAAAAGACCGTACCCTTTTATGTAATGATGTGTACTTTGAATTTATATTAGTTCACACAAACACTCCATCCATGCTTTTGTTCCGGCCCTCCAGTCCAGTTTAAGAACCCATTGTGGCCCTCGAGTCAAAAAGTTTGCCCACCCCTGTTTAGTATGAGTATGTTGTCCTACCTAAAAACATTTGTTGCCAAGGTGGTCAAAGCTTGGCGACCAAGGTTAAAACCTAGAGCCTTAATTATTTTAGTAATAATTTTTCCTGGGTTTTAGTTTCTTTCTCAAGTGCCATCAAAGGCTAAGGTAGAGATTTAAGTAGCATGGACAACACACCTAGGCCTCCAGATTCCCCAGTACTTCTACAAATACTTTAGTAATGAGTTTCTACGAAGCTTTCTTATTTTCCTCCCTTCTTTGAACTTTTCTTGTTCTGACTTCCAATAGCTTTACTAATTTATACTAAGGAAAGACAGCCCCATGACCAAGAGCACATAATTTGGAGATAAATCTGGGTGGAAACACTTGTTCTTTGACTTTGTAGCTACTAGCTAACTTCAGGTGAACATAGCCTATGTTGCTACTCTCCACAGATAGGAAGTTGTCCTCTCCTTCCAGGAAATAGGAGAGGATTGTGCTCCTTGTCCCCTTGAAGAAAAGAATGGGTTTCAGTCTCTCTTCGCCTAATAACATTTGAGCAGACATTATTACTGCTTCTGAGTGATTAAGAGCCAGGTTTAACCCTTTAGGAGACCACACGTTTGAGGAGCTGCAGGCTTTGGAATCTCCCTCAGCCTGAATCATTGGATCGCCGTAGCAAGAACAATTGTCCTGCAGAATCACCAGGACAGGACCTGCAGCATTTTTTTAAATCAAGATGATAAATTTTTATTCCGTTAAGGTGTTTGGATTTTTTTTTTAAATATATTTTATTGATTTTTTACAGAGAGGAAGGGAGAGAGATAGAGAGCTAGAAACATCGATGAGAGAGAAACATCGATCAGCCGCCTACTGCACATCTACTGGGGATGTGCCCACAACCCAGGTACATGCCCTTGACCGGAATCGAACCTGGGACCCCTCAGTCTGCAGGCCGACACTCCATCCACTGAGCCAAACCGGTTTCGGCAAGGTGTTTGGATTTTAACATTATTTTTATCACATCATGGACTTGCCTGACCTGACAGATACATTTGTTTTTGAAACTTTCTACTTTCCATTTTCTCATCTCTAAAATTATCATAATAAAACATACTCCTCACAGGGCTATTTTAATAGTCTATTAACTTGAACATTTATTACCATGCTGTAAATTATACATCTTCTAACTGAATATCTGTGCCCTTTGACCAATTTCTCCCCAGTTCCCCCACTCTCTCAACCCCCGGCAGCCACCATTTTGCCCTCTGTTTCTATGAGTTCTTTTGTTGTTGTTAGGTTTGAAATATAAGAGAAACCATGCAATATTTGTTTATGAGGCTTATTTTACTTAGCATTATGCCCTCAAGGTAGAATTTCCTTTTTGTCATGGCTGAGTTATCTACATATATAAAAACCAGTGACTGGAACGCTGTAATGACCAGAACGACCAGTTGCTATGACGCCATTGCAGCCAGCAAACCAACCCGATTAGGGGGTGGGGCCAGCTGACTAACCTCCTGCAGCCCCTCCCTTGAGACAGCCCCACCCCTGATCAGACTCTCCCACCCTGATGGAGGGCGGGGTGGCCGACCAAAACCCCCATGGCCCTTTCCCACCTCCAGCCCCACCCCTAGTGGGCCCCCACTGCCCCTATTGGCCCGCAGACCCTCCCCCCAGCCAGCCCTGCCCCTGATCACCCCCCTGCCCCAATAGGGGATGGGGCCAGCAGCCAACCTTCTACAGCCCCTTTCCCCAGCTGGCCCCATCCCAGATCAGCCTCACCACCCCAATCAGGGGCAGGGCTTGCCTGCCTAGCAACTTTGGCTCCTCCCCCCAGCCAGCTCCACCCCTGATCGCCCCCAACACATACCAATTGGGGGTTGGGCTAGCTGACCAACCTCCCACAGCCCCCCCCCCCAGCCACTAACCCCAGATTAGACCCCCCACCCCATTCAGGAGTGGGGCGAACTGGCCAATTGCCCACAGCCCCTCCCCCCAGCTGACCTGGCCCTGATCTGGCCCCAATTAGGGCGGGCTGCTGGCCAACCTCCCGCTGTCTCCTCTTCCTGACAGGCCTGGCCCCAATCCACCCCGATTGGGGCTGGGCCGTCCGGACCCCACCCATGCACAAATGCGTGCACTGGGCCTCTACTACATATATATGTATTGTATCACATTTTCTTTATCCATTCATTAACTTAGGAATGCAGAATAGCAGGAACAAGTAATGTTTCTGGTATAAAGAAATAAACATACCATCATGTTTATTAGAGTAGTGTCATATAAATCAGGGTTGTTATATAAGGTGGGGTAAAATAGGTTTACAGTTGTGAGTATGGGAAACAGAGTTTATTCTGGCATTATTATTTATTAATTACTAGAGGCCCGTTGCAGGAAGATTCCTGCAAGAATAGGGCTTCCTGCGGCCAGAGCGAAGCAGAGAAGGGAGCAAAACCCCCCGAGGCAGGCTTCGCCTCCCGCCTCCGTCACCCCACTTGCTTCCCTCCCATCTCTGCCACCCCCCCTTGCTTCTCTGCAACTTCGCTCCCTTCTGCAGCGCTTGGTTTCCTTCTACATTGTCTTCAGTCTTCACTCCGCACCTGCATATGCAAATTAACTGCCATCTTTGTTGGGTTAATTTGCATACTCATCTGATTGGTTGGTGGGCATAGCGGGGTGACACCAATTTGCATGTTTCTCTTTTATTAGTGTGGATTGTATTATTTATCATAAGAACAACTGTAAACTTACTGTTGCCCCATCCTGTAGTTTAGATTTTCAGCATACAATTGCCATTCATTTGAGATGGTTTTGAAAATATTTTTATGGCAATTGGGAACCATTTTTTGCAACCTTACTTATCCTATACCATTAGTTATACTGCCGTGTACTATGACTTTTCTTATACCTGTGATGATAGGACTGACTTTTAAAAAAGAAGTAAATATTATATAATTCAAATTTACTCAAAAACAATATTGGTGGTAAGCAATTGAATATCCTATCATGCTACTACTTTAAAACAATCCTATGTAATAAAAGCATAATATGTAAATCGACTGAATGGTGGAATGACCAGTCAGTGGGGGGCAGGGCCAGCAAGCAGGCAGTGCCAGTCCAGCCAAGGCGTGTGCCAGCGGGCAGAGGGAGGGGACAACAATGGGGGGGGTCCACCTGGTCACCTCCTGAAGAGGGAGGCCTGCAGTGGCAGTGGCGCCGTCCCCTGATTGGCCTTCCTGGTCAATTCCCACAGAGGGAGGCCAGACTGTGGCTTATGCCCGCTCCCTGTGGGGCATGGGCCTAAGCCATCAGTAGGACATCCCCTGAGGGCTCCCAGACTGTGAGAGGGTGCAGGCCAGGCTGAGGGACACCCTGAGTGCATGAATTTTCGTGCGCCAGGCATCTAGTAAATATGTAAGTCTTAAGCAAAATAGTACTATGCTTCTGACATTCTTGGAGTAAAATGTTTGTTAGCAACAGACAATTTGATCTTAAAACAAGGCTGAGCAATCTTCTTAGAAACAGCATTATTTTCCAAATATTATATTTTATAAATGTAATTAAACTTAGTTGAATATATTCTTATTCATTCTGATGTAATTTTTAAAAACTGAATACTTGGGACTATCTCAAAATATAATGTTAAATTATATGTGGAGGTCACAAGAAATTATTTTAAAGGCTCACCAATCTTATCACTACTTAGAATTTCTGATAATTGCCTCCTTGATCCAACTTCTGATCCTTAGAAAATCAAATGCAAGAAATATAAGAAAATGTTGAGCATCATTGATTTATTCTACTCAGCAAATCTGATTAAACAATGATAAGTTTCCACCAGGTTGGGAAATTTGACTGAACCCAAAGAAAATTGTACTTCCAGCACATACCAACTAATTCATTATGAGCACGTGTTGGTTTCTTCTTGCCAACACAAGGCAATCCAAGACTCAGGCTCAGGATCACTGCCTCTCAGTTTCCTCTTCCTATCTTCACCAACAACAGCAATATCTCTACTCTATTTAACTGCCATTTTTATTGCCAATACTTAGTAGTTTCATATTTGACTTTTTTCATTTACTTGTATCCTGCTTTATTCCAATAGCAAGATTTGAAAAATATTTACAGAACAACAACTTCTTTTTCAAATATATTGGAACACAAAGTATTACCTCTCTAAAAATACACACAGAAATCAATTTGCATATAATAGAATTTTGCATAAGGGAATTCATTATGAGAAAATTATTTCTGCTTTAAGAAGGATTCCAGGTCCAGTGCATAAGCAGACAATAAGAATAAAACTCTGAACTAGAAAGTAGCATCCCACATCAATCCAGCATATCATGAATAAATATATATGATATTAAAGAGGATTCTTGGAACCTGGAAAAAAGGAAATTAAAACTCAGTCAGATAATAGATTATTTTTTCATTTATATTGTCTTTGCACAAGTTACTTAGATGCAAAAATTGAGTGATTCACATAAAAACCTTAATATAACCCTTGTAGTTGCTAAATGTATCTATAATAAATGGTATAGAAAATTATTTCTTCTATACTGTTGGTTCATTTTCAACTAATTTTGTTTGTAAGGTATATAGAAGTCCAATTTTAAAATATATCATTCTTCCCCATTTTCTGCCATTAGATACACTTATGTAGTATAGATACAGTTAAGGACTTGAAAGATCTTACCTGATTAATGCAGTTAACTGTGCAATATTTTGAGCCCCATGAATATTGATATTTTAACAAGGTAAATATAAGTCCATGTCTGTGTGCTAAATTTCATAAACAATTACCATAACATAAATAGATTCCTTAAAAGTCTAGTAACTAGTGAACAATTTTATTTTTCTCCCAATAAATGGTGAATCATTTTAGGCAAAGACTGATCTGAGTTGATGTGTTTGTGTCCTCAACACTTACAATCATACTCTCTATGTATAATGATATTCCCTATATTTTTGTTGAAAAAAATTAATAAATAAATGAAAATGTATAGGTTCTCAACTGTCAAGCTGCTTTAACATTAAGAGAGTGAGGACCAAACATGACAAATTTTGATGCTCAGGTAAAATAAGATTCTTTTGTGGCTTTTTTAAAAATATATTTTTATCAATTTCAGAGAGGAAGGGAGAGGAAGAGAGAGAGATAGAAGCGTCAATGATGAGAGAGAATCACTGATCAGCTGCCTCCTGCACATCCCCCTCTGGGAATGGAGCCCACAACCAGGTCATGTGCCCTGACTTTGAATTGAACGATGACCTCCTGGTTCATAGGTCGAGGCTCAACCACTGAGCCACACTGACCAGGCCTTTTTGGCTTTTGATTTGCATGAATAGCACATAAATTGGTTGCCATTTAAAGGGGAAAAATAATCAATATCTAGAGAATTTGCTTTATAGAATTCTAGCCAGGTGGAATTCTAAAGTAATGAATTGAAATACCATAATGGTAGAAATAGAATTAAAAATTCATATTACCTTTTGTGTTTAACACACCTTAGGGACCTCAAAGCAATAAGATTGCCAAGGATAAATAAAGCCTACTGTACATTGAGACTAGAGACTATTTTCTAAAAAAAATAAAATAAAATAAATTACCTCTAATTTATACAATTTATTGTATATTTCATATTATAAAAATACTAGAGGCGCGGCTCATGAAATTTGTGCACAGGTACGGTCCCTAGGCTTTGCCTGTGATCAGGGCCATCTTCCCCAGCTGTCCGCAGCTGACCCCACCCCCCACCACCACCCACCCCCAGTTCTCTGTTCACCATCAGAGGATCAGTGTCTGACGGCCAGGGGAAGGGACAGAGAGGTTGGCTGTTCCCAGCCGCTCGCTGGCCCCACCCCTGCCATGGGTGGCCATCAGGCAATTGGAACCTGCCAGCCAGGGAAAAGGACCAAGAGGTGGTCAGTTCACCTCATAGTGACTGGTCCGGCATTCGTTCTGGTTGTTCTGTCTTTAGGATCAATTTGCATATTACCCTTTTATTATATAAGATAGAGTCCTGGTGCATGGATGGGAGCCGGCTGGCCTGCCCTGAAGGGGGCCCCAGATCAGGGTGGGGGGGTCCCCACTGGGGGGTGGGGCCTGCCTGAGCAAGGGTCCACGGGAAGTTTACAGGCCGGCCACATCCCCTGCTTTGTCAGGAAGGACATCCGGAATGATGTCTAGAAGACATCTGGTCTATCCGGTCTACTTAGCATATTACCCTTTTGTTAGTATAGATTTTATTAGTATAGATTTTATTAGTATAGATTTTATTAGTATTGATGAAAAATGATGTGCGCAGTAATTGCATCTTACTGTAAGTGAAGAGCTCCCTCGTGTTTGAATAGTGTGTGAATTACTTCATCATCTTTATGGGAAATATATTGTGTTTTCAAATCCAAAAAGCTAATGATTAGCAAAAAGACTTTAAGAGGTGCTGCTTACATCTTCTTCAAAGATGTTTTATTTGATTTATTGACTGATTTGGAGTGTTGCAAAAATCTTTGGTATTGACTCATGGTCAGAAACATCTAATGGACCTGGTGATTAGGTGACTCAGATCGTCCCTAATCATAATTCACGTGGTGGCAATGTGAAAAGCAACTGTCTAGTGTGGCTCAGTGGTTGGGTGTTGACTTGTGAACCAGGAGGTCACCGGTTTGATTCTCAGTCAGCCCCCATGCCTGGGTTGCAGGCTCAATCCCTACTAGGGGGTGTTCAGGAGGCAGCTGATCGATGTTCCTCTCCCCCTCTATCCTTCTCCATCTTTTTGTAAAAAATTAATAAAAAACATTCTTTAAAAAGAAAAGCATTGGAAAATCTCATACACTACTACTATAAATTTAAAGCATTACCATTTGGAAAAATAGTGTGACATTTTCTTATAAAGTTGAAGATACTCTTACAACCTAGTATTGCCAGTTCTCAGTATTTTCCCCAAGAGAAATAAAAACATATTTTCATGAAATGATGTGTATACAAGTGTTGATGGCTAACAGGTTCATGAAAAGTTGCTTAACATCACTAATTAGAAAAGATGCTAATCACCATAGAAATACAAATCAAAACCACAATGAGATATCACCTTACACATACTAGAATGGCTATTATCAAAAAGATAAGAAATAGTAAGTTCTAGCAAGGATGTGGAGAAAAGGGAACCCTTGTATACATTGGGAAGGAATGTAAATAGGTACAGCTACTATGGAAAACAGTATGGTAGTTTCTCAAGAAAATAAAAATAGAACTACCATATGTTCCAGCAATTTCACTTCTATAAATATATTCAAAGATAATGAATGGATAAAGAAAATGTGAGTATATATATATATATATATAATTCAGCCATGAAAAAAAGAAGAAATTCTACTTTAAGGGCATAATGTTAAGTGAAATATGCCTCATAAATAAATATTGCATGGTTTCTCTTATATGTGAAATACTAGAGGTCCAGTGCATGAAATTTGTGCACTCAGAGGGGTCCCTCAGCCGGGCCTGCATCCTTTCACAGTCCGGGAGCCCTCAGGGGATATCTGACTGATGTCCACTCGGGCCTAAGCCAGCAGTTGGACATCCTTAGCACTGCTGCAGAGGCAGAAGAGGCTCCCACCACCACTGCTGCACTTGTTCGGTCTATTTGCATAATAGCCTTTTATTATATAGGACTAGAGGCCTGGTGCACGAATTCATGCACAGGTGGGGCCCCTCGGCCTAGCCGGTGATAGGGGCCATGGAAAGTTGGCTGGGGGAAGGGCCACAGGAAGTTGGCCAGCTGGGGGGAGGGGCCGTGGGAGGTTAGCCAGCCGCCCCAATTAGGGTCATTGGGGCCTGCTGGCTGGTAGGAGGGGCTGTGGGAGGTTGGCTGACCATGGGAGGTTAGCTGTGGGAGCTCACTGACCACCAGGGGGCAACTACTGCATTGAGCATCTGGCCCCTGGTGGTCAGTGCACGTCATAGCAACCAATCGACCGATCATTCAGTTGCTTAGGCTTTTATATAATAGATAATAACAACAAAGTAACTCACATAAACAGCAGAGTAGAATGTTGGTTGCCAGAGGTTAGAGGAGTTGGGGAAATGGTGAGAAACTGGTCAAAAGTAAGAAATATTCAGTTAGAAGATGGATAAGTTTACAGCATGGTGACTACAGTTAAAAATATTGTATTATCTACTTGAAATTGCTAAGAAAATAGACCAAAAAAACATTTTTTGCCAAAAAACACACAATTATATGAAGTGTTAACTTGATTGTAGAAATAATTTCACAATATTTACACATATAAAATCATCTCATATTCCATAATGGTGAAGTGATATTTCAACTTCTGCCAATTATAAGGTTCTATCTTAAATACTGTAAATAGGTTTGCTTTTTCTTAAAAAAACAATTCCCTCTTAAGTATGATTTTAATGGCATGCTTTAACAAATTCATTTTGTTTTAGCTGTATGAAAAAAAATGCAAGGATTCATATTTTTATTTCTTCTCCTGCCATGCCTTACAAGCTACAAATTTAGGTGGTGAGCAAAAATTCCCAGAATTTAGAAAATGTAGGGAGCCCGGGGTATCAATCTGAGAGAGCTCAAAGGAGACTGATGAAAATTCCTCATTGCCTTACAATTTCCCTCCTTAAGGGAGACATTTTCTGTGGCATTTCTCTATTTCAATTTAAACCTGGTATTTTGTTTCAACAAAGGTCAGGATTCCCTTTCAAGGGATGTCATGGGTATCAACTTAGAAACATTTACATAGGTCTGGGTGATGCTTCGACTTCACAGCTAAGATGAGTTTTCCAAAGCCAGGCATGTCAGGCAGTGATTAAGACATTTTTTTCAAGCAATTGTCAATGGGTGACAGACAATTTTCAAAAATGGAAAGAGGCATTAAATGTTGAAATAACTTGTGCCAGGGCTCAAAAGTGGTAAGTGGTGGAGAGTTTCCATCTGATCTCAAAACCTGTGCTTACAACCACCCTAAAGCACCATCTGGAAACTTAAATAATTTTAA
>NW_005353325.1:457812-495663 GCF_000412655.1 Myotis brandtii | reverse complement strand
ATGTATATATATAGAGAGAGAAATTCAGTGAAGGTTTACTAGAGAGCAGTCCACTTAGTAGGCTCTCCCTTTTCCTTCTCCAATTTATTGAGATATAAGAGACCCGATACATGAAATTTGTGCAAGGGCCTTGGCCCAGGCCCATGCCCACCACCGTGGTGGTGGCCTGGGGTTTCTGCCAACTCTGCCTCAGCCCCCACCCACTGCGGCTTTGTCCAGAGGGAAGGACGGAAAGAAGGACACCTGGAAGGAAGGACATCAGTCTAATTAGCATATTATGCTTTTATTATTATTATTATAGATAATTGATATATAACTTTGTGTAAGTTTAAGGGTAAAAAGGAATAATTTTTTGTGTGTGTGTGTGTGTGTCTGTGTGTTATAGACATCTCTCACCAACACTACAGAGGTATTACTAGACAGGACAGTCCCCTGAGCCAGTGGGAGAGGGCTATCCCCAACCTCGATCCTTGTCTTCTCATATAAATGAATTTACATGAGAGACCTTGACTGCTGTGTTGCACATCAACATTCCCAGTCTTAGGGTCTTCAGTTTTTCTTTAATGTTCTTCCCTTTTAATTCACTAAGCCCACAATGCCTGGCACCTATGGATTCTCTACAACTCTTGAGCACTCAGACTTATTGATGGACTCAATCCAGATCTATTTCATTTAATTCCTTCATCAAAACCAGTACTAAAATCAATTGAAACCTCAGATGGTGCTTTACCAAAATTATAAGGCAAAAGACAAAAGAAAAAACTTACATGAAATCATATGACATATTGATGAGTTCACTCTAAAAAAAAGTGTCAGTTCTGGGAATGCATTAACCTTATTTGCTGTCTACAACCAATATTGGATACTTTCTATTGTATTATGTCACCACATGAATCAGTTAGGGTTGCTTGAACATATTCTTCTAACTAGCTCCCAAGAGCCATCTGCAATAGGAAGGGAGAGTTATAGCCACAGGCCCAGTACTTGTAGCAATTGAAGGTATTATTGTGTGTCTCAAAATTATACCAGTCAATAAAGTCAATATCCCGGGGCATTAGAAAGAGGAAGTTTACGCACAGTCTGCAGTGTAAGTGGACAACAGTACAAAGACAAAATGAGCAATAAAGCAAGTGAGTGCTATCGGCTAAACAATAGTGCTAACTCGAACAATGGAACAAAGATAGGCATATGCCAAGAAGCATCCATTTTTATGGAATATAATCTTCCTCTTCGAAAAAGCAGAGTAACGTTAAAATATTGTGAACATTTTAAGAATATATAGAGAAAAATTCTTAAAATGTGCATATTCTTTGGTCATTTCTTACCCTTCTTGGGATGTATCCAAAGAATTAAATCTTTCTTTTTTCAGATTTAACACAATGCCTGACATTTGGTAAAAAAAATCCAAGGTTTTTGTTGTATATGAAACACTGAGAAACTTTTAAGGAAGCAGATATAGCTTGTAAAAACACTTTTTATTATCCACCTGAATGTTCAGTATTATCTCACATATTCGACCTATAAACTATGATATTCAGTGTCTAAATGTGAAATGCTATCACATAAAAGATCCATTAGAGAACTTTTAATATTGTTCCTACAATACAGATGCAATTATAAATTTCCTTGTGCCTGTGTTGCTCTTTGCAGTAAACCTTAGCAAAAATTGCAGTTCTGGTATCAAGAAAACAAAAGTTATCCAATAAAGTAAAAGAATATGTACACTTTACTGAGTCTCCCAGAAATTCACTGTTATAAATGTTTGAAATATTGAAAAACATTCTGCCTAAAAAAAAGGCTATAAGACAGAAAAACAAATGCACTTGATTCATTGCATTAGTGATACAGAAATAATAACATCGGAACTTGTGCAGGTAAGTCAAAGGACACCGATGACGGGTAATAATAAGGTAAAGTTTTTACTTAATGGTCATTTTCTGCTTCACCCTTTCCTGCACAAATTCTTTTTATAGAAATGCAGCTTTTGAGCTCTGTTTTGAAAGTCATAAAGGTGCAAATTTTAAACTCAACCTTCATTAGCGAAGAGAGATGTAAACAAGTGTTCTAGGACTGGAACTTTTTCCCGAGAAAATCTTCAGAGCCAACGTGGTTAGTGATTTCCATCAATAATACATCCCATCCCTCCTAGACCTGCACCTGGCCATGATGCTCGGAAGTCGTAGCAGTCCTGCCCGATGTGGCTCAGTTGGTTGGAGTAGCCTCCTGCACACAGAAAGGTCACAGGTTCAATTCACAGTCAGGGCACATACCTAGGTTTCAGGTTCATCTGGGTTAAGGTACTTGTAAGAGGCAATCAATCGATCTCTCTCTCTCTCTCTCTTTCTCTCTCTTCTCTCTCCCTTCTTCCCTCTTTACAATCAATAAACATCCTCATGTGAGAATTTTTAAAAAATCATAGCGTAAGCTTGTGTCATGAGAAAATGTTTGATACAGTTTAAAAGAAGAAGCAAATGCATTTTAGAGACATTCTATCAAAATGGGATTCTTTAAGGCCTGGAATGTAAAGTATTAAACATCAGCTAACTGGCATGTCAAGTTGGTTTTCATGTTTGACTTTTAAGAGAACAGGAGTGAAATTACAATTGCACCTCTATTGTTACACAAGGTCGAATGCTTCATAATGAGACTCTTATGTCACAGTATTTCATATTCTGAATACTTTGGTTTACAGGTTGAATAAATAAATAAGTTAACTTTGAAAGTTGAGGCCAACGATAAATTATTTTTTTTCCAACATTATGCCTGCTTCCTTAAAATTACCTTGATGTTTCATACACAATATGGAGTAAAGAAAAGTCAATGAGATTTGGGGAACCAAACAAAATCTCCAGCATGTAATAAATTGTAGCTTATAATAATATCAATTTGAGAAAGTTGAATATTCAGATTTTTTTTCAGGGATTTACAGGTTGATACATTTAATGCCCATAAGGAAAGTATGATAAATCTGCATTATTAAAGACATCCTATACATCTTATGTAGCAATATATATATCTGATACTATATTGTTTTTTCTGAACACAAGTCCACTTTTGTCATTTGTGGTCAGAAAACAGATGAAGAGAAAACAAAAAATTGTATGTTTGTATATGTCTTAGAGTGGAATTTTAAAGCTCAGATACCCATTTTTATTACCTCATAAGATGTTGATCTAAGACTGAAACAATGTCTACTCCTATCAGAGAGGACTGAGTTGCAGAAAGCATGCTAGATGCTTCTCCCCGAAAGAAATGTATAGTACTTCACACATCTGACATTGGTTACAAGACACATCATTAGATCATGTACTACTAAGAAAGATAAACTACTGCCAGTTAAAAGTGGGAAAATGAATTAGAATTGATGGAATACTGTAACCCAATACATCCCATCGTTCACAAATGGTCTGTAAATGCAAGATGCTCTTCCCAGGAAACCACCAAGTCCTGAGAAGCATCCTGACCCTGTCCCGGAAAACTATAATTAGCAAATCAGAAAACGGGTGAACATAGTGTGGCATGGCCTCTGCCGTAATTGGGTAAACGCAATCCTGATGGCAAGAAGTGGTGGAGCCATTGAAGTGGTGAATGCCGGCACCCGCGAATTCCTCTGCCACACCACGCGCCACAAAAATCAACGTCTTGTCCCTTCTCCTTTCCCTGTTTTGAAATTCAAGTCTCACTGCAGTGCATCTTATTCTCAGACCTAAACCACATCTGGAAAACTAGTTGAACATGAACTTGGGATATACTAGTACAGTTTCAGCTGTCCAGAGTCTACAAGACAGAATGAAGGCTGAAGGCTGGGAAGGACATTGGATGGGACGAATCCCACACCTTCCATTCCATTTTTACTTTCAAGTATGTGGCTGACTCTGGAAGAGAATATAGGAAGCATGGTGGGTAGAATAATATTCCCGCTCTCCACAGATGCCCACCTCTGAATCCCTGGAATATGTGAATATATGTGACATGGCAAAGTTAAATTAAGGTTGCAGATGAAGTTAACGGTGCTGACCTTAAAATAGGAAGATTGGCCTGGATATTGAGGTAGGCTCTGAATTTCTCCCCACATCCTGCGTGGTTCAGGGTTCGGGCTCTGGAAGAGGGGCCACACGCAAATGAAAGAGATGAGACAAGAAATAGTAATTTGGAAATTGGGGGGCCAGGCGGGAGCCCATCCCAAGAGGAAGGACTCCGCTTTAGCTCAGGCCTTGCCATCCTTTTATTCAGTTTGGGATACACCTATAGCCCGTAGGCAGGCAAGTTCCAGTAACAGACAGACAATTTTATCAGTAAGGATTTACATGACTATCTGGTGGGGAAGTTGCTTCAGCTGCCATTGTCTGGACTAAACAGTGGGTGCATAGCCCTGACCTTTGTCAGGACTCAAGGGTCACCAGCATTCCAGGCTCCTTGTCCACACCTCTCTGCTAGAGAAGACAATAGGCAGCTTTCCATAGTGGGCCCAAAGTCATTTCAAGTGTACTTCAAAGTGGGACAGTTAGCAGAAGGAGAAACCAGAGGGGCGTGATTATAAAACACTACCCAAAAGTGCTACACATCTGACTTTGCAGACAGAAGGGCCGTGAGCCCTGGAATGTGGGTGGCCTCTGGAAGCCAGAGAAAGCAGACATGGGTCCTCCCAGAGATCCTCCAGAAGGAATGCTGCTCTGTTGATCCCTAGATGTGAGCCTGTGAGAGACATGTCTGACTTCTAACCTGTAGAAAGTTCAGATAAGTTCACATTGTTCTAAATCACTGAAGTAGTGGTAATGTGTTACAGCAGAGAGTAGAAAACTGACAGGAAATAAACAGCATGAGCCTCTGCTTAGTCAACCTGCATTTGTCCAATGGTTACTGTGTACCACGTGGCATTCTAGCTCCTGAGAACATGTGCCACAGTCTGTGTTCTCAAGGACCTGACGGCCTAATGAATAGGGATAAGCAAAGAAAACACTACCGTGCATTGTGATTAATGTTATAATAGGATATATATATAGTTATTACAGACATTGCAGCAACCTTTTGCAGTGGGGGTTCAGGATCTGAAGAAGGGGCCGACGCACAAATGAAAACACTAGACAAGAAATATGAATTTAGAAGGCATGGGGGGCCAGGTGGAGACCTCTCTCTTGGAGAGGCACACTGAAACCTGTTATCTGCTTAGACACACATCTTGCCCTCAGTAAAGCACGGCAAACAGGTAGCAGACAGACCGTCTCTAAGGTCAATAAAGATCAGTAAAGATCAGTAAGGTTCAGTAAACATTTACTTTGAGGCTATTAGGTCAGGAAATTGCTTCCACCCACCGCTATCTCAACAGAACAATGGTGCTTGGCTTTAGCCCTGCTAGCGCCCAAGGTCCATCGGCCTTCCGCATTCCTTGGTGCACTCATTATCGTATCGGCAGGGGATGGCTTCCCGCAAGACATGACTGGTGAAGGAGGCTTGTGGGAATGTCCTCATCTCTGTGCCTAGGAGGATGCATTGCTGGTACTCTCTCTGTTCTTATGGAGGTAAGCATAGGAGATACGAATGAGATCTACTATCACAAGCAGAACACAGGTTAGTTTTATATCCAGGTTAATCTTTCAGGTACTGAGTTAAGTGATTTGGGAATAATAACATCTTATACGTGTAACAGGTTCCACAGCTTCTACCACTTTTATGCTCTAACAAATCAGGGAACTTTTCTTCAGCTTTTTTTAAGTGCTGAATGATTTGTCACACTACTTAAAGACAGCAATAGACACTGTTGAGTAATCAGAAGCACCTGTAATGTGCTTGAATTTGTCCTTCTGGGCCAATGCATTAGAAAAGAGAATATTTTCGTTCCATATTAATACTTTAGGATTTTCCCCTAGGATAAGCCACTTCCAAAAACTTCAGACTATAATTGCAGCTTTACAGTACTGTTGTTAGAGCCCCCTGCAAGAGTCCTCCCACCTTCATTTCCATCAGTGAGAGAATCTAAATAAAAAGGGAGGAGTAGAATGTAATATGGAGAGAAAACAGACTACATGCCTCTTTGTGAAAATTGAAATGAATTTTCTGAATTTGATAAGTGGTTATTATTGTTATTGGATTCTCATGAGGAGTCTCATGGGTATATTTGCTTATAATAGTTTCATAAAGTGGGCCATAAATCATAATTGTTTACCATAAACTCATAAAGTGTAGATTAATGGAACTATTCTTTTTGTGTGTGTGTGTCTCTGTTTATCACTAGGAAGCTGGCCCCTTGCAGTGGTTAAGAACCTGGTTTGTGAGCCCAGACCACCTGGATCTGAATCCTGGCTCAGCCCTTTCCCCTGAGTTACCTTGGCCAAACTTCTACTTTCTTCAATTTCCCCATGTCTTGGGGGTTAATAATCATGCTTTCCTCAAAAAGCATATAAGCAAGTCCTAAATTTTACTTAGAATTGTGCCTGACACATAAGTGCTATTTACTTGTTAAATAAATAAAATGGAAGATGAATTCAAATTGCCTTGATTTTATATAAGGTATTAACATTCCACAGCCTTTATGCTCTCTCATTTTATGTTTAAGCACATTTGGGATATTTTTTTATACACATCTCTTCAGGCATTTACTTAATGAGATGAGCTAGATAAATAGTGGCACTAGAGCAGCGGTTCTCAATCTGTGGGGTCGCGACCCCTTTGGGTGTCGAATGACCCTTTCACAGGGGTCGCCAAGGACCATCGGAAAACACATATATAATTACATATTGTTTTTGTGATTAATCACTATGCTTTAATTATGTTCAATTTGTAACAATGAAATTGGGGGTCACCACAACATGAGTAACTGTATTAAAGTGTTGGGGCATTAGGAAGGTTGAGAACCACTGCACTAGAGAGAATTGATGTAAAAAATAGTTTGAACTTCTAGAACTTACACATTAGTGGCAGGTACAGATATTATGCAAAGGATTAGGAGAAGAGTGAGTGCTGTGAAAAGGGAAGCACAAAGGGCACTGCTGGTAGAGACAAGATGTTGTTGAATAAAATATATTTTAAGGCAAATGGTAAAAAATCTCAGCCAATCATCCAAAACATTATCAAAATGTAAACACTGGATATTCTTTGAGCACTAAGTCATGTTGTGTGTACGACATGACATTAAGGTAGGCACTACGCCAAAACAGCCTTGCCGCCAAGAAGTCTTTATTATATTAAACCCAAATGTCTCTCCTGCTACACTGAGTTCAGTTTCTCTAGTATACAATTTGGATGTGGAATATGATGTGAGCACTGACAAAATAAAAAGAAACCACTAGTCAACTTTATTTCTCCAACACTATGATAATCCATCCTTTTAAAGCAATTCTGGGGGTTTTATGGAACCCAATTTTTAAAGTAGTGGCTAGGGGTAAAAAAGAAAAAAAATTAATTTGCCTGCAGTAAAAATAACCATGGATAATTTAACCTTTACATTTTAACTATAAAAAGTTTATTATATTTAAAAACTCGGATGAATCTATAACTAGCAATAATGCAAGCTCTGTGGGCTATCTATGAGATTTTTTTCCTAAATTATAGGCATTGAACTTTAAGAATACCCTCTACCCTTCTCACAAGTATATTTGAGGACACATGCCCTTAGGGCTACAAATATAATTAAGTCCACACTGTAAGGGTTATTTTCATTTTAAAATCTCTCACACTGGAAGAAAAAGAGCATCAGTGAAGAGAAGTGTTCCTTTCATATCCAAAGGGCCTGAGAGGTGTAAGAAAACCATTAAAAGCATTGGTCTGCACAGTAATGTGAATCTCTCTTCTCAGAAATGGAGAGGATCAGGAAACCTAAGGAAGTACTTCCTGTTCCAGGAAATGTTCAGTAACAGAAAAAATATGACCTACCTTGTGAAGACCATTTCATTCTGATGCTTTCTCTTCTTTCCTTCAATGGCCTTTTCCTCAGGAAACAATTATGTGACAGTATTCAGAATATGGAAGAGAACATGTGATTACATGAAAATTATCATCACTTGCATTGCTGCACTCTACCTTGGGTTTCAGAACATCCTCTTATTATTTGAAATACAGCATTTCCTAATGTAGCTCTTTACCCTGAAAAGAAATACGTCTAAAACAAAGAAGCATTGATTAAAAGAGGGAATCTGAAATCAATACATTGAATTGTCAACTTGTTTGATGCCCCTTATTTTTACATTGCAGATAATGTACCTTAGTAAGATACAGCATGGAAGAGAGCAATGCCTTTCTTCTGTAGGGTGAAACAACAGATTTTACCATATGCATATGGTTTATTCTCAGATTAAATTTATATGAGTTTTATAGAATTTGAGGTAGACTTTTATTTCTGTTAAGTTATCCATGTCTAGACACCCAAGTTTGATATCTTTTGGAAAGAAAAAGTGAAGCAGTTCAATACAGTAATATGGTTTTAATATGAACATTATAAGGGTAATCATCTTATGCCTTACTAGAGGCCCGGTGCACAAAATTCATGCACAAGTAGGGTCCCTAGGCCTGGCCAGTGATCAGAGCCAATCTGTGGGGCAACCAGTGGGGTGATCGGGGCCCCCACTCGCACCTACCTTGTCTGGCCTGGTGCACCTGCTCACTACCCTGCCCCCCCCCCACTGCTGCCAGTTGGGGCCTGCAGGCTGGGGACAGCTCCTGCATTGAGCGTCTGCCCCTTGGTGGTCAGTGTGCATCATAGTGACCAGTCATTCCATGGTCGTTCCACTGTTTTGTCCATTTGCATATTAGGGTTTTATATAGATAGATACTGTATATTTTTCCTCAGAGGTCTATAGAATTAAAGCTCATACTGTGGCAAGAAATTTTGTATCATTTTTCTTTCTATATGATTATTATCCTACATAATAAAAGCCTAGAAACCGAAATGGCAGAATGACCAGAACAAACAGAGACCAGAATGACCATGGCCCCTCACCCCAGCCAACCGCCTCCCAGCAAGCAGTTAGGGAGGATCAGCCAGGCAGGCAAGCAGTTAGGGGTGATCAGGGAGGTAGGCGAGCAGTTAGGGGTGATCAGCCAGGCAAAGGCAGTTAGGAGCAATCAGGCAGGCAGAGGCGGGTAGGTGTGATCAGGCAGGCAGAGTGCTTAGGGGAAATCAGGTATGCAGAGTGGTTAGGGGTGATCAGGAAGGCAGAGGGGTTAGGGGCGATCAGGTAGACAGGCAAATGGTTAAGGGCAATCAGGCAGGCAGGTGAGCAGTTAGGGGCCAGCGGTCCCGAATTGCGAGAGGGATGGCCGGGATTTCGAGAGGATGCAGGCCAGGCTGAGGGAACCCCTGTGCATGAATTTTGTGCACCAGGCCTCTAGTTCTATAATAATATCCAGATGAACTTCAAACAAGTTAATTTAGCATATACAACTGGTTCTTTTAGTCAATATGTCACCATTAACCAAGATTTGGGGTATACAAATCTGAAAGCTAAGCCCTCCTTCTATCATTTATATTTTTTCCTCATTCAGCTATAACAGCTATTCACCTAATTTGTTTTATTCTCAGTTTAGTTTATGTAAAAATGTACCCACAAACATTCCCGCTGCAGCTAATTACTGTAAGAATACTGCCAAAGTAAATAAAAAATTCTCTCACATATGCATGCTCTTATACATTCACAGGAGAAAAATGTTGCTAGCTACTCTCAGAGAAGCTGTTTATCTTTCCACATCTTCATCTTCGTAATGCCATAGTGAGATTACCTCCTGAGTAAGGAGATGGTGAAATTCTATTGTCTTGTTTTCTTTGTTTTGGCTTTATCATTTTATAATAATGGACCTGCTAAGGTTATTTTTTTTTCACTCAGATAATTTTCAGTTAACATTCCATGTCCATTAAATTCTTATTTCATAAGTTTCTGGGCAAAACTACAGTGAGTAATCCTAGCTTAGTACTTACTGTAGTTACTTTAATAGATTACTTTCTTTTTCTCATTTGATTCACAGAAACAAAGCTAAACCCCATGTCTGTTTTTTTGGTTAATACATTTTTGTGGCTATTGAAAAAATGTCAGTTGCTTCACATTGCAAAAATGAATGTTGGCTTTAAAATAATTTTCTGCAGCTATATATTTATTTTATGTTAAAGAACTTTGAAATGAGAGTCAGGAGACCTGCCAAACCTCAATATATGTGACTCCACATGTAGGTAAACTTAGATAACATTCGCTCAACTTATTTAGGCTTTTCTTTCTCCATCAATTTAATAAAGTAATAGGATGATTTCTAAGCCTCTTGTAGCTCTGGTGTTTCTCACTTCTTACTACATAATTTTGTCTTTTGCATCATTTTTCAAAAACCTTGGACTTACTATGCTAACAAGAGGACTTCCATTTATATTACTCACAACTATCAAATCCTGCATTTTGTAATGCAGAAAATATAGCACGAAGCATGTGGCTTAGGTGACATGCATACATCTGTTTCTTTTTCCTGAAGTTCCCTAGTGCTCAAACTTCTCTAGTTAAAAGTTCATAACACTGAGGTCTCAAATTTGATTTCATTGCAGAATCAGAATATCTACCTTTGTGAAACTCAGTCTTCTGCCTATAGTAGATAACTTCCTGTGGAGAAAAACCACTGCTCCAGGAGAGAGCCCAGGTGACTTCACATTTGCAACTCCAAGTGTGCTGCGTGCCAATGTTATCTCGGCTTTGCTCTCTTTCCGTGGCCAAGGCTTGTTTGGGGTGCCCTTGCTGACTCAGTTTGCATGAATAAACCATAAAAAGTTTTTCTCGTTCTACCAGTACTCTCTGCATTTCTCACATGTGTGTTAAGAAATTTCCAATGTAATTTCAAAAGAGGCTGAATAGTGCATGGTCAATAAATAAATAAAAATCTAGTACTAGAGGTAATGTAAAAGTGTAGAGAATAAGATTAGCTCAGAGAAAAAGGTTACTAGGGAAAGTCTTCAAAGAAAAGAGTCAAATATGTGCAGGTTTGATTTTCACTTGTCCCATGTCAAGAACCAATTCTTCCCACTGAGCTGCATTAACAAAAAGGTTAGCCATTAGCTCTGTGCTTACTGACCTCAGAGCTGCCTGCTCCGCAGGATAGAAGCTAGAGCTGTTACTGTGCCATAGAAACAAAAACCTGTTCCTTTAGAAAGACAGCCTGGTTACAGAACATATATTCATGAATTTTTTAAGAAAACATTTCTATTGATTTTTTTTTCCCTTTGGAGAAAGAGGAAGGGAGAGAGAGAAACATAGATGTGAATGCAAAATATCAATCGGTTGCCTCCTACATGCCCCCTACTGGGAATTGAGCCCACAACCTGGGCATGTGACCTGATGGGAATAGAACCAGCAACATTTTGGTGCATGAGATGACACCCAACCAACTGAGTCACACCAAGCAGGGCTCATGACATATTTTTAAGTAATAAAAATATGATTGGTATAGTCATGTCCATTTAAGAATGTGATGAACACATTTCAGTTTCTTGATTTTAAAAAGTATCAACATATTTGCCAAAAAAATATAATCCTTTACCCCAAACTGTTTCTGGACTTCCAATGCTAGTAAAAGAGGCATTATCCCTTTATCTTTACTCTTGGCAGCAAAAGTTTTACTTACTGTTCCTCCCACTGACTTCTCCTGGCCAGTGCAACACATTTATTTAAAACTTTTGATGGTAGAAACAAAATGGAGATAAACTAGAGCAGTGGTTCTCAACCTGTGGGTCACGACCCCTTTGGCGGTTGAACGACCCTTTCACAGGGGTCGCCTAAGACCATCCTGCATATCAGATATTTACATTATGATTCATAACAGTAGCAACATTACAGTTATGAAGTAGCAACGAAAATAATTTTATGGTTGGGTCACAACATGAGGAACTGTATTTAAAGGGCCAGAAGGTTGAGAACCACTGAGCTTATCTCTCCTATTTTACAAAGATAGGAAAGCCAAAGAGGTGAATTGACTTGTCAAAGTACCACAACAATATGTGAGAGAGCAGATATTTCTCTTATATTACAACTGTTTCTTAAATGCAGGTGTTAAAATTGTAGAGTCTGAAATATTACATTGCATGATAAGTGGATATGTTGTGATGAAAATTCATGCAGCAAAAAGGCTTCGTATCTCGAATTTATAATATCTTCTCTCTATACTCCTCTAGTACTCAACCTCACCTGTCACTCCTCTGACTGACTGACATTATTATATATTAAATACTAGAGGCCCAGTGCACAAAATTTGTGCACTTGGGAGGGGGGTCCCTCAGCCCGAATTTCGAGAGGGTGCAGGCCAGGCCAAGGGGCCCCACCAGTGCAGGATTGGAGCCCGGAGGGATGAAGGAGGTTGGGCAACCAGGGAGGGACTGTGAGAGGGCTACAGGGTGTGTCCAGCCCATCTCAGCCCCAATTGGCTGGACCCCAGCAGCAAGCTAACCTACCAGTCAGAGTGTCTGCCCCCTGGTGGTCAGTGTACGTCATAGTGAGCGGTTGAGTGGCCTTAGCATATTATTAGCATATTACACTTCGATTGGTTGAATGGCTGACAGGATGACCAGACACTTAGCATATTAGGCTTTTATTATATAGGATGTTCCCAGGTTGTGTGATTTCCAGAGTTACCAGATTGCAAATATTTGGGTATTAGGCATACTGGTAAAATTTCCAAAGTAAAGTTGCTGGTAAGCAAGAACAGGAAGACATATTTGGTTCCAGAGTGCAATACATAAAATGTGAAAATCTGAGAATTTTGTGCAATAGACATGGAGAACAATCTTTATTTAGTCCCATTTTATGTCTCTCCACTTCATACCTCCCCTCATTAGAGGTAGAGATGTGAGGCACCATGTTTATGATACTACATGTGGCAGAAACTGCTAGCAGCTCACCAACCTTATTTTATCGTTTTCTTAAGCAAATTGCTAGACAGTATTTACCAGTCTCCTTTGCACTTGGGGACAGGAGTTATAAGATCAAGTTTCAGTCAACAGAATATGAATAGCAATGATGAACTTCCTTTCAGGCTTTGCCATAAAAATACCATCCCGTATAATTTTCTGTGTTTTTTTCTTTCTTTTTTTTCCTGTCTTGATGCAAATGAACACAATGATCCACATGGAGCCACCGATAAAAGGAGGCTGGAAATATCACTTGGAGAAAAGCCAGCTGCTATAAGGAACAGCCATTTTGGACTTTGGTTGAGTTGTTTGTTCATTTTGAGTTATTATATTTGCTAGCATTATATTAACTAATATGCCATTTAACCACTGAAAATCATTTTTTAAATTCCAACCCACCTTGCCTTGTCTGGAAAAGTACATAAAAAATGAAATAACAATGCTCCCTACATGTTAACCGTAGTTGATATGACCAATGTAGGTTAAGTGCTATGATTCCCCACCTAGGGCATTTGTCTCTCTGGAATTGGGGTTTGCCCTCTGTCTATACTTGAGAATTATGACTTTCAATGACAGATTGTCCTTAATGGAATATGTTATGCTAGGAAAAATGTCCATGATATCATTCCTTTCAAAATCTTGATACAAAGGAACATTTTTTTTCTGTTTAATGTGGAGATTCCAGTCACTATGTCAGGCAGTGGTAGCAGGAAAAAAAAGCAGGAATATCATCTTTTCAGGGGGCACTTTGGGAGTGAAGAGAGGTCTCAGTCTTTACAGCCTTTTTCAATGGGTGGAAGCTGCTACCAATTCCACATCAAGTCAGTGTAAGCTGAGACACTACAGATATGCCAATAATTTTTTCCTACTGTTTGAAAGTGCCCCCAAATATGTCTTTCTTGACTCTGTATTATATCTTGAGATTACTTTTCCACTTAATATAGGTCTTCATATTGTCAACTGTCTATTACCCTAATATTTGTCCTATGAACTCTTGAAATTTGAGGTCTATCAAAGTGATTATTAAATGATAGACCATATACTTACTAAAGGCAAAATTTAAAACTGGACAATCAATCGATCAATAATTAAGACCTACTGGCTTAGTCTCAAAACTGCTTTATTTAGCCCAGCTAGCATGGCTCAGTGGTTGAACATTGACCTATGAACCAGGAGGTCACAATTTGATTTCCAGTCAGGGCACATGCCCATGCTCCAGGGTGGATCTCCAATGTGCAGGAGGCAGCTGATCAATGATTCTCTCTCATCGTTGATGTTTCTCTCTCTCTCTCTCTCTCTCTCTCTCTCTCTCTCTCTCCCTTCCTTTCTGAAATCAATAAAAATATATATTTTTTAAAAAACTGCTTAGGAAACCATAAAAATTCTAGAAGAATCCAAAGGCAGCAAAATCTCAGACATATGCCGAAGCAATTTCTTCACTGATACAGCTCCTAGGGCAGTTGAAACTAAAGAGAAAATGAACAAATGGGACTACATCAAAATAAAAAGCTTCTGCACAGCAAAAGAAACCATCAACAAAACAACAAGAAAACCCACTGCGTGGGAAAACATATTTGCCAACGTCATATCTGATAAGGGCCTAATCTCCAAAATTTATAGGGAACTCATACAACTTAACAAAAAGAAGATAAACAATCCAATCAAAAAATGGGCAAAGGACCTAAATAGACACCTTTCAAAAGAGGACATTCAGAAAGCCAAGAGACATATGAAAACATGCTCAAAGTCACTAATCATCCGAGAGATGCAAATCAAAACAACAATGAGGTACCATCTCACACCTGTCAGAATGGCTATCATCAACAAATCAACAAACGACAAGTGCTGGAGAGGATGTGGAGAAAAAGGAACACTTGTGCACTGCTGGTGGGAATGCAGACTGGTGCAGCCACTATGGAAGACAGTATGGAGTTTCCTCAAAAAACTGGAAATGGAACTCCCATTTGACCCTGTGATCCCACTTCTAGGAATATATCCCAAGAAACCAAAAACACCAATCAGAAAGGATATATGCACCCCTATGTTCATAGCAGCACAATTCACCATAGCTAAGATTTGGAAACAGCCTAAGTGCCCATCAGTAGATGAATGGATTAGAAAACTGTGGTACATCTACACGATGGAATACTATGCTGCTGTAAAAAAGAAGGAACTCTTACCATTTGCAACAGCATGGATGGAACTGGAGAGCATTATGCTAAGTGAAATAAGCCAGTCAATGAAGGAAAAATACCACATGATCTCACTCATTCATGGATAATAAAGACCATTACAAACTTTTGAACAATAGGGGGAAAAAAAAAGGACACATATGTAATACCCTTTGTAATACTTTAATCAATAAAGAAAAAAAAACAAAAAAAAAAACCTGCTTAATTTAGTAATATCTCTACCCACAGCATAGGGATTCCACTGGGGTTGAGAGCAGAGTTGGCAAGCATTTCCAGTCTCTCCCCAGGACAATAATTCTCACCACCGACCCTGATTTTGCCTAGTGAACCCCGGGGAGACTATAAGCATGTAATTAAATGGACACTGTTTGTGGAAACAATTAAATGCATATTGGAATCTTGACATTTGTTGGGAGGATGACGTGGTAAATCAACTTGTCAGTGTGAGTACTGACGGAAATAAAACATGTTAAGAGATTCCCTATAAAATGCAGATAATCAGATGAATTAGACGATCAATTTCTCAGTTTAAATGCCTCTGCAAATAGCTTATCTGACTCATTAAACTACAAAGTTCACCAACCATGAGGAAAATCTGCTGTGTGGCCAGGTTAAAACCGAAAATGGTACCATTTAAAATGTGATATAGGCAATGGGTATGCATAATTTATTCTTTCTCGTGTGAGAGGGCATTTCAAAGTAATTTCCTTGGAGCATACTTATAAAACACAGATGTGACTTGGCCATAGAGGTTTTGATATTACCAAAGAGACCTAGGTCTCTACCTTATAGTGACAGTTTTGTTATTCAGCACAGATGCTCTAGACATAAGTCTAAAAATGAAAGAAACATATATCAGTGAAACTAAAAGAGGCAATCTGAACGGGGGGCTGGGGCTTAGACCGAGACTGGTGTTTCACATCTCAGAGCAAAGACTTCATCACATTTCTCCGAATTGCCATGGTTCTGGTGAAGATTCTGTGTGCTGACGTATACCATGACCTGAGGTTTTCAGAGCAGCAGAAGCAGAATAAGCCAAGCTACAAACTCTACCATAGTTTCCTCAATTCTGGTGTTCTTCAAACACTTATGAGAATGTTTCCCCTAAGCTTCATTTAGGATAATTCTGTGCAAATTGCTAAACATTTCTGCAGGCAACAGGGGTAAAGTGTGTCTGGGGATGACTCGTAGGGACTCTGCTATGTCTCTTAAAAGAAGCTAATTATACTCTTGTGAGATGATAATTACCATCAAAGACTGACAATCTCTAAGGTTTGACAGTATTTTGAACATTTAAGAAGTCCACAATATTTCTGATTCATAAATCTCTTTAGGCACTTGGGAAATTAATACTTCTCAAGAGAGTGAAAAGTGCCTAGGGACAGTTGTGAAAAATGCTAGTCCCTATATTGTGCTCATAATTATTTGTCTTAATCTCACTCAGATCATAAGTTGTCTGATACAATATTTCTTGCAACATGGTCCCTCGACACATAAGTTCTTAATGGACACAACAATACTCGTAAGGAAATTTATTTGCTGAACCCAGTTTGTCTTTTAAACAATTATATGTCATTCCTTTAAATCTAAATGCAAAATATAATATGGTAGCTTGAAGATGGCAAATGATTCCAACAGCTAGCAATCACTTTACATCATATATCTTTGTAAACCACACAAACTATTGATGAATATTTAAGGAATTTTCAAGTGCAATTTTTAGTTTAAATTATTTTGCACTTATAGGACAGCCATTTAATATAAACATTCATAAGATTGAGCTCTATAATTATGAATGTCAATTAACATAGTCAGAGAAGAACAAAAATATAAATCCCTTTCTCAACTTTCACATTGAATCTGAATCAGTAAGGGTTCTCCAGAGAAACAGAAACAATAGGAAATACATATTGTGAGATTAATTTCTAGAATGAGATTTTATTATAAGGAACTGGCTCATGCAATTATGGTGGCCTAAATGACCCATAATCTGCCTATTCCATCTGCAGGATGAAGACCCAGGAAAGCCAGTGGTGTAACTTCTAGTCAAGTTTGAAGTCCTGAGAACCAGAGGTACTGACGGTGTAAGTTCCAATCCAAAGGCAGGAGTAGACCAATGTCTAGCTCAAGAAGTAAGACAAAGAGAGAATTCAACCTTCCTTGGCCTTTTTGTTCCATTAAGGACATCCAAGGTTGGACAGCAGGACAATGCTCACCCCCAGGATGAGGGAAATCTGCTTTACTTAGCCACTACCTGAAAAGCTAATTCCTTTCAGAAACACCCTCAGAGAAATACCAAGATATCTGGGTTGTTGTACCAGGTATGTGGTCATCACTTAGTCTAACAATTTTCAATCTTTTTCATCTCATTGCACATATAAATTAATTACTAAAAATCTGTGACACACCAAAAATATATTTTTTGTTGATCTGACAAAGAAAATGGGTATAATTTTTATTCATTCACACCAGACAGCTGTTGTTGTGTTGGTTGGTTTCATTTTTTATTTGACAATCTAAGGGAAAAGAGATGTTGCCCCTGACTAGTCAGGTATTGGCATGTTTTAGAAATTCTTGTGGCACACTGGTTAAAAGTCGCTGCCTTATCCCACCCATTCAAGTTAACATAATCATCACAATATCCCTAGTTTAAATTAGCTTATTGGGAGCTACAGCAATCACTGATGCATGCATATCCCACTAGTGATAAAAACTGATACATTATTTAATATGTGTATCAGGTAAAATTTCATAAAGAAATGCAGGAATTTATGTCCCCCATCCCATTAGATTTTATCATGCAATATTGGGTCATTGTTCTAATCTATGTCAATATCATGTCAATTATTGAGGTTGTAACATTTTTACACATAATATTTACTGTTCTTTTATTGTGTCATCCATACACTTGAAATGCACATCTGTGTCTTGATCTGTATTGATGATTTAAAAAAAGGAAAGAAAGAGGATGATTGGAATAATCTTATATCACACACTAGAGTAAGCATAAACTATCTTGCCCTTGATTTACTATTCAATACACTTAAGTACAATTATTCAACTTGAGAGCAATGTACCTTATAGACATTGTCTCCAATCCATATATCTCCACATGATAATATGAAAATAATGAAAGCCCTTGTAAAATACCTCAGATATGCTGCTGAAAGTAGGATAATTAAGACAAGGAAGCAAATGAGATAATGTGAAAGGCCATGATATAAGTAAATATACGTTGGCCCCCCCAATTTAACTTTCTTATCAATGCCTGAATAATTTGTTCTAGTAATTCCCAGTTTTTTCTTTATTTTATCAAATACACATGTGCTCATTTTTTTAAAACAGGCTGTCTTGTGCCTATACTTAATTTTTAGTTATTTCAATTATCCATTGCTGTATAACAAACAATCATAAAACATAGTTGCTTCAAACAACTATAGTCAAGTTACTTCTTGACGATAGTGTCATTCATGTTGATGAGGAAGGGAGAAAAGTCAGGATAAAGAACATAATGCTACATCCATTCAGATATTAATTCTAAGGTTTTCCTGAATAAACTTTTCTAGAGATAGCAATTTTTCACATTTTGGAAAGCTTATTTCAGGTACAATGTTTCTTGGGGTATAATCACCGTAATGAGAGTGAAACCCAATCCAAGGTTGGCTGCCTGCCACAACAAAAGACATACTCATGAGATAGGTGCTGGGGAATAGGAAAAATGTTTAGTTAGGATGCTGGCAGTTCAAGAACATGGGGGACTCTCACCCCAAAGCCCATCTTAGCATCTCTGGCATCCTAGGCATCCTGGCCAGGTTATAAAGGGGATCTAAGGGAAGAGGGGAACTAAGGAATTTCTGGTGACGTGCAGTTTCTCAGCTCAGCTTTCAGGTGGTTTCAATGTTCTCTCCATCATGTAGTTTCACTGCTGCATCTGCAGTTTTACTGCTAATGTCCAGGAACAGAACTTGCAGGCAGCATTTCTGCTGGTTCTGATAGGAATTGCTGATGCTTGCCCAATTCGTGTGGCCAGGGTCATTCCTTGGCCAGGCAGAAACTGCAACTGCTGATGCCTGCAATATGTTTATAAGGATACTGTCAGTATGGGAGTTCCTTTCATCAGTTTGTTAGTACATTTTACTCTAATTCCATTTCTTGGTCAGAATAGTATAAAGTTTTTATTCACTGTTACAAGTGTAAGTAGTAATGTGCCCCATGATAGGTATCAGCCCAGGAGACAAGAAGTTGATAAAGGCAAAGGGACTATTCTGTTATATCTACCATCCAATCACCCCAGATCTATCTTCTTGAACCAGCACATTACTTAGCTTAACCCAATTTTGTCAATTTTCTAGAATAAGTCACCACATTAATCAGATTGATTTATTCACATTTTTTCCCTTAAAGTGCTAGATACATTTCTTCCTTGAATCACCTAGTCTATATTCCCCATGGATGAATGTTCACCAGTTACCACTCTCAGGAGGAAATGTATTACGGAACTTCAGTATCACCAATTTTTACATTCTGTCATTACCTGAAAATATAAAATGTCTGCGTTTAGCAGGTTCTGCTTTTATAACCAGGCCAATTACATGTGAAATAGTTGCACAAAGATTCCAAGTCTCAAGATGTTTTGCACATTTATATTATGCATGTGCCGCTAATCCTCCACCCAAGCTCTCTAAAGAGTATCCAAATTGAAAGACAAATTAAATCCTAGTGTTATTCACAGAATAATAAATTCCCTGAAAATATTGGTTAAATTAATCAAGATGAAACCTGGTCAGGATCTTCAAGAACTCAAATTCTAGTGGAAAGGACAGAACAAAGAGAAAATATCAATGTGATATGATGAAGATTTTCTTTCTTTTTTCAACTTTATTGAGGTGTAATTGACATATAACATCGTGTAAGTTTAAGGTATACAATGTGAATTTGAAAAAGATATATGTTGTAAAATTATTACCACATATGGTTAGTTAACACTTTTATCACATCACATAATTATAATATTTTGTATAGTGAGACATTTAAAATCTGCTTACCACATGTAAGTGTATATTGCTAGCTATAGTCACCATGCTGAATATTAGATACCAAGAGCTTATTAATCTTATAACTAGAAGTTTGCACCCTTTACCCAACCCTGTTTTCTCCCACTGCCCAGGCCCTAGCAACCAACATTTCTACTTTGTGTCTATGAGTTTGACTTTTTTTAGGTTCCTCATATAAGTGAGTCCATACAGTACATGCCATTCTATGTCTGACTTATTTCACTTAGTAAAATGCCCTCAAGATCTAACTATATTGTTGTAAATAGCAGAGTTTCCTTTTTATGGCTAATATTCCATCATGTCCTATATAATAAAAGAGAACCATGCAAATTAACCATCCCTCTGCTATGCTCAAGCCATGCCCACAGGCAAATCCAATAAGCCAATCAGGAGAGAGTATGCAAATTAACCCAACTAAGATGACAGCGGCCATGGAGCTGGAGCGAGCAGGAGGCTTGGGTTGTCCCCAACAATGGAGGAAGCCAAGTTTCCCCCCTGCCCTGGCCAGCCCTGGGCTCCACTCAAGGCTACAAAGTTTCAATTATAGAAGATAAATAAATCCCAGAAAAAAAAAAAGAAAAAAAGGAGAGGCTGGGAGCTTGCGTCGCCGGGGGGCATGGCCAGCCTGAAAACGGCCATCAGCCCCTCACCCAGGCTGGCCAGGCACCCCAGCAGGGACCTCCACCCTGAAGGGGGTGTGACCAGCCTGAAAACAGCCCTCAGCCCCTCACCCATGCTGGCCAGGCACCCCAGTGGGACCCCCACCCTGATCTGGGACACCCTTCAGGGCAAACCAGCCGGCCCCCACCCATACACCAGGCCTCTATCCTATACAAAAAAAAAGGGAAATATGCAAATTGACCCTAATAGCAGAACAACTGGGAATGACTGGTCACTATGACACACACTGACCACCAGGGAGCAGATGCTCAATGCAGGAGCTGCCTCCTGGTGGTCACTGCACTCCCACAGGGGGAGCTCTGCTCAGCCACAAGCCAGGCTGACGGCTATCAGAACAGCGGTGGAAGCGGGAGCCTCTCCCACCTCCTCAGCAGCGCTAAGGATGTCCGACTGCAGCTTAGGCCTGCTCCCCACTGGCAAGTGGACATCCCCCAAGGGCTGCCAGGCTGCCAGAGGGATGTCTGCCTGCTCCCTTAGGCCCAATCCCCCGGGGAGAGGGCCTAAGCCAGCAGATTGACATCCACTGAAGGGTCCCAGACTGCAAGAGGGCACAGGCTGGGCTGAGGGACCCCCCGAGTGCACAAATTTTTGTGCACTAGGTCTCTAATCTATATATATAAAAGCCTAAGTGACCATTATGACTGGTAAACCAGTTGCTATGATGCGCACAGACCACCGGGGGGCAGACGCTAAATGCAGGAGCTGCCCCCTGATAGTCAGGGCACTCCCACAGCCAACCTCCTGAGGTCCCTCCCCTACGCCAGCCAGCCCCAATCGGCCCCAATCTCCAGCCAGGCCGAGGGACCCACAAATTTGTGTGCTGGGCCTCTAGTATATGATATAAATATTATATATTTTATATTTTCTTTATCCACTTATTCATCCATGGACACAAATTATTTTTATGTCTTGGTTATTTTGAACAATGCTGCAATGAACATGGGAGTGCATATCTCTTCAATATAGTGACTTCATTGCCTTCAGATATATTCCCAGAAGTGAGCTAGTTGGATCACACAATAGCTCAATTTCTTTTTGAGGAGCCATCATACTCTTTTCAATAATGGCTGTACCAATTAACATTCCCACCATCAATGCACAAGGGTTCTGTTTTCTCTACATCCTTACCAACACTTGTTATCTCTTGTCTTTTGTATCATAACCAGTTTAACAGGTGTGAAGTGCTATTCCATTGTGGTTCGACTTGCATTTTTTTCTGGTGATTAATGTTCAACATCTTTTCATGTGCCTGTTGGCAATTTGTTTGTCTTCTTTGGATGGTGATTAATGTTCAACATCTTTTCATGTGCCTGTTGTCTTCTTTGGGAAAATGTCTACTTCTTTCCTCTGACCATAAACAGATTATTTGGTTTTGGTTTGTGTGTTTATTTATTTGCTATTGAGTTGTATTAGTTCCTTATATGTTTTGGACATTAATCCCTTATTGGTTATATGGTTTACGAATATTTTCTCTAATTTTTAGGTTGCTTCTTTATTTTGTTGATTATTTATTTAGCTGTGCAGATGCTTTTTAGTTTGATGTAGCCTCATTTGCTTATTTTTTCCTTAGTTTGTACTTTTGGTGTCATATCCAAAAAATCATTGGTAAGACCAATGTCAAGGAAGAAGCTTTTTTGACCATATTTTCCTCTAGGAGTTTTATAGTTTTAAATGTTAAATTTAAGTGCTTAATCCATTTCAAAGTTATTTTTGTGAGTGGTGTTAGGATCGGGTTGCAGTTTCATGTGAATAATTAGTTCTCTAAACAACATGTATTGAAGAGACTATCCTTTCACCATTGAGTGTTCTTGGCTCTTTTGCCATATATTAGTTGACCATATCTGGAGGGCTGTTTCTGGGCTCTTTTTTCTTTTCTATTATTCTATGTATCTGTTTTTATGCCAATACCATACTCTTTTGATTACTGAAGATTTGTAATACAGTTTAAAATTAGAAGTGTGACGTGCCAGCATTGTTCTTCTTACTTAGACTTGTTTGGGCTGTTCAGTGTCTTTGTGGTTCCATACAAATTTTAGAATAATTTTTCTATTTCAGTGAAAATTGTCTTTGGAATTTTGATAGGGATTGCATTAAATCTGTAGATAACTTTGGGTAACATGGATATTTAAACAATATTAATTCTCCCAATACATGAAAACAGGATATCTCTCCATTTATTTGTGTCTTTTTACAATTTTCAGTATATAAAAACTTCATCACTTAGGTTAAATTTATCCCCCAAGTTATTGTTTTTGTATGTTATTTTGAGTGAGATGTTTTACATTTCTTTCTTAGATGTTTTGTTGTTAGTGTATAGAAACACAACTGTTTTCTGTATGTTGATTTTGTGTCCAGCAACTTTAGTAAATTTATCTATTAAATCTAAGAGTTTTTTGGTGGAGTATTTTGGGATTTCTACATATGAGATCGTGTCATCTGCAAACATTGATTATTTAATTTCTTCCTTTTACTTTGTATGTCTTTTCTTTCTTTTTTTCTCTTTTTTAATTTTTTGCTTAATTTCTCTGGCTAGGAATTGCAGTACTATGTTGAATAGGATGGATGAGAGTAGGCATCTTTGTCATGTTCCTGATATTATAGGAAAATCATTCAACTTTTCACTGTTGAATATGATACTGTGAATTAGTCATATATTGTCTTTATTATGTTAAGGTTTGCTACTTTTATACACAATTTGTTAAGAGCTTTTTTTTCATTAAATAGTGTTGACATTTGTTGAGTACTTTTTCTGTATCTATTGTGAGGATCATATGTTTTATCTTTCATTCTATCCATGTGGTGTACTATGTTTATTGATTTGTGTATATTAAACCAATCTTGCATACCAGGGGTAAATCCTACTTGATCATGGTATATGATCCTTTTAATGTGCTATTACATTTTGTTTCTAGAGTTTTGTTGAGAATTTTGGTATTTGTATTCATCAGGGTTACTGGCCTGTAGGTTACTCTTCTTGTTGTGTTCTTATCTGGCTTTGGTAACAGGGTTCAGGAATATTCCCTCTTTTCCAACTATTTGAAGAATCTGAGAAGGATTGACATTAATTCTTCTTCAAATGTTTGGTCTTGAATCAATCTTTTTGCTCATTATTGGTCTGTGCATATTTTCTATTTCTCTATGATCCACTCTTGGAATGTTCCATGTTTCTAGGAATTCATCCATATCTTCAAGGTTGTTTAATTTGTTGGCATGTAATTGTTCATAGTGGCTTTCTATGATTTTTTTGTATTTCTGTGGTGTTGGTTTTAACCGTTTATTTGAAATCTATTTTCTTGGTGCTTACAGCTATAAAATTCCCTCTTAAAACTGTTTTTGCTGCAGCTCATTCATTTTGATATGTTGTGTTTTTGTTATGTTTGTCTCAGGATTCTTTAAGTCTTGGTTGTTTGGTATTTATTTAATTCCCCTGTATTTGTGGATGTTTCAGTTTTCCTCTTATTACTGATTTTTTCTAAATTTGTTATTTCTGCTGTGCAGCCCAACATATGATTTATCCTGGAATATCTTCCACATGCACTTACTTGAGAAGAATGTGTACTGTGGTGCTATTGGATGGACTGTTCTGCATGTTTGTTGGATTCATTTGGCTTATGGTGTTATTCAGGTCTACTGTTTCTTAATTTTCTGTCTCAATAATCTACCCATTGATGAAAGTGGGGCATTGAAATCCCTACTCTTGCTGTATTGTTGTATATATCTCACTGCAGTTCTATTAATATTTGTTTTAATTATTTTAGGCCCTACAATGTTGAGATGCATATATATTTTTAATTGTCATATCCACTTAATGAATTGACCCTAGGATTATTATTTCTGTCTCCTGTGCATTTTCATTACTTGTCTGAACATTTGGGAGAATTATACTGTTTCTCTAATAAATGTATAAATAAACGTAAGAATGAACAGAGGCTTGATTCCCTCTCCAAATTTAACATGTCATTATAACATTTATGTATAATGTCAGAGAGTTGAATAAAAGTAGTTGAAAATGCAACCAAATAAAAATGGATATCATTAAAAATTACCTTTTAAATTAAATCAGTAGGAAAAGTAAAATTTTTATCTTACATCAGTTACATTATTTTTAAAATTTGAATACATTCTGTGAGGTAAGGTCAGAAAAAAATTGGCAGTAAAGAAATCATATCATACACAAAGCAATATTGCTCACATTTTTAGTCTAACAACAAATTCTGTTTGCACTGCAAGTTATAGCTTATTTTTCAATATAAAACCATCCTGAGGGCTTTTTTTTTTACCTTCGAATCAAAATTCAAATTAGAGTAAAAAATGAAATTATATTCTTACTTCACCAATGAATACATAAGTGAAATAACTAGATTTACTGAATACTGCATTTTTAATGTTCATCTGAATATAACATTTTAAAGAGTCCCTTTCAATCCTTAAATAATATTCAGTTTGCGGATGTAAAGCACACCTTTTTCAGCTCCACTTAGTATTCTGTAGAAGAACCCTCCTATATCAAGGATTAACACAATATGTATCATAGGTTCAAAATTTCAATTTGCAGCTCTCCTGAGCAAATAATGAGAACCATCTGGACTGATTGATGTGCAGATTGAAAGTAATTGATCCTGCAATTGAGAAGCTTTTATGAAACATGAAATTAAACAAGATGATATTAAGCATTCCAAAGTTCATTAGAATGACACATCAAATGCATTACTAGCTGTTCATTTTCTGTCACATTTATATAAAAAGCCTTGACTGGCAGAAGGTAACAAATAGAAGCTAAAAAGTCTACATGTGGATGTGTTGTTCAAAGATCCACAGCCGGTTTACTTTGTTATAATAAACATTCTACTGTGATGCAGAAAGTTTTTGATTCCTTGTCAAATGCCATCTGTAGGTAAGACATTATTAATAGAATTATAATTATTAATATGCACAGATCATCTTTAAAAAGAGCAGACTCAAAAATAGGGAATTAGCAATAATTTGGCCTTTGAATAAAACTTACATTACTTCAGGTCATTTCCTTATTATCTCTCTCTGAGAAAGAGCAGAGTCTTTCACAGGATTAGTTAAATATGACTTCATTTTCACAGCAAACTTCACAGTAAGTGAAGCGTATTCTTCCCATTTTAAGGATAAAAAGCTAAATTTTCTGGAATTTATATCATTTGCTCATGACTAAGTGGTAGTTTGAGCCATGTCCCCAAATTTTTATGTGCTTTTTATTTTTAGGGTAAAATATATTGCCTCATGCCATATTGCTCCTTGATAAGGAAAAACAGCAATTTAAAAGCAGAAACATTTATTCACTCGAAAGTTTATTTTAAATATGTCATACAACTCTGCTTATTTTGCATTATAAAAAGATATTCATTCAAGAGGATGTTTCCACATCTGCACGCCATTCAACTCTATCACTAACTCTGGCACTATCTCAATTCCTCAGCATTGAAAGGACATGTGATAACAATGGCCAATGTGACCCCCAGTTACATCAGAAGGCAGGCATCTTGTTACATGGGGAAGACATTCTGGGAATTCATGAATGTTCATAAAGTATTATAAAAGAAAAAGACCCGAGCCGAGGAAGAAGCAGTGCTACTGTTTCTGGAGATGTTTCAGGCGACAAGAATGTTCACAAAATTTGGGCATAAGATCCAACAAAGACATCCTCTGATATAATCTTGGACATATTTATCTGTAAGGAGAATTTGAAAATGTAATAAAATTTTAAATGTGACCAACTAAGAAAGAACGAATAGCTATGTTCTGCTTATCTCAATGCTGAAAGTAAAATAATCTAGCCTGACACAGAGAAACGCCATGTATGTTCAGAAAGATGAATGAATATTCATTCATGTTTATATCATAGTTAAAACAAATCATGGGAGGTATAGTAATACACTGAAGCATATGTAGATAGGAAAGTAATAAACCTGTTTGTTTCTCGCAAGCTGATGGGGGAGGTTTCATAGAGAAAATAAAATTTCATAAGCAATGCTAAGAAAAAGATATAGTGAGAGATTGTGAAGAAAAGAGTATATTTCAGAAATAAAACGCAGCTTGATAAACCTCAGGGGCAGGAAGTAATGGATCAATGGTTGGTGTAAATTTAGGCAGTAAGATATGTCCACTCAAGCAGTGAGTCTACCCTATCCTGTTTTATCTATCTGGACAAGTTATACCTTATACCAAAAACCATGGAGCCATGTGAGTTGGATGTTTTCCCTATGTGGGCATCCCTGCAGGGCCTGGGGCCAAGTAAGCAGACTGAAGATGCCCATCAACCAATGAGTACTTTAGAATGCGCTCTCATACATTCTTACCCTCATCTCTTTGCTGCATTAACTGAGCAAATCTGCCTCTCAAATTATGTAGAAAACACTTTTAGTACTCAAATAAAAAGGTGAAATTAATAGCCTGCTTGAGGCTGTATGAGAAAAGGAAACTGTGAGTTCCTGCTTCCTCAAAGATATAAACATTACAGTCTTCCTTATAGGGTAGATTTGCCCTTGGTCATAAGAGTTAAAAACAAATGAGCTGGTTTGGCTCAGTGGATCCAGCATTGGCCTGTGGAATGAAGGGTCCTGGGTTCAAATCCAGACAAGGGCACACACCTTGGTTGCAGGATTCCCCCAGGCCAGGGCCCTGGTCAGGGTGCATGCAGAAGGCAACCAATCGATGTGTTTCTCTCACATCGATATTTCTCTCTGTCTTACCCTCTCTCTTCCATTTTCTCTAAAAATCAATGGAAGAAATATCCTCGGGTGAGGATTTAAAAAGCAAACACACTCACAAAGGAATACAATATGGAAAGATGGGAAAAAGAGTAACTTTACAGTGGTTAAGACAGACAAACACTACTTCAGTCAGGGTTATCAGCAAGAGTCATGAATCATGCTGCCAGTATGTACCTTTCCTATGCTGTGATGAAAACAGCACTTCATGCCTTTGACCTTCCTCCCCAAATCCCATAACCCGAGTATAAACATGAGGAAAATATCTGAAAAATTCCAATAGAGGAGAATGGTACAAATCACCTCACATGTATTTTTGATAAAATAATCTAGCCTGACACAGAGAAACGCCATGTATGTTCAGAAAGATGAATGAATATTCATTCATGTTTATATCATAGTTAAAACAAATCATGGGAGGTATAGTAATACACTGAAGCATATGTAGATAGGAAAGTAATAAACCTGTTTGTTTCTCGCAAGCTGATGGGGGAGGTTTCATAGAGAAAATAAAATTTCATAAGCAATGCTAAGAAAAAGATATAGTGAGAGATTGTGAAGAAAAGAGTATATTTCAGAAATAAAACGCAGCTTGATAAACCTCAGGGGCAGGAAGTAATGGATTAATGGTTGGTGTAAGTTTAGGCAGTAAGATGTGTCCACTCAAGCAGTGAGTCTACCCTATCCTGTTTTATCTATCTGGACAAGTTATACCAAAAACCATGGAGCCATATGATGTTGGATGTTTCCCTATGTGGGCACCCCTGCAGGGCCTGGGGCCAAGTAAGCAGACTGAAGATGCCCATCAACCAATGAGCACTTTAGAATGCTCTCTCATACATTCTTACCCTCATCTCTTTGCTGCATTAACTGAGCAAATCTGCCTCTCAAATTATGTAGAAAACACTTTTAGTACTCAAATAAAAAGGTGAAATTAATAGCCTGCTTGAGGCTGTATGAGAAAAGGAAACTGTGAGTTCCTGCTTCCTCAAAGATATAAACATTACAGTCTTCCTTATAGGGTAGATGTGCCCTTGGTCATAAGAGTTAAAAACAAATGAGTATAGCCTTAGCTGGTTTGGCTCAGTGGATCCAGTGTCAGCCTATGGAATGAAGGTTCCTGGGTTCGATTCCAGTCAAGGGCATACCTTGGTTGCAGGATTCCTGGTCAGGGTGCATGCAGAGGGCAACCGATCGATGTGTTTCTCTCACATCGATATTTCTCTCTGTCTTACCCTCTCTCTTCCACTCTCTCTAAAAATCAATATCCTTGGGTGAGGATTTAAAAAGCAAACACACACACAAAGGAATACAATATGGAAAGATGGGGAAAAGAGTAACTTTACAGTGGTGAAGACAGACAAACACTACCTCAGTCAGGGTTATCAGCAAGAGTCATGAATCATGCTTCCAGTATGTACCTTTCCTAGGCTGTGATGAAAACAGCACTTCATGCCTTTGACCTTCTTCCCCAAATCCCGTAACCCGAGTATAAACACGAGGAAAATATCTGAAAAATGCCAATAGAGGAGAATGGTACAAATCACCTCACATGTATTTTTGAAAACTGTCAAAATGATCAGAAACAAGGGAAGTCTGAGAAACAGCCACAGCCTATAGGAACCCAAGGAGACATGACCAATGTTAATGTGGTATACTGGATGGGATCCTGGAACACAAAGAGAATATTAGGCAAAAACTAATCAAATCTGAAAAAAGTGTGGACTTTAATCCTATATAATAAAAGGCCAGCGACCATAAGCGTAACGACCGGAATGACCGCTCAACCAGTCGCCATGAGGTGCACTGACCACCTCTCCCTGGCCCACAGGCTCCTATCACAGCATGGCAAGTGGGGAACCACCGCGAACTGAGGTGAGTGGTGGCAGGGCAGGACTGGCGAGCGGGTGAAATGACCGACCTCTTAGTCCCTCCCCCCAGCCTGCAGGCTCCAGAGATCCACGGCAAACTGGGGGGTGGCGGCAGGGCGGGACTGGGGACTGGTAAGTGGGCAGAAGATGGCCCTGATCGCAGGCTAGGCCTAGGTACCCTACCCGCTCACGATTTCATGCACTGAGCCTCTAATTAATAATAAGTGGGGAACCACCGCGAACTGAGGTGAGTGGTGGCGGGGCAGGACTGGTGAGTGGGTGAAACGACTGACCTCTTAGTCCCTACCCCCAGCCAGCAGGCTCCGGGGAACCAGAGCCATGCTGCGATCAGAGATCCACGGCAAACTGGGGGGTGGCGGCAGGACGGGACTGGGGACTGGTAAGTGGGCAGAAGATAGCCCTGATCACAGGCTAGGCCTAGGTACCTTACCCGCTCACGATTTAATGCACCTTGCCTCTAGTTAATAATAATATGTCAATATTGGTTTATTTATTCCAGTAAATGTATCATATTAACATAAGAATTTAACAATAGGGGCTACTGTGTGTTGGGTATAGCTTCTCAAATTTTCTGTACAAACAACACTGTTCTAAAATAATAGAATAAAGTCTACTAAAAATGCACTACAATAATCAGAAGCATTTTTTTCTAAGACCTTGGTTAGCTATTCCAGATAACATATTGCATGAAAAGTGATTTAAGGTTAGAATGATGGACTTCAATTCCACCTCTGCCAGTTTGTAGATGCATAAATCAGCATAATTTCTTATCTTTCACAGACAGGGTACCCTTTAATGTGTACAAGAAGGATAAAAGCAACAACTTCAGGAAGTGGAAGTGAGAAATAAATGAACTCAAATATATGAAGCACCCAAAACAATGTTAGTCATAGAAAGTTTAACTGATCCTCCCAAGGATATACAATTGGCATGTAGAGAGCCAGGGCTGGGTCTGGTGCTAGCAGGTCCCACTGCCCAGGATCTTGCTATTATGCTACACTGGTTATAATTCAACAATCAGAGCTCAGCCATGAGAGCAGGCCAGTTTGGCACAGTTACCTGCTTCTCCAGCCTCTCAGCTGGACTGCATATCCCCTAGCAGTAACGATGGGAACTTGGTGCTCATGTAAGTCCTTGTGAGTGCCTCCCCTGAGATCTGGTACAAAGGAGGCCAGTTTGGCACAGTTACCTGCTTCTCCAGCCTCTTCAGCTGGACTGTATATTCCTTAGCAGTGACAATGGGAACTTGGAGCTCATATAAGTCTTTGTGAGTGCCTCCCCTGAGATCTGGTACAAAGACTGACAGTAGGGATGGTATAAAGACTGTTGGGAGTAAGGGAGACATGGAGATGAGGGAATGAGGGCAAAGGGATATAGAATACTGGAAGGGAGACAGAAGATTGAAAACTAGATCGAACTTGACTCCTGCTGAATTTTCTGTATTCCTGGTTTTCTGAAACTGGATTGTGGAAATTAATTAAATTCAATACACTCCAATTAGGTGTCTGCCATTGTGTATTTCAGGGTAGTAACAGCACATCCTCTGGCATGTATACATTTCATTCAAGATCACTTAATTTAAAACACCCGTGCCCTTTTTTTTCATTCATACATTTTATGGTAAGGAATCCAAGCCCTGATGAATTTCTCAAACAAAAGACTTCACAGGAACTTTGTGATAGTAACACACCTCTATAAACTACATCTTTAGCCCTCTACCCCCAAGTCACACATCCTCTCTTTTCTGCCATGAGGTTTGAGAGAGTGCATGTCCAGCAAAGCACAAGGCACTGAGGACATCACAGGATTGAATATGGTATGGCCGCTCATCTCCAGCAGCTGAAGCACAGGTAGATACGCGAGGCAGACACCCAAATGGGTAATTATAGTATAGCAGGCCTTGAGCCGTGGTAGAAGTCTGAGAGGACAGAGATGAGAGCCATTAGTTGAGTTCTTACTGCTGCCACCACCCTAGTCTGTTGATTAAATCTGTACATGTCAAATTAACCTGAGGCCTCAAGTTCAGTGGCGTGTAGCTGCTGATTTACATTAACAACTACTGATGCAGTGAGCAAACTCTTGATATGTCTGTGGAAGACAAAGACAAATTCAAAGTCGCATCATTTTTTAATTTTTGTTTTTAAATTGGAGGATGTCATTCTAGTTCAAAGGGGAAGAATAAGTAAAGTAAAACTAGGTTATATGATAAAAAAATTTAGGATATTTTAAAAGATGATATCCCGAATGTATTAGACTGTCATGCGTGAGTGTGAGAGTGTATGTGTGTGTGTGTGTGTGTGTGTGTCTAAAAGATATTACAAATACAGATCCTGAATCACAAGCTATCAATATATAAACCATGGTCACATAAATGAAGCTTAAAATATATAACTTTTCGGCAAGGTTACTCCTAAAAATGTTACTATGACTTGTGTAGCACTTTATGATGATCTATGTGTCAGAATTCATTAGGATTTTAATGTAATTTCCTCCCGCTGTGAATTATGAAGTTACTCTCCCTGTTTTTCCTCTGCCTCTGAGCTGCATTGACTGTTTCTGAGAAACAGAGGTTAAAAGCACAAGGGAAGAAACTCACGCACAGAGCAGAATCTATTTTTAGGCTTTAGCTCACGCTGACGTGAATGCAAGATGCACTGCAGCTACAATACCTGGGAATTTCCTGTACTTAGTAAACAAGGTCAGTACCCTTCCCTGTACCTGGAGCTGCGAAATTCACCAAATATTTGGTATAGGTTTTAATGTAGGAGTGGAAAAGGCTTGACAATTTTGCAAGTTGGCAAATCCGGTCACTGCAATGAACAAAGAAAAGCCTAAATAGAAAAACACTTTAAGCATTCATCAAGCCAGCAAGAGAAAGAGGGAAAGATGGAGAAAGGAAAACAGGAAAAGGGTGTCTTAGTCTGATCAGGCTGCCACAGCAAAATACCACAGACTAGGTGGCTTACAAATAACAGACATTTATTTCTCAGCGTGCTGGAGGCTAGGAAGTTCAAGATGGTGGTGTTGGCAGACTCGGTGTCTGGAGGTTCCACTTCCTCATTGATGACTGTCTTCTGACTGTAACCTCACGCTTTGGAAGGAGAAAGGGAGCTGTCTTGGGCCTCTTTTATAGCAGCACTGATTCCATTTATGTGGGCTCCACCTCATGACCAAACCACCTCACAACGGCCTCATCTCCTGATACCACTGACTTGGACATGAAGTTTCAACATGAGGATTTGGGGGAGACACAAACATTCACACCAGTGCAGAAGGGAAGAAAGGAAGAGAAAGGGAAGAGCTGAAAGTGACTGTGTACCAGCTGCAAAACCTGCACTAAATATTTTCCCATGTATCATTTCATTTTGTTTTCCTAGACATTTCTGCCACATAGAACTTCTCAGAGCTTCAGTTCCTTGTAGCTTAAAGCTTGAAAGGTGGTTGTGAAGATTAACAATAATATATTCTTAACCTAGTTCCTGGTACTTAGACGATACTCAATAAATGGCTAATATCAGGATGAGCTGTCATCAGCTATTTAGCTATTTCCCAGAACCCTCCAGGAACACTGTCTCCCCTTCACAATAGGGAAAAAACAGTCTTGTTATTATCCTCCTTCAGAAAAGGGACATTCAGGGTCATCAGGTATCGGCTGAGTGAACTATTTGCAGAAAGTAAAAACAACCCTCTGTAGATGAGATGAGCACTTTTAAACCATTAGGACAGTCACTACTTTCAGGACTGCTGCTCACAGCATATATGTCAAACAATAAAATAATGCCCCTCAAAGACAAACATGATTGAGAATCACAGGAAACAGCCAAGCCCCAGGACACAAGGCTACAGTATTTCAAGGGCAATACAGATTTTACCCAGAGGGTCATTTCGGTAATGGTATTTCCACTTTGCTTTTGGAAAATTCAGAGAAAATACATTCAAAATTCAGATGAGGCAAACGCAGTAAACACAGTAAGGATTAATAATGTGCTCCGGAGCCCTTGAAACTACTCATAACTGTACAACAGGATTCCCTTCTTAATTTTTAAATTGTATACTAAATTCGATTGCCCCTCTGCTCAACATCTTTTGTGGATTCACTTTCCTTTTACTAATGGAAATCATTTTTTGTGGTGTCAGTAGGCATTGCAATTATGTCTTAAATTGTTTAAGGGACTAGACCTTGTAAAACTTGAGAAGCAAAGCAAATTTTAGTGATGAGAATACACATACTTTTTCTAAATTATATATATATAGTATTTCTTGCACTTACATGTGTACCTGACTCCCCTCTACTAGGTTTTATGGCCAAGTTTTTTTTAAAATTTCAAATTATTGCCCCAGAATCATGTTCTGCCATACTCTCCATTAGGTTTATTTTTCTGTAAGATCTTTTTATATGTGAGCAAAGGCTGAAGCCCAAGGAGAGCCAGAATTATGTAGTTTGTAAGATTCAGGATAACAGAAAGAGAAGACTCCCTTCTTCCGTGGAGTTTATGTCAATCCTCAACAAAGAACATTTATTGGCCTTGCTACGATCATGAGCCCACATTTAGATTAATCATTGTTTTTAGGTTACACAGAACTTTTTAAAAATCTTTACTGTTGAAATTATTACATATGTCCCCTTTTTCCCCTGCCCCCCCAGCCCAAGCCTTCACCCCACTATTGTCTGTGTCTATTGGTTAGGCTTACATGCATGCAAATTCATTGGTTGATCTGTACCCCTTCGCCCACCCTCCCTTGCCTTCCCTCTGAGATTTGACAGTCAGTCCGATGCTTCTCTGTCTCTGGATCTATTTTTGTTCATCAGTTTATGTTGTTCATTATATTCCGCAAATGAGTGAGATCATGTGATACTTATTCTTCTCTGACTGGCTTATTATTTCACTTAGCACAATGCTCTCCATTTCCATCCATGCTGTTGCAAATGGTAAGAGTTCCTTCTTTTTTATAGCAATGTATAATTCAATATTGTGTAGATGTACCACAGTTTTTAATCCACTCATCGGTTGATGGGCACTTAGGCTATTTCCAAATTTTAGCTATTGTAAATTGTGCTGCTATGAACATAGGGGTGCATATATCCTTTCTGATTGGTGTCTCTGAATTCTGAGATGCAAATCAAAATGACAATGAAGTGCCACCTCACACATGTCAGAATGGCTATCCTCAACAAATCAACAAAGGACAAGTGCTGGTGAGGATGTGGAAAAAAGAGAACCCTTGTACACTGCTAATGGGAATGCAGACTGGTGCAGCCTCTGTGGAAAACAGTATGGAGTTTCCTCAAAAAATTAAAAATGGAACTCCCATTTGATCTTAAGATTGCTTCTTGTTGAGGTGAAGGAAGAAGAGCCAAGTATTTAACAATGTCATGTGGTACAAGAAGGGGTGGGGTGCAGCCCTCAAAAACAAAGGTCCTAAGAAAACAAACAAACACAAAGTTATACATCTGCACTCTACTTAATTTCTTTGTATTCCAGTCTTTTCAACTTGTAAAATATACGTAGTAACAATAATAATCTCACTGGCCCACTGGAAGACTGAATGAGAGAACACCTGTAAACCTCTTGGCATGTGGGAGGTATCCAATAAATATTAATTCATCTCTTCCCAGCTGAAACTGATGACCATGGTGATTGGATCTAGGAATATATGATAAGTTATATATATTATATATATTTTGATGCTTATAAATAATATGCCAACAGTAGAAAAGACAAGTAAATAAACAAAATTCTATCTTCAAAGTTTAGTTCAAGAATTAAAGGAAAATTGTAAGTCATTAAATGACTGGAAGTTGTAAACCTGGTGCAGCAACTTGTGTTTACCTAACTCATTACACTTCAGGGTTTCTCAGTATTCCATAAGAATTTCATCACTAGTGAACATGAACTTACAATGCAACACACTCTCATGAAATTACTAGATGATTTCCCATTTTTTATATTCCCTAGGTTAATTATGAATGTTGTTCTCATTTCAGAAAGTCTCTAATGCCAATCTTACTATTCCTGTCAAGTTAGAATTAACGTGCAGAACTTTCATTTAGAAATACATAGCTAATTTCACTCTAGTCTTGACAAAATAGCTATTGGATGACCCAAATAGACTGACAACTGTTAGGCGAACTGTTTCAATCTTTCAGATTGAACATTCACAAAATAATCAGCAAGACAAAAATGATCCAGCAAGAAAATGTCTACATGCTTTCCAATGGGAAGGCCAGTATCTACATATTTTATTGTGTCCTATTCTTTACATATCTTCTCTTCCAAGTCAGCTTTTTTTCTATCCTGCACATCCATAAAAGCTCACATGCAATATGTTTACATTTATCAAGTCTGCTTAAATTATCTATCATCCTCAGTTGAATCGTGGAAGTGATCTTCTACTCCAGCCTAAATAGATGCCTGTGGCACTTTGTCAATAGTTCCTCTAAAGAACAATTTAAATATGATACCATACAGTATAGATGTTAAAGTCTTGGGCCTTCCTATTAACACCATTGCAGTCCAGAAGTTTTCTAGAAAAGAGAAAGACAAAGATGACAGTCATTTCGTAGTAATTTAGAATATTTCATTTTCTTAGTGAATATAGTCAAGATTTTTTTTTTTCAGAGAACAATGAATTTGTTACTCATCTCAAAGGAATATATTTCAACCCAGGAACACTTGGAACAAAATTTGTAGGAGGTAGAAAAATATGAGGTCCATCTTTTTATAAATTATGGGGGGTTTTGTATGGAATTCAAAATATAACTTTACTGAAAAAAAAATCTCCAGCCAATTCAGACTTTCTAGACCAGAAAATGAGACCTCGTTTTGGAAAAGCCCTACACATTTAACTTTCCAGAGAAAAAAAATAGTTCTCTCTAAGAAACATAAAGGATTTTAGCAAGCTGGTTATGGAACTCTAGCAAGAATAGTGTAGGGGAAAACATCAGTCAAATGAAAGAACCAAAAGAGACAACATGTGCAGAGGTTGGGTGTTCAAAAGATCCTTTCCTAAGGTAACTACAAAAACATCTTGACAGGGACTGATGGATGAAATAAAATTATACCATGGATTTGGGGTTTGCTTCATTTTTTTTAACATATCAAATTTTGACAATTTAATAATTATCTTTAAACTCCAATCTCTGGTATCATATTGGAAGATACAAAAGAGCTTAAATTGTGTCATATATATATAGAGGCCCAGTGCATGGATTTGTGTACAGGGCGGGGGGGTAGTCCCTTAGCCTGGCCTGCACCCTCCCACAATTTGGTACCCCTCAGGGGATGTAGCAGTGTGCCACCAGCAGGCGGCCAGGAAGGAGCCTGAGCTGGAGCCAGGCGCTGTGCCACCCATGCTCATCCTGGCCCACTGCGCCTGCTGCCACCGCTTGGTAGCACTGCCGCAGAGTCAGGAGAGGCTCCCGCCACTGCAGTTGCACTCACCAGCCGTGAGCCCGGCTTCTGGCTGAGTGATGCTCCCCTTGTGGGAGCAAACTGACCGCCAGGGGGCAGCTCCTGCATTGAGCGTCTGCCCCTGGTGGTCAGTGTGCATCACAGCAACTGGTCAACCAGTCGTTCTGGTCATTCCAGTCTTTCGGTTGCTTAGGCTTTTATATAGATAGATAGATAGATAGATAGATAGATAGATAGATAGATGATAGATAGATTTTTCAATATCTCATAGCAACTAATATTGTTGTAGGGGAGAAAATAGTTAAATAAATTAAAGCCCATATTTTATATGTCAGTTGATGAGAACCCTTCATGCTACATATTATCTACACTAATAAAAGAGAAACATGGTAATTGGCGTACGACTGCTACCCTTTTCATTGGCTAATCAGTGAGTATTTGCAAATTAACTGTCAGCCAAGATGGCGGCCGGCAGCCAGGCACTGAAGCGAGCAGGGAGGCTTGCTTGCTGCAGATTCCAACGTTCGCAGCCTCACTTGCCAGCCTCTCAGCTGCAACTCTAAGCAACTATATACTATGTTGCAAATAAGAAGGTAAACAAAACCCCAGAAAACAGCCGGACTGAAACCCAGCCGGACCGAAACATTGTATCCATGTTTTCAGCAGCGAGGCCTCAGAGCTAAAGCTGGCCCAAAAAAAAAAAAAAAAAAAAGAAGAAAACAAGGAGCAGTTGGGAGCTTCAGTCACTCGCCAGCCGGAAAACAGCCCTCAGCCCCTCACCCAGACTGGCCAGGCACCCCAGTGGGGACCCCCACCCTGATCCAGGACACCCTTCAGGGCAAACCAGCCAGCCCCTACCCATGCACCAGGCCTCTATCCTATATAGTAAAAGGGTAATATGCCTCCCAGCACCGGGATCAGCGGAGCAGCGAGGCTCCCGGCACCGAGATCAGCGTGACAGGGGGCAGCGCCCAAACCCCCTGATCGCCCTGCAGCTCTGTGTGTGACAGGGGGCGGG
>NW_005353325.1:438746-457163 GCF_000412655.1 Myotis brandtii | reverse complement strand
AGGGTGGCATCGCAACCTCCCAATCCGCCCTGCTCTGTGCATGACAGGGGGCGGTGCCCCAACTCCCCAATCGGCCCTGCTCTGAGCCTGACCAGGGGCTGCACTTAGGAATTGGGCCTGCCCTCTGCCACCCGGGAGCAGGCCTAAGCCAGCAGGTCGTTATCTCCTGAGGGGTCCCAGACTTCGAGAGGGCACAGGCCGGGCTGGGGGACCCCCCTCCCCCGCCCCCCAAGTGCACAAATTTTTGTGCACCAGGCCTCTAGTAAAATTATAATATAATATTTTGAGATAAACTTAATACTATGTATCATTAGAATATATATCATTATCTATTAAAGATATAATTTAAACTAGGATTTAGACAAAAAGACAAAATAATACCTTTATAAAACCTTATGGGTGAAAGTCTAACAAATATAAGGAGAAGCTCAGCGTAAACATTTAAAAGTTTGACTGGAATTTTCCACTTTTTTTTAATGAAGGTTGTAAGGAATTGTTGATATTGACTGAATCACACAGGTAGGCCAAATATATACCTTTGATTTTTACATCGATGCCTTCTTTCTGAATATAATCTGCCTCGACCATGATAAAAGAGTAATAAGCATATCCTGATTTTGCAGTGTCGTCATCAGTGATCATCATATGGACAAACTCATCTTCTGTGTAATGGATGGTCTTTTGTTAGAAACAGAAGGACCAACCTGAAAAACATGTACTCGCAAGAATGATTATTGAAGAGTATTTTCTATGGCCATAGATGATTAAATCACAGCTCCTAGTATGGAGCATGAGAATGAGTCATATGGGAAAATAAGTTTGAAATCAATGTGCATTCTGCAAGCACAGCATTTTATAGTTACGAGTATATTGTCCTTGTGTCTGTTACATTTCCTGAGGGCTATAGAGGATTTTAAAATACGTGGTGCATCTGAAAAAGAGCTCAAACATTCGTTTCTCTAAGAAATTGGAAATGAAATAGATGGCAAGAATGTCACCCAACATAAAATTGAGATAATGGTCTCCTGTGTATAGCATGCTTCAAACATAAATCATCACTGTTAGTGACAAGCAAGAATTTACAAAAGTGAGGTCTGCACTGTATCCATAAAAATATAGGCTGCATCCATGTAGTTACTGGACTTACTGCTTTTACAGAAATAGTTTATCCATTCAAACATTTGCTCAGGTTTAGACTATCAATTTTGCTGACTTTTCTCTAAATTGAAAAGATTTTGACTGAAGTAAGTGAACTAGCCAATTGTTTTGGATTCCTGTAGTTATATCTATGAATATGATGGCCAAAGAAATAGGAAATGACCCTGGCCAGTGTGGCTCCATTGTTTGAAGCGCTGTCTCTTGCACCATCCAAAGGGTTGTGGGTTCAATTTCTGATCAAAGCACATACCTGGATTGTGGGTTCAATCCCCAGTCCATTGGGGCACATAGGGGAAGCAACTGATTGATGTTTCTTTCTCACATTGATGTTTCTCTCTCTCTCCCTCTCCCTTCATCTCTCTCTAAATAATAATAATAATAATAATAATAATAGAGGCACAGTCTCAGGTGAGGATTTTAAAAAAGTAAGAAATGCTTATTTGTATAATATATAGTGCAAGGTCTAATTTTTAAAATCAAATATATATAAAAACTAGTATTAGGTACATTAGTAATTGTTAACATTTTAGTTCAATACTTAAGTTATACTGGTAGCATCATGAAAGGGAAAGTGAGTGAGTAAAAAAAAAACAGACTACAATCTCGAGCTGATAAAGGCCATATAGGACTTGCATAGGCCTATTTATGAAAGAGGAGTCACACCATGGTAGGCACAGTGCGGTGTTGTCATGGTCTTTATTTAGAAGTCCAATGTGAGTTAAATGCCATTTATGAATGCTGAGTTGAACAGAGGGGTGGGCTGTATTGAATTGTCTGTTGACAAGTCAGTATGACAATAATCTCATTCTAAGTTTTCTCTTAAGAAAGGTCAGAAATTGAGTTTCCCCAAATCCTTTTTCCAATGGTCCAGGTTAAACTTCTCCAACGAGAGGCACTCACTTGAGATTTGGAGGCTGAAAAGGGCAAGAATCATCATCTCTAAAAGCACTTATAGTCGGATGTGTGGTCAGGTGTGTGACTCACAGCCACTTGCTCCCCTGTGAGCTCTGGGAACAGCTCACGCTGCTACTGCATGAAATGATCATGCGTGGGAGCTTCCCAGAAAGTCCTATAATTTGTGTGTATCACCAGCAAACTCTTTGCTACTTCAAGCTGAGAAAAATCACTAGTAGTTTCCCTGACTTTTGCTTCCCCTGTTCTTCCAATTATTGGGTAAGTTCCTAATTCTCTATATTAATGTATTTAATACCTGAAAGTACAGAAAGGCTGCCGTTGACTAATATATTCCCATTGAAGGACATGTTTGAGAATTTCTAACACCACTTTTTGTCAGAAAACTTACTGCAGTGAAAGGTGAGAAATACGATCTTTTTCAAGATGGCTATATGCCAGCTTAAAATCCAGGATTCTATTACTAAGCAACAAGAAGAGTGTGATATTGATGGCAACCTTGCCTCCAATTACATGATCCATTTTTTTTTTGGAGAGGTTTTCTCTTATTCATTCGAGGAGTCTCTCTTTAGCTATTTTTCATACTACTATATTTAGAGGTCAGAAGCCTCAAGCTAAAGGACATAAACACCAGACATCTATATGAGAGAAATTCTCTTGTCTCCACTGGATTTTTTTACTTTATTTTCCCTATTAATTTACTCAAGATGTCATTTTGACCTTATCAAATTACACATGCACAAGCATTCAAGCATTATTTTACACCTCTCTGAGCCTCAGTTTCTTCAATTATTAAAGAGAAACAATAACACTTTTGCCCTGCTTACTTCTCAGGGATATTCTAGTAATAAAATGAGATAATTGCTCTGGCCCACTTTGCTCACTGGCTAGAGTGTTGGGCTGCAAACCAAAGGGTCGCAGGTCTAATTCCTGGTCTTGGGCATGTACCTGGGTTTCAGGTTCGATCCCCAGCCAGGTCAGGGCACATGTGGGAGACAACGAATCAATGTGTCTCTCTCACATGGATGTTTCTCTTGCTCCCTCCTCCTCTCTCTTTCTTTCCCCCTCAACCCCTCTCTCCCTTCTGGTCTCTCTACAAATCAATGGAAAAATATATTTTGGTGAGGATTAACAAAAAAAAAAATGTGCTGGACATAAAAACATTTTGTGACTGACAAAGCCCTATGCGTATTTAAAGCATTATAATTAGCATTACTTTCGTGACTGTACCAAAGTGTTCTATTGATTCATTTTGCAAAAGTCCTTGTCTCAGAAGGACTATCCATGGCTCTGGCAGGACCATGAAATGGATAAAGTCACCTTCTTTGCTATTTCTTCTGGCGCCTTTAAGTAACGCAGAGCCAAAAGGTCAGCTGAGTCATACTTCCCACAACAGGATGACCCCACAAGTGTGTTCTTGCCACTGGCAATGCTGCTTGTGAATCTTAACATTCACGGTCAGTGCTTCTGGGCTGACAGTTGGGATTTAAAATACTTGTAGCTAAATCATAAGAGCAGCTGAAAAGCACAGGCCATCTGCCGCAGGTGTGCACGAAAACACCCTCAAATTAATCAAGTCCACATTGACACCCATTAACAAACATTGAGTGGTGCAAGTTCTCGTCAGTAGCCTTATTCGGGGTAAGCTCCAGAATGAATCTCTAAGCTTTGTGTCTTACTCACAGGAAACAATCACTGTCCTCAGCCAGGTGTATTCTGACAGAATGCTGTTCACATGGCAACATCCATCAGCCCCGGTGGAAGCTGGCGACCTGGCACATCTTGGCTTTGCACCTCATCTGTCTGGTCTGGACATTTATTGAATAGATGCTTGTGCTGCAGACAGAATTTTATCTATCTCATTACAAACCATTGCATTGACTTCATCAGCCACAAAAATAGCCAAAGTGCACAGTAAGCCCTGGGCTTACATTCCCAGGAAGTGGAAGCCTACATGTGCAGTTTATCTTTGCTCTTCTTGAGTGCACGCATCTGCTTTGTGTGTCGTGCTTCTGACTGTCATGTATGTCATGTACTCATGATGCTCATGGAACATCCAAGTCCCCATGCTCAGCTTCCATACATGCTCCAGGTATACCAGAAAACTCCCAGCTAGAAATTTCAATTATTTTTTATTGGGAAATAGTTGAAATAATCTATCTTGAAATGGGTCTTAAATGATCTGACATATGTTCTTATATCATAATAGAAGCTGCTTTATAAGGAGTAGCCTGGCAATAAGCCAGTGGATTATACTCAAATACATGTAGATTTATCGATTCTTACTACCCTTTCCTCCTCCATTAAACAAAATAGTGTGCACATGTATATACTTATGATTGGAAAAAAAACTAAAAAAATACTCCCCAAACAGAGATTTCTTAGTAAAAGTTTTGTGGGAAATTTAAGTAAAGCCAGGAGACTTAAGCCTATAGCCCTGCTGTAGCCACTGGCCCTGTGCCATTATTTGGCACTCCCAATGTGGCTACTGCAACTCAAGATCTCAATATTAAATTTAATTTGTTTGAATTTGCATTTAGAAACAAATGGTGTATATATTTTTTCCATTGAACATAGTTCTAAACTCACTTTAACCATTGAAAATTTAAGTCCAAATTGAGAGGTGCTATTAGTGTAGAATAAACAACAGATTTTGAAGACTTATTATAAAAAACAATACTATAAAATATTAAAAATGTAGAATAATATCTCAATAATTAAATATCTCAATAATATGTAGAATAATTTCTCAATAATATATCAATATCTCAATATTGACCATGGATTAAAATGATAATGTTTTAGACATATTGGGTTAAATATATTGTATTATTGATTTTTAAGAGTTTTTATTAAAAATGTTTAATGTTGACATTATTGCAGACTTCCTCCCAAATTAGTATCACCTGTTTACTTTTGTTTAATGTGGCTACTATAAATTTTACATACACATATGGTATATGTTACTTGCATTATATTTTTATTAGACAGCATTGCCAAAAAGACATAGTCAACAAAGTTTCCTATCTCTTGATATCTCCCTTTACTTTCAGTGAGGTTTACTTTGAATTCCTACCCAAGAGTCTATATTTCCAGACCTGTTTTGGTTCAGGCATGAATGCATACAACAGACTAACATCTCAGAGGATAGGGTGTGTGCGTGGGGAAGGCGGGGGACAGGAAGGGATTAACCAAAGGACTTCCAGGCATACACACACAGACCGTAGACACAGATAATAGTGTGGTGAAGGCCTGGGACTGGGCAGGAACTGGGTGAAGAGGGGGTAAAGGAGGAGAAAATGGGGGACATCAGTAATATTGACAACAATTAAAAACAGAGTCCTGATATTTTAAAAATATTTTTTAATTATTAAAATAAAAATATAATGTTAAAAAGTAACCCAAACTGTTTTGCAGCAGAGGGAGATTCTGATCCTACTGCCAAAAATAAAAAAAGAAAGGAATATTTCCCCAAGCCCTTTTATTAAATTATACATTTCTTGAACAAAGGACTCTTTATTTTTTATTTTATGTGTGGAATTACTACCATGTGCCAGAAACTATTCCAATTAAATCATACCTTGTGTATTAACTTACACATTTTGGGTTCTCAGTAATATTTTTAACTTAAAATATTTCAGTGCTATAATATTATCCTCTTGACTATCACTTCTTATTTTACAGTTCAAGTGTAGAAGTGATAAGAAATCAGATAATTTCTGCAGAAATAATAAAATAGACCTTCTGAGTTATCTAACATCAAATTTTTAATGTCCTCTATCCTTGTTTCATAAAAATAGAGGACAAAAGTTGCCCATGTATTTGCCATTTCACACTATTTGGATTCTGGATGAGAGAATAAACATTTTATGAATATAAGACAACATACCCTCCTTTACTAGTAGAAAATACTTCCACTTTTAGTGTCATTTATGCCTTTGTCACGGTACTACTTATAAAGCACAGCTATTCACCTAGATATAACATTATTCTTTGATATCCACAGAGCTTCTGATTTTATACTCAGAACTCATTCTTGTCTGAAAAGACAGAATGAGTAATGCCTTGCTTAAACTCAAGATGAATAGCAAACAACTTGTCTAACACAGTAGGTGTTCAGAAATATTGCTTAAGGAACATGTTCTAAACTGTGAATAATTGTGAAAGGTTTTCCAGGAATCAGTATGCAGGGCTTGCTGGTGAGTGTGATTCATTATATATGCCTTTGGACATCTCAGGCAGAGGTAATAAAGTATCAAACACGGTAAGTGGCAATTTCAACTAAGATAAGACCCCCAGGTAAGATGTGTTTATGATTACCTAAAGTTCTAACAGTATTTTTATGGGCAAGGAACATGTTTGAGATTGACTACATATCCACTTTCTTATCCCTGAACATCAAACATAACATAAAGTATCTTCTCCTGTATTTTGCTACGCCTTTATTTTAGTACTCAAATTTCCACCAGAAACTCTGTTTAATTGAAGTATAACATACAATCCTTTATGCCTTCCAATTAGAACAGTCTCCAGAGATTTCTTTGTGTGAAGGAGAGTTATGACATTTCTAGTCGTTCATAAGGCAATGTGAATTTGGTTAATTATCTTCATTTTCTTCTGCAGCTAGGAGATCATAGATTTTTTCTAACATCCTAGAAAAAAATTTTAAGTGAAAAAATAAGTTATAATATAATTGCCTTATCCCACAGTTATTCCCAAACAACAGGTATAACTGGGATGTTAAAGCAAAACTAAAATGTATAATTGCCTTATCCCACAGTTCTGGCTGAGCAGAATTGAGTTAAGTGTTTTGTTGGTAAAATAAAAACCAAGTAACATTAGAAACTGAAGTATTTGGGGGATACATAAGATCCTTCCTTAAATAAGAGGTATACATTTGAGACTTCAGAAATAAGGTATGGGTAAAGGTTAAAAAAGAAAAATAAAGATAGTAAAACAAACAAACAAACACAAAAATCTAAAAGATAACTAGGAACCAGTGTGAAGTTATGATCATATGTCATGGCAATAAGGTCAAGGATAAAAAAGGATTATGGGATCTTCATCAAACTATAGCAACTCCAACCCATGAAGTTCCCAAAGGATGGGTATCTTGCCAAGGAAATGGTAGCAGCATTTTATCACTATCTGAATGTGTTTGAAAACCAACTACATACAATCCAGATAATTTGGACTGGATCATAGGGCAGAGTTCTTTTCTAAACTCCTTCCCAAACAAGGTTCATGCAAAAGATAACTGTAACCTGAGAGAGAGAGAGAGAGAGAGAGAGAGAGAGAGAGAGAGAGATACAGACAGCAAAGGAGAGGCCCTTACCTGCCCATCCATAAAGGTAGTGTGCAGAAGAGCAGAATCATCAAGAACACAGCCAGAGCTGTAGCTCAGGTCTAGCTACACTATGAGAGAAGAAAAAGCAGCGAGCTGATGACCAAGTTTTCCGTGGGTTCGCTTACTGTTAAACAGCATGAAAGAAAAGCTAGAGGAGGAACCACTGAAAAGTCATTCCCATGTTCATGACATTTTAACATACAGTGTTTTCAAATGGACCTATTCATTTCTTTTGGTAAAGCATAAATTGGCAACTCCTACTTTATTCTCTTTGTTCAGAGTCAATAACATATTCATTCATAATAAAAGCAGCAAATTATTCCTCCAGAACTCAACATTTCTGTCTTCTTTAACTAATGAGCTAATAGTGTATGCACATTATAAATACATACACACTTAAAAGAACTCCTAATACACTCTCCTCACTTCATACATATCTCCATTTAACTTGTGTTACCTGTATACTACAATTAGTTTGGTTTTGTCATTACAAATGTAATAACATTGCTTAGAGTGAAACAAGAATGGTGCTGCATTTTGTAAACTAGAAAACAAGGTTTATATTTATAAAGTCACTTTCCAAATCTGGGAGGCAATAGATGGTGACAACAGACCTCAAGATGTATCATCCTATATAATAAAAGGGTAATATGCAAATTGACCCTAACAGCTGAATGACCAGTCATTATGACACGCATTGACCACCAGGGGGCAGATGCTCAATGCAGGTGCCCCCTGGTGGTCAGTGCGCTTCCACATGGGGAGCACCACTCAGCCAGAAGCCGCCTCCCCTCGGGCCTAAGTCATTAGTTGGACATCCCCCGAGGGCTCCTGGGCTGCCAGAGGGATATCTGTCTGTCAGCTTAGGCCCAATCCCCTGGGGAGTGGGCCAAAACAGTCAGTCAGACATCCCCTGAAGGCTCCCGGACTGCGAGAGGGTGCATGCTGGGCTGAGAGCGCCCCTGAGTGCATGAATTTTCATGCACCAGGCCTCTAGTATGATTATAATAGCATGTCCTTCCCATAATTCCAAAATGCCATTCCAGATATAATGTATTACTAGAATAGATGGCGCTCAACATATTTTAGGTGAAAAATAAAAATTATTTTGAAACCAGTAGTAAGGTATTCTGTTTTTGAATTATGAGATAGCCAAGTTAAGCACATTAAGCTTGTACTCTCTGATTTGTCTCTGTGTCAATGTTGCTATTCATATCTGCCTAAGTATTTGTGTGTGTGTGTGTTCGTATAAAGTGAAGGGTAAGAAATCACTGTAGACATTGCCAATTAGGTTATAGGTAGTTTTTTTTTAAATAACATTTCCATTTTTCTATATTCTTTTTCTTTAAAAAATCAATATAGATCTTTCAATTTGTCAACTATATTGTAATTTTTATTTTATTTTATCCTCACCTGAGGACATATCCAGAGAGAAGAAGGGAGAGAGTGAAATAGAGAGAAAGAAAGAGAGAGAGAGAGAGAGAGATCGGCCACCCTTTGCATGTTCCTTGACTGGGGACCAAACCCACAACCCAGGTACGCACCTGGATTGGAAATTGAACCAGTAACCCTTCGGTGCACAGGACGGCATTCAACCAACTGAGCCACTCTGGCTGTGCTATATCGTTTTCTTAAATGAGATGCAGTTATAACATATTCATGTGTGTTATAATTTACTTCCTTGAAACTTCACTATTTTTTCTAATATTCATAAAGTTTTTCAAGTCTGAATTATTTGAAAATCTAATATTTTTTTTAGTGGTTGCATTTTACAATATAAACACAATAAAGGAAATGTTATGATATATAGAAGTAGTCTTGCAGGAAGAGAAGTTAATTTAGAAGTCAAGTTCAAGGCCTTCATTTTTACAGTGAAGCAACTGGTATGTGCCGAGCCAGCTCAGCCAAGGGTTTGAAAGCCTGAGTGAGGGAGTGAAGGATGAAGAAATGACAGACAAAGAGAATAAGCTGGGTCTAGGTGGATCTTCCTGTGCCTGGCTGAGGCCACAGAGAGAGATCCACAGGCAAGCTGAGCCTTTATTTTATAGCCAGAGGTAAACAAGGTAGTGTTCACCATAGTTACAATGTTCTTGTGAGTTTCACTTGTTTTGGCAGCACTTGCTGCACCTCCCACAGCCCATTAGCTACCTAGGAAGGATCTAGGGAGCCTCATAAGGTAAAGCCTAATTATGCTAAGAGGACTGTACCCTCTAAGCTGGGACTTGTTTGTGGCTTTGCCAACAGATCAGTCTGAGGCTTAGCCCTATAGCTGCGCCCTACACTGATAGATATGATTTTCTCAAGAAGAAGTGTCTTATTCATAAAATTTATTATTAAATAATTATGGTTAGTACTGCTATGCCAACAACATTTCATGATAATATCAAACTATGAGGTTGATTTTGTCCTAGGTCTGTGGTCAGCAAACCACAGCTCACAGCCACATGTGGCTCTTTGGCCCCTTGAGTGTGGTTCTTCCACAAAATACCACGTGTGGGCGCGCACGTACAGTGCGATTGAAACTTCATGGCCCATGCACAGAAGTCGGTATTTTGTGGAAGAGCCACACTCAAGGGGCCAAAGAGCCGCATTGTGGCTCACGAGCCGCGGTTTGCCGAGCCACAGTTTGCAGACCACTGTCCTAGGTAAAAGAGCAAACAGGTACTTTTGTTGGGGAGAGGGGGGGAAAAAAGATGAGTCAGGAGATTCATAGAGACTTAGCTATATATCATGACTGTGCTTTTATATTATTTAAGATTCCTATGTTATTCATTCTTTTTATATTAATCTAAATTTGGCCAATTTAGACAATTCTGAGTCTTTAATAAAATTTATAAATGAAAATTACAATAATTTGAACTTTTTAGGTCTAGCAAACATAATTTTTGTTCCTTTTAAAAGAAAAATGTAAGGCTTTTATTAGTTTGGTCGGGTTCAAAAGTTGTTTTTTTTCCCCATTTTCTCTAAAGCTGGCTTGTCATTACTTTGTTCAGGAAGGATTGGCAAGTGTAGAATTTTTCCTATGGAAGTTCATTATTGCCTCATGCCAGATAAGTTTTTGCGCTCTCATGGTCATGAGCCACAGCCACTATTGCATCCACACATAGCTCATTTTATAATACATCACTATTTTAGCTACAAAAGTAAAATATTGTTACAGCAAGTTTAGAAAACAGAGAAAAAACACTCATTTTCTACCTAAGTACTTCTCTTCCATTTTCTCATTCAATTTTGTTTCATCCATCTATTTTGCTTACTTATGATAATCCTATATAATAAAAGCCTAGATGGCGTCACACGACGCCCTCGCATGATATCATCACAAGATGGCCGCCATGATGTCATCACAAGATGTCCACCACAAGATGGCCACCACAAGATGGCCGCCACAAGATGGCTGGCAGGGGAGGGCAGTTGTGGGTGATCAGGCCAGCAGGGGAGGGCAGTTGGGGGTGATTGGGCTGGCAGGGGAGGGGAGTTGGGGGCAATTGGGCTGGCAAGGGAGCAGTTAGACGTCAATCAGGCCAACAGGGGAGTGGTTAGGGGGCGATATGGCTGGCAGGCAGAAGCAGTTAGGGGCAATCAGGCAGGCAGGCAGGCGATCAGTTAGGAGCCAGCAGTCCCGGATTGTGAGAGGGATGTCCGACTGCTGGTTTAGGCCCGATCCCGCAGTCAGACATCCCCCGAGGGGTCCCAGATTGGAGAGGGTGCAGGCTGGGCTAAGGGACACCCTCTCCCCAATCCCCCCGTGCATGAATTTTGTGCACCGGGCTTCTAGTAAAGTATATATTAGTTATGGCCTATCTTCTGACCTCTGATAATTGAAGAAGGAACTCATATAGGATGTGCCAGCAATTATTTTTGAACACCTTAATTTCCCCTAACAATAGGCTGACCTTTAGGAAATGTATAACCTGTTTGTATATACAAAAGACATAACAACCTTTCTCATTCTATAAGAAACAGACCAGTTATTATTCTTTTTCTTTCCCTCATCACCACTATGAAAATTTTGATTTCCTTTGCAAGCTTTTAAAAGAACCTCATCTAATCTTTAGGACTGAAACCTAGATTCTAGGACATGAAAGAGATAATATTGTATTGAGTAAAGCTTTGGTGAACACGGAGTGGGCTTTCTGAAAGCTGCAACATTTAGTACAGTTGTTCTGCTAGCCTTGCCCAGAAAAATAATGTTGACCCTTCTAGACAGGAGATTACAGTGAAAATGTCAAACAAGCCCATTGTTCTCTTTCCTTCATTTGAACATTTTTGTTATTTTACTGACATCAATAGAGCCGCCACACAGACACACTCCAGCACTTAAAAGCCAATAGAATACAAAAAAAAAAAAAGCCAATAGAAAATAACACAGAGCAAAAGCATAATGCACTTGGGCAATAGCAATATCCAGACAGGTATTTATCACATGTAATGGGGAAAAAAATTGGACTGTATTTATCTTATATAAACATATGTTCTCACAGATAAGTCTACACATAGGCTATAAGCAGAATACAATGTTTTCACTTTTATTCTGATCCATATTTTCATAATTATGTCATCTCTCTGTTGCATGTAAAACCGTTATTTGATTTTTCAATGTGGATTTCTTGTATCCCTGCATGTTATCAGTAATTCATTCAACAAATATTAGCTGAAGGCCCTCTATGTGCCAGACACCTTTCTAGGTGGTGAACACAGATTCCTACATTGTAAAGCTATCTTTCAAGTCAGGAAAGACAGACAAAAATCGATAAACTCAATAAATGTGGGGGTTAGGAGGAAGTGAGTGCTACAGAAACCAAGGAGGGTCAGGAACGCTGTGGGGAGGATGGTCTGCAGTGTTAAATAGGGTGGTTTGGGTAGCTGCTGGCAGACAGAGCAGTCACAACAAAGGAACTACAGCAGAAGTGTGTGGCCTTTTAGGAAAGGATAACCAGGATGAAGGAGAAAGTCATCAGAGAAAGTGTCAGACAGGTCAGGCGGGCCTCCCACCCAGGAGTGTGGCCCACAGGAAGGAGTCCACTTTCATTCTCAGAATGGGAACCCATGTAGGATAGCCAGATTTAGCAAACAGAGAGCTACCCAATTAAACATCAATTTCAGATACTCAATCAACCTATTTTTTAGTAAAAGTATATTCTATGCAATATTTGGGACATATTTACACTGAAAAAGTATCTGATTAATTTCAGTATAAGTATGATGCCTGCACTATGTGGGACCTGCTTATTTATAAAGTACTGTAAGTTTTTCTAAAATCCCAAGTGAACTGGGTGCTCTGTGTTAGTCTGGCAACCCTAAACCACGGGGGAGTTTTAAGCAGAGGAATCACACGGCCTGACTTATTTGAAACGATCACTCTGACTAGAGGATTCCTGTAAAAGAATCTGTTCACAGAGTGAGGTGTTTAAAATGATCACTGCCGCCTGGAGAATAAACTGCTGTGGGGCAAGGGCAGCAGCAGGGTGGCTGTCGCAGTGGCCCCTGGGGGAGATCATGGAATATGTTTTCATTGATTTCAGAGAGGAAGGGAGAGGGAGAGATGGAAGCATCAATGATGAGAATCATTGATCTGCTGCCTCCTGCACGCCCCACACTGGGGATCGAGCCTGCAACCCGGGCATGTGCCCTGAGTGGGAATTGAACCATTGACCTCCTGGTTCTTACCAGTTCTTTTGAAAATGACAAATAAAGGGTAGGGGAGGATGACTTTATTGCAGACCTGAATAAGAAGGTACAAATGCAAAGGAGGACTCCGGACTGGAAATCAAATCACGTGAATCCTTTGTCACATGTATGTATGTGACTTAAGATGAGTTACAGCCTCTCAGAGCTCTGGGCTTCTCTTTTGTGAGTGTGGAAATAAATTCTCACCTTCTTTTTACCTCACCAGATTGTTGTGAGGACCAAAGGAGCCTGGATGCTTTTGATTGCAATGTGTCATCTAAGTACTAGTTGCTGTAAGAATTGAGGTTACAAGTAAATCATATAGATAAAACCATGCAAGTGGGAAAACAAAGGATTCAATGGGCTGAAGAAATGTGGAGATGTGCTACTCTTCTTTCAAAGGAAAGACAACTAAAGCAAGCATTTTTCTTCTAAGTAACAAATCAAAAACACCAAGAATGCATAATAGCCTTTGGAAAATCATGTACGTGTCTCAATTTTACCTTTCTTCTTTCCACTTCATCTTTCTTTTCAACAGAAGCAGGCAGGCAGCGTATATTAGCACACATTCTTTAGAGTGTAATGTTTTCCGCTGGGAGAAGAAAAGTAAATTTCATGAACAGTCAATTGCTCCTTATTCAGAAAATTATTTAGGAATCACAGTGGAATACAGTCAGGTGATTAATGTGGAAAGAATCAAAGATTCTGCTGTAGTCTCAAGAAGAATAGATTTGCCAGTGTTGAAATCAACATGTTAAATGAAGTAAGGAACCGGAAAAGAAACATGGCCAGCATCCATTGATCCAGCCATCCATTTATTTAATAATTATTACTTGAGTTCTCATTATGTATAAAAGTCAATGGGATATTCAAACTAAATAAAATAGAACCACTACTCTCAAAAGATAACCAAAATATTAGGTAAAATGTGATAAGTACTAGAGGAGAAATATAGATAACATGCTGTAGTAGTACAGAGGGAAGACTCGGCACAGCAAGTGTTAGAGAAGGCTACAGATACAGCAGCTATTGTCAGGTAGTGGCCTACCATGTGGAATAATGGCATAGCACACCATGGTGACAAGAGAAGGGATGGAGAAAGCTAAGTGTGCAAGTTGGGTTATCCAACATTATGGAAAAATATGAACTGTCAGATGAAGGAAGATAGTTTTATTATGTTGGGAAAAGGAAGCTATTAGCCCTGGTTGGGTAGTTCAGTTGGTTGGGGTGTTGTCTCATATACCAAAAGGTTGCCAGTTCAATTACTTGTCAGAGCACCTACAGGAAGCAACTGATTTCTCTCTCTCTCTCTCTCTCTCTCTCTCTCCCTATCTCTCTAAACATCAATAAAATCATATCCTCAGGTGAGGATTTTTTTTTAAGTAAACTATGGAAGTCTTTTGAGCTGAACGACTACCAGAGCCAAGATTTTAAAATCAATGTGACAGCATCTACCAGAAGAACTGGATGCTGGGAGACAAACTAGAAAACTGTTACAACCATGCAGTGGAAAGGTGACATAGAATGAAGAGAATTTATTTGTGAGTTATGTGTCAGGGAGGAAAATAATTAAATGAGACAATTTAAAACAGGGGTGGCTTACACATGATAGAAATTCATCTGTTTCTCATTTAAGAGAGAGCAGAAAGGCTGAGGGTGGGAGGAGACTTAGTGTAGTCAATCATAGAACAGGCATAGGAACCAGACAGACATGGGCTGGTATTCCAAAATGTTCCAGAGTTGACCCTGGACAAGTGAGTCCACCTTTTTGATCCTGAGGTTTCTCATTTGTAAAAAGGGGGAAACGGGATGGTTTTAATGAAATGACATGTCTACTATACCTAGTCCAATCCCTGACTCTCAAGTTTTTAACAATGTGGAGAGACAAGTCATCTGAAAACTGTGATATATCTATTTCAATTAGTTTTGCAAAACCCACTTTCCTGCCCATAAGTCTGGTTCACCTGTCTCTATACCTGAAATGAAGAAAGGACTGCTAGAAACATTGCCAGTGTTGGTGGAATGTGAAGTATTCTGGAGACAAGGGATGTACATATCTCTAAGTTCTTCACAAATTATAGAATCCAATGCATATGGGAATTAATGCTCATGTGAGTTTGGCTGTCAGAGATGGTTCCCAGACTTCCCAGCTGCTAACCAATTATAGTGTTTTCAAAGGCGGGAGGTAAGTCAGACAGTCTGCTGAGAGAGAAGAAACTGGAGAGCAAGTCAAGCAAGAGAGCTGAAACAATTGAGCATGAGTATTTTTATTAAAAACTGGTCAGCTATCCCAGCTGGCATGGGTCAGTAGTTGAGCATCAACCTATGAACCAGGAGGTCATGGTTTGATTCCAGGTCAGGGCACATGCATGGGTAGGGGCTAGATCTCCAGTGTTGGGGCCTGCAGGAGGCAGCCAATCAATGATTCTCTCTCATCATTGATGTTTCTATTTCTCTCTCCCTTTCCCTCTTTGAAATCAATAAAAAAAAACACACATTAAAAAAAAACTGGTCAGCTGGAGACTTACCTTTTAGAGACAGATGCTGAAATATTTACAGATGAAGTGATATAATGTCTGGGAATTGCTTTACTTGGGGCAATAACTGAGGATGCAAATAAATTTGACTATCTCTTTTAAAAGAAAGAGAGAGAGAGAGAGAGAGAGAGAGAGAGACCGGCCAGTGTGGTTCAGTAGTTGAGCATTGACTTATGAACCACGGTCACAATTTGATTCCAGGTCAGGGCACATTCCTGGGTTGCAGGCACGGTCCCCAGTAGGGGTTGTACAGGAGGCAGCTGATTGATGTTCTCTCTGTCCCTCTCCCTAAAATAATTTTTTTAAAACATATTTTTAAAGAGAGAGAGAAGGTAATTAGCAATGCTCAACTTATATATTGAATTCATGGAGTCTTTAGAGGATTAGCCCTTTCTCATGTTTATCAGGGTAGTGACTAGATTTCCATTATCCCCTCCTAATTGCAGGCCTGAATAATAAAGAAGTACAACAAAGGACCTCCTCGCCTCTGAATCATATATGAATTGATGGCCAATTTAATAGGACAGGAGGGTTGGGAAGAAGCAAGAAAATTAGAGATGTCATCAAAGTTGTAATACTGAGTTAATGTCTGTAACTTTAGAGAAATACTAAAATCATCAAAGGGCTAAGTTTGAAGAAGAGAGAAGGGTAATAGGATCAGGTTAAAATATCCCCAAGCATAAATGTATGTTCTCTGTTGCAGATATTTTAAAGCACTGGAATTCATCATATTTTATTATAGCTTAAAAGAATCTGGCATAATGAATGTCACGTTGATTTGTTGGTTTCTTTATTGGAAATTGGTTATCTGTCTCGTGATTGTTTTTGAGGGAGTGTCCTTGGCTTTCCTAGCCCTATGGTACATTTCAAAGGTAAATGCTATTATAAAATTATTTTTACCATTGTTTTTGCTTTCCCATCACTACCTTGTTTGAAAACTCTTAGAACATTAGTGAATTTTAATTTCACCTGATCACACAGTATTGTACTTACAATAGAAGGCAATGGAGATATTGAATTATTTCACTCACTCATTCAACAAATATTTATGAGCACCTTTCCTATGTCAGACACAGTTCCAGGTGCTGAAGATAAGGTAGTGGGAGACAGACAAGGGATTTTCCCTTAAAAACTTACATTTTAGAAGGAGTATGGTAAGGATTAGGGAAGTCAGATTATCAGCAAATACACACACACCGAAATATATAGTTGTAGAAAGCGGAAAGTGGAACTGAGAAATAGAGCACCAAAAGCAGGATCGTGACACAAGATTGATGAGGGACAGAGGGGACATGAGTCATGTGTCCAGCTGGACAAAAGCCCTGCAAGCAGAGGCGAGAGCAGATGCAAAGTGAAAAGACAGAAGAAGGAGAAATGACTGCAAGAGTAAAATCAGACTGTGACTTGTAACACATGGAAAGGACGTGACTTTCATATATTTCTAAGTGAATCAAATGAATGAATGGAAGGATGCATGGAACGAGGAAAAGTCAGATGGACTACAGAATCAGATGCAATATTTCAAACTGGTCTGAAGAGATTATTGGTTTATAGATAATGACAGTGCCTTAGAAAAGAAATCACCTCTCAAAATATTCTATAACTGTTCAATTTGCTTTCATTTTGTACTGATCTTGAAGAGATTTGACCTAAAACACCAACCACCAGAACTAAATTTAATGTGTGCGAATCTGTGATATCTTTTGAATGTGCATTGTCTAACACTTCCCTCCCTACAGGCTGAATTGTGACTTCTGTGATCTTCTCAGAGCTATTTCCTTCTGTTATGGAACACACTGCTTCAAGTTCCAAGCTCATGGTAGGTCTCCATGGTTACAAGAGGACACACTGCCTCTCTATGCCCAGAAGAGCAGGAGTTATTTTCACCTGAAAATGAATAGCACACGGGCTGCATTTTCAGAATGACATATTCAAACATGAGTAACAGGTTTTTTATTCCAATATAAACAGAATGCTTTTAAGTCACATTAAAGAAAGGATGAAGAACATTAATGCAGGCACTTATTCCAGTCCACAGTGACACATGTTCAAGAACATGAACCCAACAGGTCAACTGTGCAATTATGAATTCACTAAACACTGCACTCAGAGTACAAATCTCTTTCTAGAATTAGAGAAAGAAGTAAGCTGAGAAATTAACCAATAATTGGTGTAACAAAAAACCTATTTTCCAAGAATTATGACATGTATAATAATTATTATAAATACTAGAGGCCTGGTGCACGTATTCCTGCACCAGTGGGGTCCATCGGCGTGGCCTGCAGGGATTGGGCTGAAAGCAGCATCCAACATCCCCCGAGGGATATAGTAGTGTGCAATGCAGCAGGGGGCCGGGTAAGAGTTGCTCCCGTTCATCCCGGCCCTGCTCATCCCAGTCAGCTGAGCGGGGCTCCCATGTGGGAGCACATTGACCACCAGGGGGCAGCTCCAGCATTGAGCATCTGCCCCCTGGTGGGCAGTGTGTGTCATAGCAACCGGTTGGACAGTTAGCATATTAGCCTTTTATATAGAGAGACTAGAGGCCTGGTGCACAAAAATTTGTGCACTCGGGGGGCAGGGGTAGGGGGGTCCCCCAGCCCGGCCTGTGCCCTCTCCCAGTCTGGGACCCCTCGGGAGATAACGACCTGCTGGCTTAGGCCTGCTCCCGGGTGGCAGAGGGCAGGCCCAATCCCTAAGTGCAGCCCCTGGTCAGGCTCAGAGCAGGGCCGATTGGGGAGTTGGGGCGCCGCCCCGTCATGCACAGAGCAGGGCAGATCGGGAGGTTGCAATGCC
>NW_005353325.1:428643-437891 GCF_000412655.1 Myotis brandtii | reverse complement strand
CTTTAGCTCTGAGGCCTGGCTGCTGAAAACATGGATACAATGTTGCGGTCTGAGCCCGGCTGAATGGGAGCCGGTTTCTGGGGTTTTGTTTAGCTTCTTATTTGCAACATAGTACATAGTTGCTTAGAGTTGCAGCTGAGAGGCCGGCAAGTGAGGTGGGGGAACTTTGGAGTTTGCAGCAAGCAAGCCTCATGCTCGCTTCAGTGCCTGGCTGCCGGCCGCCATCTTGGCTGACAGTTAATTTGCATATACTCACTGATTAGCCAATGAAAAGGGTAGCGGTCGTACGCTAATTACCATGTTTCTCTTTTATTAGTGTATATAATATTAACTTAAATGCATATAAATTGAATGTGTGTATTTTTCCATATTTGGATTCTATTTCTTAGATATACTTACTATTTCTCTAAGTTAAGTAAAAAATTCTACATGTATTCACTTTATTTTATTGTTTTAGCATCATTAAAAGAAATATACTTATTCAAAAAGGCAGATTTGATATCTGCTGTATATGTGTTCACTTTACATGAATCTCTTTTCTATCATTTCAGTTGTCTTATAATCAAATAATGCTTTAATTCAAAAATGTATTTTCTATTATTCAAAAAGATTACACTAAAATAATTCTGTCAAATTTGAGAGTAGATACAGTTTTTGAAACCCTTGGAATAGAGCTGTTTCATGGATGCTCAGCCAAAGGATAAGTATCTACGTCTATTTGCAGATTCTGAGCTACTGGAGCAAGTCAGAGCATAGAGCTGGGTCTATCCAACAGTTGTTTCATGTGTAAGGAAAGGAAACCAAATAAGACAAGAGAATGCATTGAACAATGGGTGAATCCCTGAAGTTTGAAACTATACAAAGAGGAAAAAATTAAAATTAAAGTAACAGTAGGGTTTGGTTTCCATTTTATAGTCTTTAAAAAGACACTTAGGTTATGGATGTAAAATAGTCATCATCCAGGCTAAAAATACAGAAGAATCCCTTAAAATCAACCTTTTCAACAAGGTATAAAAAGAATTATACACTACAAACAAGTGGAATTTATCCCAGGCATGAAATACTGGTTTAATATTAAAAAATCAATTATAGTAAGTCCTCACTTAACCTTTTTGATAGGTCCTTGGAAACTTCAATTTTAAGCAAAACTACATTGAGGAAACCAATTTTACCATAGATTAATTAATATAAACAAGAATTAAGTTCCTAAGTCATGCTTCTGGTCACAAAAATATCACCAGGTTTCTAAATAAAGACCCAAAAGACTTCTAATATTAAACATTGAAGTTAATGTGAGCTATATATACATGTAAAAAGATGAATAAAAATTCGAGTACTTTTCAATCTGCTTATTCCAGTTCAGTGTCATGGGTGGCCTGAGACTATCCTGGCCGCTCCTGGCACAAGACAGGAACCAACCCCAGACAGGACACTCTTCCATTGCAGGACACACATACACACACACACACACACACACACAGACTGGGAAAATTTCGACACACCAATTTATCCAACATGCATACCTTTGGGATTGCTCCCACCACTAATTCTGAGTGGGTTGACATATGGTAGAATTGTGCTGCAAAATGGTCATGTTGATTGTCTTCAATATCCAATTTGAGAAATAGGAGTTTAATTAAAATCACTATGAAAGCCTATTTTTCTTGTCCCATGAAAATGTAGTTCTATCCACATACAGTCCTGCTTTCCTGGAAAAGATAAATGGGGAGTAATGGATTGATATTAGCCCCTTAAAGTACAATGTTTGTATTGTATTTTTTAAATGAATCATCTAGGAATTCCATATTTTTATTTAACTTAATGAAACATTGAAGCCAATGAAAGAAAAATTTGAGAGGAAAAAATACTTTTTAATGTTAAATGTATTACTAAGGGTCTGAAAATTCAATAAAATTCTTAGAGCCTAAAAAAGATTCAGTTACACAAGATAAATAAATTCTAGAAATTTGCTGTACTACATTGTACCTATTGTTAAAAATACTCCATTGTGCAATCAGAGGGCAACAAACACAGGAGAAATCAAAGTGAGTAACATCTACCAATTTTACTGAGCTTTTAGGAGAGAATTGGTGATTAGATTAAATGATTCTGAAGGCAGAAATTCAATGGAAGAGCTCATTATTTCTATTATAGATAGAGCTGCTAAGGGTCATGTCCATTATGCAGGTGTAGAAGAGAAAGAGAAAAAAAGTTCTATTAGGCTTAGAATTTAATTCATGGTTATAATTCTGGCCATATGCTCTTCTTAAAATCAAAATGAATTGACTATTTAAACCATTTGTTTCCTTTGTTTTATATATATGTTTTCAAATACATATATTTAAGTAAAAGACAGAGAAAAGTTCCTTAATCATTATAATATGTATTACCTCATGGGTGGCATCATTTCTTAGTATATTAGAGACTTGCTCAAGTTTAGCCTCAGAGAATATATGCAACGTGCAATAGCCTGACAATAATAGCTTCATCAAGGAAATCATTTTTACTTTATTTTTATTTTTTTCATTTTATTTTTTCCATCACCATTTATCCTCTCTGTGCCCTCTTCCACATGCCCCCCAACACATTCCCCACATTGTTGCTGATGCTTATTATGTCTGCCTGCTCTCTATCTATGACTCTATCTCTATTTTGCTTGTTGGTTCAGATTTTTCATCATATGTAGAATTTAATGAACAACCCAAACTACTAAGGAATTCATTTTTAATATTCAATAACATAAACTATCTAATAGGACCTAAGATAGATTTGCTTCTCAATGCACTCTCCTTAGAAAATCAAGAAATATTTAGTTACATAGGATGTATACATTAATGCCTATGCCATTTCTTTAGTTATTCAACTAACTATAACAATGGTTCCCAAACTATAGCATGCATCAGAATCACCTGGAGGCCTTGTGAAAACAGATTTCTGGGCTTCACCTCAGATAAAATCGGTCTGTGGTAAGATCTGATAATTTGCATTTCTAACAAAACCCAGGTGGCACTGACACTATTAATATAATGACTGCACTTTTGTGATGCACAGATTAGAAGACAGGAACTATGTTGACTTAAATCTCTATACAGAAGTAATTAAATATTTAGAATCTTGATAATGGCATATGATGAGATAGAGACTCTCATTTGAACAGTGTAGACTCAGAGCCAATGTCAACAAAATCTTTTAAAATGAATAGATATTATGATTGAATTTATTATTGGAGGTTTAGAAAATTCTGCTGTTATCAGTAAGATTAGAGGCCCAGTGCACGAAATTCATGCACAGGTAGGGTCCCTAGGCCTGGCTGGCAATCAGGGCTGATCAGGTTCCCTGCCTCCCTGCCTCCTCGCCTCCTCCTTCCCTAACTCCTTCAGTGCCCCGCCGCTGCCACTGGTCATCCACCATGTTCTATGCCGCCCCCTGGTAGTCAGCACATGTCATCATAGCGAGTGATAGAACTCCTGGTCGAACTCCCGAGGGGACACTTTGCATATTAGCCTTTTATATTTATAGATAAGTGGCATCAGCTGTGTATAACAATAAATAAAATACAATGAGAATGAATGTTTTCTCACAGCTCTGGAGGCTAGAAGTCCGAGATCAGGGAGACAGTATGGTTGGGTTCTGGTGAGAGCTCTTTTCCTGCTTACAGATAGCCGACTCTCCATTGTGTCCTTACATGGGAAAGGGGTGCGGGAAGAAGAGGAGACCTTAAGAAGGTACTAATCTGCCCTAGCTAGCTTGTCTCAGTGTATAGAGCGTTGGTCTGTGGACTGAAGGGTCCCACGTTCGATTCCAGTCAAGGACATATGGCCAGGTTGTGGGCTCAATCCCCAGTAGGGGGTGTGCAGGAGGCAGCCAATCAATGATTCTCTCTCATCATTGATGTTTCTCTCTTTCTCTCTCTCCCTTCCTCTCTGAAATCAATAAAAATATTTTTTTAAAGAAGGTATTAATCTTATCATGAGCTCATCTAAACCTGGTGACCCTAGTGATCTCATCTAAACCTAATTATCTCCCAAAGACTCTCATCTCCAAATACAATCACAAATAACATCACATTTGAGGTTAGGAATTGAATATACAAATTCGGGAGTGGACACAATTCAGTCCATAGCAAGCTCTAGAGCAGTGGTTCTCAACTTGTGGGTCGTGACCCCTTTGGGGGTTGAACGACCTTTTTCACAGGGGTCACCTAAGACCATCGGAAAACACATATATAATTACATATTGTTTTTGTGATTAATCACTATGCTTTAATTATGTTCAATTTGTAACAATGAAAATGGGGGTCACCACAACATGAGAAACTGTATTAAAGGGTCGTGGCATTAGGAAGGTTGAGAACCACTGACCTAGAGAGAAAAATTTCATCTGACCCTGACTTCTTAGTAGTTTTTACAACATATGTCAGAACTGTCACAGGTCACATTTTTAGTGGCAAAATGGCACCATAATATTTTCTTTCCAGCGATTGAACCTCAGTTCAACAACCTCGGTACTTGAGTTCTGGCTAAGAAATAATTTAGAGCCAAGACTCAAATACAAGCAAAAGTTTATTTAGAAAGTCACAGAGGTAGAATAAGTGAGCCATGGAAGAAGTGTGCCAACTGGGCTGCATGGGCTCAAGAAATAAGTTACAGAGGCAAAAGAAGGACCCTTGGAGCTTAGGAAAAAGCATGGCAGGGAGAACATGTCCGGGGGAAGGAGGAGAGGAAGGGTGTGGGCATGCTCAGGAGAGAGAAAGAGTGCACACTTGGTCCTTGTCTTGAGGGTTTTTATCTGGAGGTTTCAGAGAATATTCATCAGCCTTCCAGGTGTGTCCTTTGGGTTGTGGTCTATACTGATTGGCTGGTGCTAGGGTAGTGGGTCATTAGTCAATGCAGCTAGTCCTGATGTTAGCTGTGGCATTGTTCCATCTTGTTTTGCTGCTTTTCTGGGCAAACAAAACTGAGGCCTTGATGTTATTTCTATGGCTTACTGCTTAAGGGAGTGGTCCTGCAAGAGCTTGTAAGGGAGTCCTATGAGGCTATTCTGTGGCCCCTCTGTTCCTCCTCTAACGGGGTCTACCATAGGACTGGTGACATGCCATAGGAGGAGAGGTCAGGGGAGGGTCCTAACTGCATGGCCAGCAATATGAATAATCAGGGATTCTAAACCTCATGACCTGTGATATGCTAGGAGGAGGAAAAGTCACCCGGGGGGCGAGGACCCACCAACTTCCCCATCTCATTTAGTGGACTCCATCCTTCTTGTTAAGATCCCAAAATTTAGTTTCAACTGTAACTCCCCTCACCCTTAACAGTTCGCACTATATTAACAAATACTGTTTGTACTAGCTTCAAAACAGATTTGGATTATGTCATGCCTCACAGCCATCACTGCACTGAGATTAAAACTACTTTCATCCCTCCACTATCCAGCTGGGTTTACTGCTCTAACCTCCCTGCTTCTGTGCTGCCCCTGCCCCTTTCAGTTTACTTTCATCTCTGCAACAGAACGACTCTTTCCACTATAAGGCAGATCAAGCTACTCTTCTTAAAACCCTTCAATGAATTCATTCTCCACCTCATTTGGTGTACTATTTCCCAAGGTCTAGTGTAACATGGGGTGGCTTAAAACAACAGAAAGGTATTCTCTTATAGTTTTAGAGGCTAGAAGTCTGAAATCAAGGTGCATGTTGGCAGGGCCATCCTTTCTCTGAAGACTCTAGAAGAGGATTATGCTTTGTTTCTGGTTTTTGCCAGCAACCCTTAGTGTTTCTTGGACTTATACCTGCATCACTCTAATCTCTGCATCTATCTTCACATGACTTTCTCTGCTATATGCCTCTTTGTCCACAGCTGTCCCTTTTTTATAAGGACACTAGTCATTGGATTAATGCCTCACCTCAATCTACTGTGACTTTAGCTTAATTTGATTATATTTGCAAAGATCTAGCCTACCTAATAAAGAAGGAATATGCTAATTGACCATCATGCCATCACAAGATGACGGTGCCCACAGCCAATAAAGAGGGAATATGCTAATTGACAGTCACATCCTCAGAAGATGGCAGCGCCCACAGCCACAAGATGGTGGCGCCCAGTCCCCTCAGCCCTGCCAGGGTTGGCAAGCACCACACACCTCATCCAGCCAGAGTCCCCCAGTCCCCTCATCCCCACCTCATCCAGCCTCAGTCCTCTCAGCCCCACCTCATCCAGCCTCAGTCCCCCAGTTTCCTCAGCCCCACCTCATCCAGCCTCAGTCCTCTCAGCCCCACCTCATCCAGCCTCAGTCCCCCAGTCCCCTCAGCCCCACCTCATCCAGCCGGAGTCCTCCAGTCCCCTCAGCCCCACCTCACCCAATCTCCACAGCATCCAGCCTCATCCAGCCTCAGGCCCCCAGTCCCCTCAGCCCCCCTTCATCCAGCTGGAGTCACCCAGCCTCATCAGCCCTGCAGGGGAAGGCAGTTGGGAGCTATCGGGCCAGCAGGGGAGAGCAGTTGGAGGCAATCAGGCCAGCAGGGGAGGGCAGCTAGGGACGATCATGCAGGCAGGGGAGCAGTTATGCGTCAATCAGACTGGCAGGAGAGCAGTTAGGGGCTATCAGGCTGGCAGGCAGAGTGGTTAGGGGCAATCAGGCAGGCAGGCAGGAGAGTGGTTAGGAGCCAGCAGTCCCGGATTGTGAGAGGGATGTCTGACTGCTGGTTTAGGCCGGATCCCACAGAGATTGGGCCTAAACTGGCAGTCGGACATCCCCCAGGGGGTCCCAGATTAGAGAGGATGCAGGCTGGGCTAAGAGACCCCCCCTGCACAAATTTTGTGCACTGGGCCTCTAGTTTCCAAATAAGTTTGTATTCACAGGCACTGGGAGTTAACACTTGAACATATATTTGAAGTGGTGACAGTGGGAAGCAAAATTCATACACAACACTCAAAGTAAATCCAAAGTCCTTACAATGGCACACAAACCCCAGTCTTTTCCTATTCAAAGTGTGATCTACAGATCAGTAGCATCAGCATCATCTGGGAGCCCTAAGAAACATTTACTCTGTACTTTAATCAATTTAATGTGACATGCAGATGATTTACATTAAAATTAAAATTTGAGAAGTACTGCTCTTCAGAGTGACCCACCTACTTTTCTGCTCTCACACCCACATCTTTCCATTTCTCTACTTCAATCATATTGGCCTTTTGTTGATTCTGAAATGCCTGGAAAACCCCTCTGCCAGATGTTTGCATAGATAATTCCTTCATCTGCTTCATATCTTTATGCAAATATCACTGCAGTGGGACTTCCCCTGTATATTCCATTTTAAATGAACATACCTATTAACCTCATCCCTCTTCTTTAATTTTTACTACAGCACTTCCTATCATTTAATATGCTAAATATCTTAATTAACATCATGTATTATTTTCTCTATCCACTAGAATATAAGCATCTTGAGCACGATTTAAACCTATCATGTTCACTGCTGAATTTTAGGCTCTCAATTTATTGAGACGCTCAATAAATGTGTCAAATAAATGACTCTATAAGTTTATTAATTTATTTGCCCATATACATTATTTAAGTCTTGTTATTTGAAATCAACTGCATTATTTCTATCATGTAATGCTATGCAACACTTATATAACCCAATGATTTCAGAGATTAAAAACATTATAATTTACTTGAACATTTGTGAGTCATTTTGTTCTTATCCTTGACCAATTCTCATGGTCAAGCATCCCTGAGCCATAGTACACACTGTGAAAATAAATGCATGTCTTTATGCATTCCAAATTTATCTCTTTTAGCTTTTAGAGAATGTTCCCTTCTTCTATGACACAGATTACTGTCACCACGTACATATGCACCACATGATGCCCACATGGCATTTTGTACCTTCTAAATATATATAAAATGCTAATATGCTAAGTATCCCTCTGACTGTCTGACTGGTCGCTATGACATGCACTGACCACCAGGGGGCAGATGCTCAATGCAAGAGCTGCCGTGACGTGATATGCACTGGCCATTTACAAAGAAACATCACTATGGATCTGGCGCCAACAAAGCAACATTCGGCTTCCCCCAAGTGGGACACAGGCCCCGCCACCAACCTGGAGCGACTGCCAACCAAATCGCAGCCAACACTGCCCAGACCCCATGGCACAAAATACAGTTCACAGTCCAGCCCAGCCCAGAAACAGTCACTGTGGGTGCCAGGTAATAACGTCACGTAGCAACGCCCAGCTTCCTCTACCTAGTGATTAGCCTCTTTGCAGTTTTTCACCCCAGGAACACAACTTGCTTTATAGTCAGGTGCAAACATTTACACTTTAACCAAATGTCTGTGAAGCGTTTTCCTGTGCCTCATCTCATTTGATCCTCACAGAAGTCCTGGAGTAAGTAGATAGGAGACTCAGTAGAATTCTATTTTCTTTTCATTAGCTGGAAAATGGAGATTTAGAAAGTTTAGAAACTTGACCCAACTGAAAAGAAGTAAGAAATGGTGGACCTTGAAAATGACTTCAGGTTTTCTCACTGTGCGAATATAGTCAAACACTGCTGCAGTTAAATATGTTACCCTTTGTTCTCCCTGCATGATCTACAATAACAATCTGCTTCATGTTGATATTTACTGCTGTGTTGCTGACAATTACCTGAAACAGAAATTGGGGTGCTTCACTGGGCTGGAAAAAGTTTAGCTAAATCAGAAAGCAGGTCTAATTAAGCAAATTTATCCTACATATATAAAAGGCTAAGTTGATTCATGCATGCACGATACATATAAAGCTCTCACTGGCGACAATCGCACGCATGTGTTTCAATCTGTCATTGTCAATTGTGAATTTGGTTGACACTTCTATTATAGAAAAAGGGTGAATAGTGATATTAAAATATATCTTCTAATTCAGTGGTTCTCAACCTTGCTAATGCCACGACCCTTTAATACAGTCACTCATGTTGTGGTGACCTCCAACCATAAAATTATTTTTGTTGCTACTTCATAACTGTAATTTTGCTACGAATCATAATTTTGTTATGAATCGTAATATAAATATCTGATATGCAGGATGTATTTTCATTGTTACAAATTGAACATAATTAAATCATAGTGATTAATCACAAAAACAATATGTAATTATATATTGTGAAATATTTATTTCTAATTATGAATAAATGAAATTTTGTCTTGAAGCATGGTGTACATGGGTAACAGTCTTTTTATATATTTTTTTATTGATTTTTTTTTTTTTTTTACAGAG
>NW_005353325.1:427837-428561 GCF_000412655.1 Myotis brandtii | reverse complement strand
ATTTTTTTTTTTTTTTTACAGAGAGGAAGGGAGAGGGATAGAGAGTTAGAAACATAGATGAGAGAGAAACATCAATAAGCTGCCTCCTGCACACTCCCTACTGGGAATGTGCCCGCAACAAAGGTACATGCCCTTGACCGGAATAGAACCTGGGACCCTTTAGTCTACAGGCTGACGCTCTATCCACTGAGCCAAACCGGTTAGGGCAGGTAACAGTCTTAATATAACAACAATGAACTACATTCCTACATTTTGTGACAGTATGCGTAAAAAGCCAACATTAGTGCGAAGGTTGAGATTGCTTCTTTCTCACCAGATCAGAAATTCTCGGGGCAGTCTTTGCAAGAGCACAATGAAGATCATCTTCCACAACAAGTCTACTTCTGTATTTAGACTTGATAACCAACAAGCTGGAAAACCCTGTTTCACAAAGATATGTTGTTGGAAATGGAAGAAGAAGGAGCAACACAGTCTCAGACAGAACAGGATATGACTGCAAACACTTGATCCAAAATTTTGTAACTGGCATTGTAGGGAAATCAGTTCTTGCTGCATCGTTGTTAATAAGTTCAATGAACTACTCTTATGCTGTCTCAGGAACATCTTCAACTTTGACTGTGAATGGGCTTCTGGCAAGTGCAAATGGGGTGTCAGGTAGATTTGGAAAGTACGATGAAATTTTGTCTGCAAGCATGTGCAAGTGTTCTTTCACAGAAATTATCAT
>NW_005353325.1:427252-427666 GCF_000412655.1 Myotis brandtii | reverse complement strand
AACTGCTGTCTTGCTTTCTGATTTAAAAACGTTTTGAGTTCATCACGAAGCTCAAAAACACGTTTTAAAATTTTTCCTCTTGACAACCATCTCACTTCAGTGTGAAATAGCAGAGCATTGTTCGGCACATCCAATTCGTTGCACAGTTGCGAAAAGAGTCGACTGTTTAAAGTGCTCGCTTTTACAAAATTGACACAACTTATGATGCTTTTCATTACTTCTTGTAACTCTTGTGGCAGCGTCTTCATTGCTAATATTTGCTGATGAATCATACAGTGAGTTCCGATGACATTTGGTGACTCATTCACTACCAAACGTTGAAATGCAGATTGACATCCTAGTATAGCTGAAGCACCATCTGTGCAAACACCACAAACCTTTTCCCAAGAGATTTTATGCTCTTTCAGAAATGAA
>NW_005353325.1:403181-426700 GCF_000412655.1 Myotis brandtii | reverse complement strand
CATACTGTAAAAAATCCTCACTATATTTTCTTTTCTAAACGTTCTTCTCTACACGATCCATTGTCATGGGATGGTTTGCTAATTAAAATAATATATAACAATAGCTTTAATAATACAAAAGATGATACATGGCATAGTTCAGTCAATACAGTTCATTAAAGTTTCCTATGATTTATCATTCTCTGTGCTGGTTTTTTTTTACATACCTGTTACTATCACAAGGGGGCAATATTCACAACAACCACAGCTAAATATAAAAAGACCGATCAGCATCCAGATTAAGTTCCCATAGTACAGATATTTTTTTTTTTGCAGTAGTTGATGATTTTACATTTACCCAGTAATTATAATTCATGAAGTGTCGTTTTACCTCCAATACTGCTGCTTTCAACACAGTAGCTGCTTTTAACAAAGTAGCTGCTTTCAACAGAGCAGTTGCTTTCTACACAGTAGCTGCTCTCTACACATGTGTGACTGGTCCGCATAAGTACATTATGGCGCCAACCCTGTCACATACACCTATATTTGTACAGGGTGTATGTGATGGGGTTGGCGCAATGATGTCATTACACTGGGTACTCATATGTGGGCGTATCTGCATGTGGGTGGACCCGCCTAGAAACGGATAGAGGAGTGGTGTCTCGGTTCCTAAGACCATTGAAAATATGTGTTTTCCGATGGTCTTAGGCGACCCCTGTGAAAGGGTAGTTCGACCCCCAAAGGGGTCGCGACCCACAGGTTGAGAACCGCTGTTCTAATTAATATTCTGGGGCTAGTATGGGGACTGTATCACAGCAATAGAAATACTAGAGTCAGAATCCTTTCAATGTGCACCGGGCCACTAATTTCATTATAATTTTCTTTCCATTTTATTCTTTACATAATGAAGATTTCTAATATCCTCAAGTGGCCTTAATATCATGGGCCTTCTGACAATGTACCTCCTCTTTCACAATTTTAATTAATATCTCTCAGATAAAATTACCCAACCAGAGAGAGAGGTGGTGAACACCTCCTCCTCTTCATGTTCTACTGAATCAAACTGGACCCAATCCTGTGTTAGGTTCTTGTTATTTCTGTATCTGGAAACAGTCCCAGTGTTCATCAGTAGATGAGTGGATAAAAAAACTGCGGTACATTAATATCATGGAATACTATGCAGCAATAAAAAAGAAGGATCTCTTACCCTTTGAGTTAGCATGGAGGGACCTGGAAAGTAATATGCTAAACAAAATAAGCCAGTCAGAGAAAGACAAGTATCACATTATCTCACTCATATGTGGAATCTAATGAATAAAATAAACTGATTAACAAAATAGATCCAGGGACGTAAAAGCTAGAACAGCCCTAACTGGTTTGGCTCAGTGGATAGAGTGTCGGCCTGCAGCCTATGGACTGAAGGGTCCAGGTTCAATTCCGGCCAAGAGCATGTACCTTGGTTGCGGGCACATCCCCAGTAGGGGGTGTGCAGGAGGCAGCTGATCGATGTTTCTCTCTCATCAATGTTTCTCACTCTCTATCTCTCTTCCTTCCTCTCTGTAAAAAATCAATAAAATATATTTAAAAAAAATAAAAGCTAGAACAGACTGAAGAACCTCAGGGGAAAGTGGGGGAAGGTTGGTGGTTGGGAAGTGATCACCAGTGAAGTCCTGGAACATGAATTTAAACACACAAAAGACAAAAATATTATATACTTTCATCACTACATCCCTATTTATAATTTTGTTTAAAAAAACTAGTAATGGTGGCTTTAACTTTATGTAAAATATATATCTGAATTATTATAATTTCAAAATAAGACTATGTTTAAAATGTTACATATATACTGACTCTCTCATGTTTTGTTTCATAACTTTAAATGTTAAATTTCTATTTTAATGTTTGAACACATTTAATTGAAGGAAAAGGTTAAAAAAATAAGTGATCTCATAAATAAAATATAATCCTGGGACTGCTATTTTTCCATCTTGAATATCACCCACCATTAGTCTTTAAAAATTATGTAAACTCCATGTAAAATGATGATTTCTTAAGAGGCAATAGGTAGTAGATATCAGGACTATTCTAAGAAAAAATTTAATAAGTCAAAGTAATTTTTGTCATCTTCTTTTCTTGTCTCAGACCCAGGTAGTCTTTGCCACCCTGTGGTCCACTTCTCCGTGACACATTATCCAGCTGTGCAGAGTTAGAGTATCATCTGACTGCTCCTCTCTAGAGATGCCAATAGAGTTAGCCTCAGCCAGACTTTCTCATGGCCTCACTTTATATCAAATTTGCAAATTTTCTTAAGTCCTTGAAGGGCAATGCATAATACATTCCATGCTAATTATCTGATGAGAGTCATGAGTTTAATATTTTATCAGAGCAGGTAAAATATCCTTAGGCTTAATAGTACAAAATTTTCCAATTATGTTACTCCTTTGGGTTAAATTCTGGGGCTAGTATGGGGACTGCATCACAGCAATAGAAATACTAGAGGCAGAAAATGGTATGTGTCCGCTATTTTGATTGGACTGTTCCTAAGGCCACATTGCCACTCATCATTACAGAGTGCTTTTCAGGTATCAAAATAAATGCACTAAAATGGGACCTTGCCATAATTCTGTGTGACAAGCAGGACCAATATTATTATTCATAGTTTACAAATGAAACAGTTAGATTCAATAGTATTAAAAGATTTGTCCCAGGCCATTGATTTATTAAATGACAGAATCAAATTTTATACTCATATAAGACATTAAAGAAGGGGGCTGAAACAAATGAATTACAAAATTTTCTTACAGAACCAATAAGTATAATTGACCATCCAATAGGATTTCTTTAATAGCAATCTGATACAAAAAGATGAATGTGACAAAACCAACACAATTTATTGATTAGATTTGGGTAATATTTTTCTTTTACTGCTTTGATACTTAAAATTATGTTTCATCACTGTAAAGGCACACTTATTCATGTATTTTTATATTCTCATTAAATTAAATATAACAGCTCCTTCCATATTATTAAGTAATGGAACATCTACCATATATATATATATATATATACCTTTGCTATACACCTTTTGCAAAGTGATTGCTAGGCACAGGGATTATAAGAGTGATAAAAACAGAGTCCTTATTCTCATGTGGTTTATATTGCAATGGAAGAACGTAATATGTAAATATACAAATAATTTAAGGTAATATTTGCAAAATACATTTGTCAGTGATAAATATTAGGAAAAGAAATAAAGTCAGGTAAGAGGATAAGAGTAATAAGAAATTGCCCATTTTAGGTAGGATAGTCATCAAAGTCCTCTCTGAGGTGGTGACATTTGAACAGAGACCAGAATGACATGAGGTGGTGGATATATAAATATCTGCAAGAAAATCTTTCATGTTGAAATAATATCAAGTAAAAACTTTTCTAAGGTGAGAATTAATTTTATGTTTGAGTAAGAGCTAGAAGGCCAATAAAGCAGAATCAGACTGGATGAATGAGAGATAGAAACTGAGGAAAAAGAAATAGTTCAGCCCTAACTCGTTTGGCTCAGTGGATAGAGCATCAGCCTGTGGACTGAAGGGTCCCATGTTCGATTCCGGTCAAGGGCATGTACCTTGGTTTCGGGAACATCCCCAGTAGGGAGTGTGCAGGAGGCAGCTGAGTCAATGTTTCTCTCTCATTGATGTTTCCAACTCTCTATCCCTCTCCCTCTCCCTTCCTCTCCATAAAAAAATCAATAAAATATATTTTTAAAAAATTAAAAATAAAAAAGAAATAATCCAGAGTCTCTTGGTTTACTTACCTGTAGTATTGTGGGCCTTGGGATTGTACTCTAAGTTGGATGAGAATCCATTAGAAGACTGTGAGTTATATGTGTGTTGGAGGGCTGGGAAAAGAGGCAAGTACTTTAAAATATGACTTAGACATTTTAAAGTTTTAAAGAGTCTCCCTGTTATTTGAGTAGAGAATTTTATTGGTTTGCTAGAGTTGCCAACTCAAAGTACCACACACTGGGTAGCTTACAAGGCATAAAATTTCTCACACAGTTACAGAGGCTATAAGTTCAAGATTGAGGTGTCCGCAGGGTTGGTTTCTTCTGAGGTTTATTCCTTTGGCTTATAAATGGCCTTCTTCTTCTTGTGTCTTAACATGGTCTGCTCTCTGAACCTGTTGTGTCCACATTTCCTCTTCTTATGAGAACACCAGCCAGGTTGGATTAGGACCCACCCAAATGACCTCATTTTAACTGAATTACTTCTTTACAGAGTCCATATCCAAAAATAATCACATTCTTGGGTACTAGAGGCTAAGACTTCAACATATGGATTTGGGAGGACACAATTCAGCTCATAACAGGAATATCATACAATGAAGTAAGGGTGAAAGCAAGAGGTCATTTAGAAGGCTACTGCATTAGCCAAAGAAAAACAATGCTACTTGGACTACAATGGAGGTCAAGAGAATCAGCTATTGTATGGATTACTAGAGGCCCAGTGCACAAAATTCATGCATAGGTAGGGTCCCTAGTGGCTGCCAGCTGGGGCCTCCCTTCCCCAGCAGCCAGCTGCTGGCCAGGGCCTTCCTTCCCTGGCTTCCAGCCATGACCTCCCTTCATTCTGCACCACCCCCTGGTGATCAGTTCATGTCATAGTGAGTGATCAAATTTCTGGTCAGTCGAACTCCCGAGGGGACACTTTGCATATTAGGCTTTTATATATATAAAGAACAGAATAAAGATGTACACCAAGATTAGCTCATGAAATCCCCCAAATGATATTTTAGGTTTGCTACTGTTTTCTCCATATTGACAGTGTTTCTAAGGTCACACAGCTAGAAATATAGGAGCTAGAATTCAACCATAATGTGTCTGATTCCAAAGGTTACATACTATCCTCTCTAAATGTGCTTCCTGAAGGTTGACTTTTATCCACTTAGAGGTATTTGTTACTATATGTATACAAATTATCTTAATTTTGAGGTTTTTGAGCATAGAATTAAAGGAGTGGGAGATTACATGTTTTCCTAAAGAGATCATGTGTATTTAGCTTGGGGGTATACAGAACACTATCAGTAGTAACTATCTTGAATGGAGGCTTTGTGTTCAACAGTTATTGATTTAGTCTCTATTACTTATTGGGTTCCGCAATAAATTCTGTGAGGAATCAGCAGAAATAGCTATCTTTGCTTTGAAGGAATTCTCCATCAGGTTGAGAAACAAAGTGGCGCACACACAAAAACATGGTATTTGCTGAGTACCAACTGTCAGTGAGCTGACAAATAGTGCTAGGAATTCAAAAGAGGACAATCACTCCAGGCTTTGGAAGAGTAAAAATGGCCTAGGCTTCACTTCCAAGAATCTGTACAAATCCAATCAATAAATATGGCAATGCCTAATAAGTTCAAGTTTACAAAATAGATAGTCTTGTTTTCTTTTCTTTTGAGGTAGAAAAATGTCTTCTCTTTCGAAGTCCTGTGTAAAAATTAGCCCTCCAGTTTGGGCCTCTAAGGATTGCTTTTGCATACTCAGAGGGAGTCCTGTGTTTCGTCTTCCTAGCAGGCCTCATATTTCTATTTCTATTTCTTTTTTTTTTTAACACCTGTATTCATTGGTATGTAGCAAGTATCATGAAACAGTGACAGACCATACCTATTTTAATTCAATTTTTACTCCTCCTCCTCCTCCTAGCACATAGAAAATACTGTGGGCAAGAAGTCAATAGATTAGGTTCCAAGGCATTAAAAATTGATAAAGATAGTAATCAGATACGACAATTGTGTAAAACAAAAATATTTGGGGATAATTTTTGAAGTCATTTTTCTTATGAAAACATGGGATGATGTACATACTATTTTATTTCTTCTGTTTTATGGTTTAACCACAAGTTATGGATGACTGTCCATATAATTAAATATCAATAAAGTCATTATAATAGCTCTATAATTCTTTATTGTGTGATTATATCATAATTCATTCAATGAACATTTAGTTCTTTCTATTTCCTTTTACAAAAACAATGCTACAATGTACATTTTTGTATTTATATTTTTAAGATGTTTATCACTGAGTCAAAAGATGTGAATATATTTAGTGTCTTTAGTAAATGCTGTTAGAATTCTCTCCAGAGGGGGACATAGTAAAAAAAATTTATCAAGAAACAAGAACAACTGCCATATACTTCTGAGGCCTCCTGCATTTTGGGGGTTTGAAGGATTTTTTTGTTGTTTGGTTGGTTTGGGGGATTTGTTTTTGTTTTTTGGTGTGTTTTTTAAGGGGGTTGCAGTATTATTTACTATTCAGTGGTCATGGATAGTTGAAGAATAACTTCTCTCTTTGAGAGTGTTCCTCCAACCTCTACAAATACCCATGTGTTCTTTCTCTACAGGAAAATATAAAGCAGAGAAAAATTAAATGCTGCTCAAATTCTAAAACTATGAAAACACAACAATGAAGAAAACAAATAGAAAGTTTTTAAGCTACCCAGTGACTTTAGCAGCTGGTGGATCCTACCATGCCTATTTTTGGACAGAATGAAAAGACACAGCAGGTTCCTTTGGAACATCAAACTGAGAAAATTGACTACAGCTTTAACAGCCTTAAAAGAATTTTTTGGCAGAATGAATAACTATGCATAATTGAGAAAAATACCCCAATCTGTAGAAAAAAATAGATGCAAAAAGAGGCTAAACAAGAATGTTGCTGCCTATTCTTTTCACAATAATTTTCTACTTGTCCCTGACTGCAGTATTTAGGGAACCAAGGTTTACAGCTAAAAAAAAAAAAAGGAGCAGGGTTGGGAGGTTAGGATGAAGACAGTGTAGAGCTGTGTAATTCCCCAAAGACTTAGTGCCAGAAGATTTGAGGGGCACACAATCATGGGTGGGTTGTGAAGTTAGGGCTCCTGCCCTTAAATCTCATCTCAGCTACTTACTAATCCTGAGATCCCGGGCAAATAATGTATCCTCTTTCTGGCTCAATTTCCACATTTTTAAAGGAATAGAGCAGTAGGTCCTGACTTTCTCAGTGTCTAGAGCATTACCTATTTGTTAAATATTAGCCATGATTTTTTTTATATGACTGGATGTGTGAACTTAGACAAGTCACTTTATCTTTTGAATCAATATCTTAAAACTATAAAAAGAATTGTTTAGACAAGTTGGTCATTTGGGGTCACATCTAGATTTGAAGTTCTACAGTTCTGTGAGAAAAACAGAGACAACAAAAGGCACTGGGTGCTACCATCAGAGTCAGTTTGGAAATGACTTGAAGCCAGCAAAGTGAATATATGAAGGATTTAAGCAAAATAGGGAAATAAAGGAGAGAGGAGATATTAATAAAATCACTTTTTGAAATTGAGTTTTTATCTATATTTACCTTTTTATATTATAATTATATAAGAATTGGGGTGCATTGCACAGAAAATCAAGCTACTACAAAATTATCACTTATTTATTTTAAAATAATGTGGGGGGTTTTCAACTTCTTTTGTCCAACATAAAGAATCCACATAGGTACTCACTATTTTCAAACATTTAACTGTCCTCCTCTTAAAGACAGAATGCCTTAATTATATACAGGGGACACTTTGCATATTAGGCTTTTATATATATAAAGAACAGAATAAAGATGTACACCAAGATTAGCTCATGAAATCCCCCAAATGATATTTTAGGTTTGCTACTGTTTTCTCCATATTGACAGTGTTTCTAAGGTCACACAGCTAGAAATATAGGAGCTAGAATTCAACCATAATGTGTCTGATTCCAAAGGTTACATACTATCCTCTCTAAATGTGCTTCCTGAAGGTTGACTTTTATCCACTTAGAGGTATTTGTTACTATATGTATACAAATTATCTTAATTTTGAGGTTTTTGAGCATAGAATTAAAGGAGTGGGAGATTACATGTTTTCCTAAAGAGATCATGTGTATTTAGCTTGGGGGTATACAGAACACTATCAGTAGTAACTATCTTGAATGGAGGCTTTGTGTTCAACAGTTATTGATTTAGTCTCTATTACTTATTGGGTTCCGCAATAAATTCTGTGAGGAATCAGCAGAAATAGCTATCTTTGCTTTGAAGGAATTCTCCATCAGGTTGAGAAACAAAGTGGCGCACACACAAAAACATGGTATTTGCTGAGTACCAACTGTCAGTGAGCTGACAAATAGTGCTAGGAATTCAAAAGAGGACAATCACTCCAGGCTTTGGAAGAGTAAAAATGGCCTAGGCTTCACTTCCAAGAATCTGTACAAATCCAATCAATAAATATGGCAATGCCTAATAAGTTCAAGTTTACAAAATAGATAGTCTTGTTTTCTTTTCTTTTGAGGTAGAAAAATGTCTTCTCTTTCGAAGTCCTGTGTAAAAATTAGCCCTCCAGTTTGGGCCTCTAAGGATTGCTTTTGCATACTCAGAGGGAGTCCTGTGTTTCGTCTTCCTAGCAGGCCTCATATTTCTATTTCTATTTCTTTTTTTTTTTAACACCTGTATTCATTGGTATGTAGCAAGTATCATGAAACAGTGACAGACCATACCTATTTTAATTCAATTTTTACTCCTCCTCCTCCTCCTAGCACATAGAAAATACTGTGGGCAAGAAGTCAATAGATTAGGTTCCAAGGCATTAAAAATTGATAAAGATAGTAATCAGATACGACAATTGTGTAAAACAAAAATATTTGGGGATAATTTTTGAAGTCATTTTTCTTATGAAAACATGGGATGATGTACATACTATTTTATTTCTTCTGTTTTATGGTTTAACCACAAGTTATGGATGACTGTCCATATAATTAAATATCAATAAAGTCATTATAATAGCTCTATAATTCTTTATTGTGTGATTATATCATAATTCATTCAATGAACATTTAGTTCTTTCTATTTCCTTTTACAAAAACAATGCTACAATGTACATTTTTGTATTTATATTTTTAAGATGTTTATCACTGAGTCAAAAGATGTGAATATATTTAGTGTCTTTAGTAAATGCTGTTAGAATTCTCTCCAGAGGGGGACATAGTAAAAAAAATTTATCAAGAAACAAGAACAACTGCCATATACTTCTGAGGCCTCCTGCATTTTGGGGGTTTGAAGGATTTTTTTGTTGTTTGGTTGGTTTGGGGGATTTGTTTTTGTTTTTTGGTGTGTTTTTTAAGGGGGTTGCAGTATTATTTACTATTCAGTGGTCATGGATAGTTGAAGAATAACTTCTCTCTTTGAGAGTGTTCCTCCAACCTCTACAAATACCCATGTGTTCTTTCTCTACAGGAAAATATAAAGCAGAGAAAAATTAAATGCTGCTCAAATTCTAAAACTATGAAAACACAACAATGAAGAAAACAAATAGAAAGTTTTTAAGCTACCCAGTGACTTTAGCAGCTGGTGGATCCTACCATGCCTATTTTTGGACAGAATGAAAAGACACAGCAGGTTCCTTTGGAACATCAAACTGAGAAAATTGACTACAGCTTTAACAGCCTTAAAAGAATTTTTTGGCAGAATGAATAACTATGCATAATTGAGAAAAATACCCCAATCTGTAGAAAAAAATAGATGCAAAAAGAGGCTAAACAAGAATGTTGCTGCCTATTCTTTTCACAATAATTTTCTACTTGTCCCTGACTGCAGTATTTAGGGAACCAAGGTTTACAGCTAAAAAAAAAAAAAGGAGCAGGGTTGGGAGGTTAGGATGAAGACAGTGTAGAGCTGTGTAATTCCCCAAAGACTTAGTGCCAGAAGATTTGAGGGGCACACAATCATGGGTGGGTTGTGAAGTTAGGGCTCCTGCCCTTAAATCTCATCTCAGCTACTTACTAATCCTGAGATCCCGGGCAAATAATGTATCCTCTTTCTGGCTCAATTTCCACATTTTTAAAGGAATAGAGCAGTAGGTCCTGACTTTCTCAGTGTCTAGAGCATTACCTATTTGTTAAATATTAGCCATGATTTTTTTTATATGACTGGATGTGTGAACTTAGACAAGTCACTTTATCTTTTGAATCAATATCTTAAAACTATAAAAAGAATTGTTTAGACAAGTTGGTCATTTGGGGTCACATCTAGATTTGAAGTTCTACAGTTCTGTGAGAAAAACAGAGACAACAAAAGGCACTGGGTGCTACCATCAGAGTCAGTTTGGAAATGACTTGAAGCCAGCAAAGTGAATATATGAAGGATTTAAGCAAAATAGGGAAATAAAGGAGAGAGGAGATATTAATAAAATCACTTTTTGAAATTGAGTTTTTATCTATATTTACCTTTTTATATTATAATTATATAAGAATTGGGGTGCATTGCACAGAAAATCAAGCTACTACAAAATTATCACTTATTTATTTTAAAATAATGTGGGGGGTTTTCAACTTCTTTTGTCCAACATAAAGAATCCACATAGGTACTCACTATTTTCAAACATTTAACTGTCCTCCTCTTAAAGACAGAATGCCTTAATTATATACTACTAGGAGCCCAGTGCACAAATTCGTGCACCTTGAAAGGAATTGTGGGCCGCAAGGCTGCGGTGGGCACAGGGGCAGGTCTCAGCCCATCCTCTCTGCCCTCTCTGGGCCCCTCCCACCATGGCCCCTGGTCCCCTGTCTGCCACCAGCCCCGCTCCTGCTGACGCTGCTTGCACCCGCTGATGGTACAGAGCAATTGGGGCTGGAGCCAGCAGTGGGTGGAGAAGGGCCAGTGCCATCAGCGGGTGTGAACAACAGCTGATGCCCCGATCGTCCCTCAGGAGCAGGGGAAGGTGGAGAAGCCCTCAGGGAAGATCAGGGCCAGCAGCCACCACTCGCACCACTGACAGTACCAAGCATTTGGGACTGGCACCAGGTGCCAGAAGAGGTGCAAGTGCTGGGTGGGACCGCGGTGCGCAGGAGCAAAGAATTTTCAGTAACCACCAGAGGCTCGCTCCGATGACAGCGACCGGAACCCCGCCTTGGTCTGGCGCCCCTGCTCACCTGCTCCACCATCCCACCACAGCCAACACCCGCTATGTTCCGAGCTCTGTTGCTTGCTGCCAATGCCTGCCATGTTCCACGCGCGCCCCCTGGTGGTCAGTGCATGTCATAGCGACCAGTTGTTTGGTTGTTCAGTTGTTCGGTTTTTCCGCTGTTTGGTCTATTTGCATATTAGGGTTTTATATATATAGACAATATTGTCCATCCTAAATATAAGAGTACTTATGAGTTCCTTGAAATTGAGAAATGGCTCCATGTTTCTGGGTTTTAGCCAAGTTACAATTTCACCAAATAAGGGCTTTTTAACCTTAAGGGTTTTTTGGTGTATGTATTGTAGACTTCTTCTTAGGAGAAGATTAATAGCATTCAAAATATCTCAAAGGCAACTTCATTGCCAAGAATGTTAAGAATCATTGTTAAGCAGAATTATTTCTTGCAAACATGACCAGAGTTGTTTACTAAAGTATCAGACTGTCAAGTGCCTGTCAAGAGTACAGTGAATAAATACTAAAAGAATGAATTAATAAATTGAATAAATGATTGAATTATATAACTTAGCAATGAGGCCTCCCTTGATCATCCTATATAAAATAATTCCCCAGGTTCCCATTTCTCTCTTATTATTCTTTACTTTTCACCCTAGCACTCATAGTCATCTGCTATACCAGTGATGGCGAACCTATGACACGTGTGTCAGAAGTGACACGTGAGCTCATTTTTTTGGTTGATTTTTCTTTGTTAAATGGCATGTAAATATATAAAATAAATAGCAAAAATATAAGTCTTTGTTTTACTATGGTTGCAAATATCAAAAAATTTCTACATGTGACACAGCACCAGAGTTAAGTTAGGGTTTTTCAAAATGCTGACACGCCAAGCTCAAAAGGTTTGCCATCACTGTGCTATACCATATACTTATTTGTTTATGGTATTTCTCTTACTACTAGATTGTAAGTTCCATGAGAGCAGAGATGTTGTCTATGTTTCATATCATTTTTTTCTGAATTATGAGTGCACATTACCAGTAAACATTCAAAAATATTTGTTGGCCTGGCTGGTGTGGCTCAGTGGTTGAACATCCACCTATAAACCAGGAGGTCACGGTTTGATTCCTGGTCAGGACACATGCCTAGGTCGCCGTAGGGATTGTGCAGTAGGCAGCCAATTAATGATTCTCTCTCATCATTGATGTTTCTATCTCTCCCTCCCTCTCCCTTCCTCTATCTCGAATCAATAAAAGTATATTTTAAATAAATAAATAAACAAATAAACAAAGAAATAAATATTTGTTGTATGGATATTTAAGCAAATTATTCACTTTGCCTGATTTCTTCTCCAAATTATTCATGTTATTTTGAACTTGAAATCTTTCACAAATCATTGCCCTTTAACCTCCACTTTTAATATGTCATCCACAAACTTAATGAGTATATTCTCTCCAGGTTAATAATGAAAATCTTTAAACACTGGGGTGGGGGTTTATCATGCAATGTCTAGTACGATCTTAATATATACAATAAGGTTTTTGGTATCTAAAAATCGATAATCTCTTTTGTTTAAACAGATTTGATTCAGGTGTTTGATAGCTTTCTTTATGGTGCAGATTCTGAACATGAGCTTAAGAATCATGGTGTGATAAAAAGCAATTGATATGTAGGGATTAAAGGCGAGTGGAAGAGATGGTTCATTTTGTTATCGGTGGAAGTAGAGTTCTTGGGGTGCCACAGGGAAAAGAATTCATGAGGTCCCATTGGCAGGATGGGGTTTCGTGGAAAACTTTATTGATGGTGAAAAATTAAGGGGATTCCCTCCATCCATCCTACCATGGAAGAAGTCCAATCTTGTTTTTGGCAAGGCTAGTATAAAGGCCACTGCCCAGAATTTCTCTTCTATATTAAGGCACAGTCCAGTCCAGCATTTAGCTAGCTTAGCTTGTGTTCCCAGCTGCATTCTATTGTGTGTGGTGTCCACATGGCCATGAGCCATGCAGCTGCTAGAGCCACATGGTGGGCAAATGCAGATCATGGAGCAAGCAAGAATAATGGGGAACCAGAAGGCAAGAGAGAGGGAACTAGCTGTCTGGGAATTTTACCCTCCCAAGATTCATGGGCTTTCATTGGGTCCACCCTTCTAGCCAGTGATCTTTTTCCCATGCTAGACAGACAGACCAGTACCTTCCCTGCATCACCCTGACTTCACTGAGCATGTGCCCATCTCCCCCTTTGTTCGATCCCTTCTGCCAGTGACCCGCAGGGAATAGACTATGTTCCCTGGGGAGCATGAAGCTGTAGCTTTCTGGTGAAGCTGCCCACATGACCATGCCTATCATGTCTGGCCTCCCATTTGCTCTCTTTCTATTATTAATGTTAATAAACTAGCTAATTAGGACAATAACAATTTTACTACTTAATATGTGGTCCTGCTATTCACAAGTCAAGGTTGCTACCTGGACTTCTCAGAGGTTAGCTATATCTCAGAGGTTCCCACAACTCCCTCCTTTGGTTTGATCAATTAGGATGGCTCACAAAACTGAAAGAAACATTTTACTATGAAACAACGAGTTTATTACAAAAGGACACAAGTCAGGGACACCCAGACAAAAGAAATGCATAGGGCAAGGTATGGGAACAGCACGGAGCTTCCGTACCCTCTCTAGTCTGGCCACTCTCCCAGCACCTCCACGTGTTCACCAACCCAGCAGCTCTCTCAACCCATCCTTTGGGCTTTTACAGAAGCTCCATTCCATATGCCTATTTAATCCATAGGCATAATGGATGAGATTCTTGGCCACCAGTGATTGATTCAACCTCCAGCTCCTCTCCCCTGCCTGGAGGTCAGGGGAGAGGGACTAAAAGTTCAAATCCTTGCCCTAGCCGGTTGGCCTTAGTGGTTAGAGCATCGACCTGTGGACTGAAGGGTCCCAGGTTCAATTCTGGTCAAGGGCATGTACCTTGGTTGCAGACTCGATCCCCACCCCAGTTGGGAAGTGTAGGGGAGCCAACAAATCAATGTGTCTCTTTCACATCAGTGTTTCTCTTTAGGTCTCTCCCATTCCCTTCCACTCTCTTTGAAAATCAAAGGAGAAAAAAATATCCTCAGGTGAGGATTAGCAAAACAAAACAAAAAAGTTCAAACGCTCTAATCATGTGGTTGGTTACCCTGGCAACTAACCTCCATCATTAGATGTGGTCCAAAAGTCATATCATTAGCATAACAAAATACACATTTATGGCTTTCATCACATAGGAAATTCCAAGAGTTTTAGGAGCATAGTACCAGAAAGGGGGAGAAAGATCAAATATGTATTTTCTTCTTATAATTCACAAAATCACACTCTCTGAACTAGGTTTAATACCATGGCATGACAGAAAGACTGCATGGAATATGGAAATTAGCAGTTACACCCACCTTTGCCAGCAGGTTATCTTCATGTTGAAAAGAGGAAAAATTCTAAGTCACAAGAAACTCTGCACAAGCCAATTTTTGTCATCTAAAGAGTAGGATGTACCAGGAGAGGCAGAAAAAGAAAGAAAACAAAAAGTAACACAAAAATCTGCAAGGCTTCGTTCTGAATCAGTGGGACTTTCAATTTAGAGGAAGCTGAGTCAAGTCAAAAGAGCAAAGAAATGATGAGGAAGTTCCCATAGACCACAGAACTGTTCACTCTCCAGGCATATCTTAAATTATGTATAGAAGAATAAATTATCTGATCCCAGAAGAACGACCTCAATTCAAATATAAGTAGTAATTTAAACATATCTATGTAAAATTACCATACTAAAAAGGAGAGAAAAATCATAAACCAAAGGTAGCTGAGGAGCACTTGAGAAAAAGTTTGTAGGTAACTAGTAAAAATTGTCACTAGTATTTCTTGAATTAAAACATGATATAGGAACCCTAGCTGTTTTTGCTCAGTGGTTAGAGCATCATCCTGTAGAGAGTTGTCCTGCAGACTGAAGGGTCTCTGGTTCGATTCTGGTTGAGGGCACAAACCTTGGTTGCAAGTTCGATCTCCAGCCCCTTTGGGATGGGCGTGGAAGGTAACCAGTGTGTCTCTCATATCGATGTTATTCTCTCCCTATCTCTCCTCCTCCCTTCCATTCTCTCTAAAAACAAACAAACAAAATCAATGCAAAAAATATCCGTGGGTGAGGATTAACAAAAAAAATAAATAAATAAAACACACAGAAACATGACATAGGAGAAAACATTACATGTATAAAAAATAAGAACTTAAGGCAGCTGCAAGATATCAACAAATAAATTACCCCATTAGTGAGCATTATTCAGCAATAAAAAAGGTGGAGGTTGAATTCCAAAGCTAAAGGTAAGACAGGATTTATGGATACCTTGGATTTACATGTGGCCTTTGCAGCATGATGGTTCCACTCCTTCCAGAGGCACCGATCGTCACCGAAGAGAATGTCTCAAGATAACCACCTGAAGCGCCATGCCCTGTCTAACCTCGTCTGAAAGTTACACTCCAAGGGTTAAGAACTGCGTACTATGTTTGCCCAGCTTCCGTGCTGCAGGAATACAGGGCAGGTTGACAAGGTCAGAGTGTAGAAGAGCAATGTGAAATGAAAGATATTGTTTCATCCATCTTTGGCAAATAAAATCTGCCAGGGCAAGATACATAGGAGCCACCTAGAAATAAGTTTTTCACACACAGTGGACATCCATCAGTTATGTTTTACAGAGAGAGCAAAAAAGTAATGTTTAAAACAAGTCATATAAGTGGAGATCAGTTTTTACCAAAAACTGATTACTCCATTTTTCACAGCAAGGAGTGAGAATTCAATAGAAACTATTGAAAATTGGTAAGTTAAGAACAAGGAGTATAACTATTTCATTTTAAGTATAAATATCACCATCAGCAAGAGCTAGAATTAATATAATCCAATGGTGAAGGTTAAGGATCAATAATAATGCAATCAGGTGGTTAAGGTTAGGGAAACTGGAAGCATATACATTAATTTATTCAAGAGTGTGAATTCAATAATGTCTAAAAAGACTACATTAAGAATCCAGTATTCTCCATACTATAGGAAGTATGCAGGAGGATTCCCTGGAATATTAAAATAAATTATTTCCACTTCTATTTATAGTTGTTCACATCTGGGATATTAGATAAATTTATTTTTTCATGCATTTAATATAAATATTGATTTTACAAGTATAAATTATATAAAAATTTTACATACATTAGGGCTGTATTTTGGATTTTTTTTTTACTAATAATGGTATGTGATCAAAAAGTTTTAAGATTAATGATACATAGCTGTGAAGTAACAACTAAGAGATTATCAAGTTTCACATTAAAGGGAATCACAAGATATGCATGTACATCAACTGAAATAGAACAGAGATAGAGTAACTTAAAATACACAATAAAATGAGAACACATAAGAAAAATAAATTATAGGCATAAGTAGAAAGTTTTCTGTCATATCAAGAAGTAAAAAACAAACAAACACTTAAACAAAATGTCTCTAAAAAATGGCTCACACCAAAACCCAGGGATATATTATATACAAGTGACAAAAAATTTTTTTGAAATAAAAATCATACTTTAATTTCCAAATAAGACCTGATTTACATTGAATAGCAGTAAATAGATTTTTTAAGGCCCATTTATAATTTTGAGGAATCTAGCCACAAAGATGTCATTAACCTTTATGCACCTACATGAAAGCATCAAACTTTATAAATCATGAACTTCAATCAATACTATGTGCAAAAACATAATAATGAACCTTTCTAAAGCTAAATAATACAAGTAGAAAATGTCAAAAGATCTGAAGAAACATGTTACCAAAGAAGACATAATGATGACACATAAGAAATGAAGAAATGTTCAACATCATTCGCCATTTGGGAACTGCAAATTCAAACCACAATGTGGTATCTCAAGATAAAAAGTTTAGTCACACCTGGGAACACGTCAGTGGGCAGAACGGGGCGCAACCTGAATATTTCAACTCCTGTACAAAGGAGTGCACTCTTGGCTCTTGGCCCTTGGCCCCTGGCTGTCTTGGGACTCCTGTGGCAGGGGGCGCCTTCCCCTGCCTTCTCCCTCATGGCCCAGAGCCATGGAGACTCCACACAATGGATTAATAGACAGAACTGCCTGATCCTGAACTGGACCAGCTGCAACATGGAATAGAGGCTCTGGACACTGGCCCTGCTTCTGGCTCTGCTGAATCCACAGATGGCCCCTTTCCAAGACTGGATGAAGGGAAATGGGACTTTACAACCCAAGGAAGGTAACCTCATGCAAAGAAAGCGTTTTCCCACATCTCGCTCTCCCCTGGGGGCTTCTGAAAATGCTTATTTCAGCGGTGCCCCAAGAACCCCACTCCCAGAAGCAATGGGAAATGTGACTCTGGTAACAGATTTTGGCAGCCAACGTGGGGCCTTTGAAATGTTTGCCTACCTCCAGATTCCAAAATTTTTCTCCTATTGATTTTTTCTAAAAGATTTATAGCACGGTAGTCTTTGCTGATTGTTCCAAGTTTGGTTCAGGGTCTCTGCTGTGAATGGTTGCCATCAATTGTTTTATGTCTCCCTTACTTCGCCTCATTAAAGCACTCATCTCTCCGTCTCACACTGACCTATTCTCTCACCATCCTTTCTTCTAATTTTAAATTAATTGAGGGCAGGAACTATTTCTAAATAATTATATATCCAGTAACATTTTTAAATGTCTGGCAAAAATTATAAGTGCCTAACAAATGTTTCTTGAATAACTATTAAATAAAGACAAGGTAGCTAAGAAATTAATAAAATGTGTCACTAAGTATCTGGTAAGGAAACATTATATGAGAGTCATTTTTAATATTAAAAACAATCTTATATTCCCACTTGGCTCTATTTTGGAGGAAACAGTGTGCAGATGCTGCATGTTAGTGTCTTCATTTCTTCCTTTTGTTATTTACACACCACAGGTGAGAAAACAGTTCTCAAATGCTAGAAAGTGCTGTGTTTATCTTCCACAGAAATAATAGCAACGCTAGAAACAACACTCTCCTTGCTTCTTACTCCTGGCTGTTGTGTTTTGTTTTTCATAGATGCCTTTTCTCCAGACTTCCGTGTTTCCTTCATATTATTTGAGATTCCTTTCTGATTACTAAAACCAAAAACGAGGTGAGTTATGTGAGGAACTAAGATACATATTGCGAAGGGCAGTCCTACTCTACGGCAGGGAGAAGGAGATGAGCAGAAAGAGATTGTTGAAGGCTAGAGGAAGCAAATAGTGGGCTTTGGTATGAAAATGTGACAGAATAGGGCTTTGGGCGCACTCAGTAATGGTAATGAACAATAAGGATTTGGGGAGTAGAGATACATGTAAATATGGAGATTGACAGAAACTGTAGAAAGTTAATGAAAAAGCAAACATACCTGAAACTAGTGTTAATAAAATTATTAGGCTGGGATATCAGGTAGACCTAGTATTGATAACAAGCAGTATTAATAATCATACATGTTTGATTTACTAAAAAGTTACTTATCCAAGAAGAAAACATTCTCTCCCATTTGGGCCAAAAAGCTTTAGGGCTAACTAACTGTGAAAGGCTCAAATTTGCATAATGTCTTGGTTCATTTTGTCCTTATAGTCTCCACAGTTCATTGCTTGAGCATTCCACCAAATGTCTGTGAAACCAGCCCCTTTGAGCTGTAATGTTAGGTTACCTCTTTTGGTCAATGTTCAATGTAAAAATGTATCAGTTGTGGTGTAGTATATTTTGAAACATCAAAGCATAAAACAAGGAACATGCATAAGATATCATCTAAAACATTTCTTTCTACTTTGTTGTTGTTATCTGCATAGTCAGAGCTTTGGGAAGGAGAAACTTAAAAAGTTATTAAAATAGTTTAACTTGATAATCTTTATGAATGTGGGCCATTCTGAATCAGGTTGAGTTACTGGAAAGGGGGCCTGGCCTTTGGCGGGTCTGCCCAGGAGCAGCCAGTAATATGTGTGTTCTTGACTTCGTGCAGGAAAAATTTCACAAAGCCAGTCCAGATGGCTACGAGGGCACATTTATTAAAGCCGGGGACACTGAGACAGGAAAGGGCTTAGCATAGAAGCAACAGGAGAGCCTAGGCTGGGCCGCCCTAGCTCTCTGGGAAGTCAAAGAATCTAGCCACAAAGATGTCATTAACCTTTATGCACCTACATGAAAGCATCAAACTTTATAAATCATGAACTTCAATCAATACTATGTGCAAAAACATAATAATGAACCTTTCTAAAGCTAAATAATACAAGTAGAAAATGTCAAAAGATCTGAAGAAACATGTTACCAAAGAAGACATAATGATGACACATAAGAAATGAAGAAATGTTCAACATCATTCGCCATTTGGGAACTGCAAATTCAAACCACAATGTGGTATCTCAAGATAAAAAGTTTAGTCACACCTGGGAACACGTCAGTGGGCAGAACGGGGCGCAACCTGAATATTTCAACTCCTGTACAAAGGAGTGCACTCTTGGCTCTTGGCCCTTGGCCCCCTGGCTGTCTTGGGACTCCTGTGGCAGGGGGCGCCTTCCCCTGCCTTCTCCCTCATGGCCCAGAGCCATGGAGACTCCACACAATGGATTAATAGACGGAACTGCCTGATCCTGAACTGGACCAGCTGCAACATGGAATAGAGGCTCTGGACACTGGCCCTGCTTCTGGCTCTGCTGAATCCACAGATGGCCCCTTTCCAAGACTGGATGAAGGGAAATGGGACTTTACAACCCGACGAAGGTAACCTCATGCAAAGAAGGCCTTTTCCCACATCTCACTCTCCCCTGGGGGCTTCTGAAAATGCTTATTTCAGCGGTGCCCCAAGAACCCCACTCCCAGAAGCAATGGGAAATGTGACTCTGGTAACAGATTTTGGCAGCCAATGTGGGGCCTTTGAAATTTTTGCCTACCTCTAGATTCCAAAATTTTTCTCCTATTGATTTTTTCTAAAAGATTTATAGCACGGTAGTCTTTGCTGATTGTTCCAAGTTTGGTTCAGGGTCTCTGCTGTGAATGGTTGCCATCAATTGTTTTATGTCTCCCTTACTTCGCCTCATTAAAGCACTCATCTCTCCGTCTCACACTGACCTATTCTCTCACCATCCTTTCTTCTAATTTTAAATTAATTGAGGGCAGGAACTATTTCTAAATAATTATATATCCAGTAACATTTTTAAATGTCTGGCAAAAATTATAAGTGCCTAACAAATGTTTCTTGAATAACTATTAAATAAAGACAAGGTAGCTAAGAAATTAATAAAATGTGTCACTAAGTATCTGGTAAGGAAACATTATATGAGTCATTTTTAATATTAAAAACAATCTCATATTCCCACTTGGCTCTATTTTGGAGGAAACAGTGTGCAGATGCTGCATGTTAGTGTCTTCATTTCTTCCTTTTGTTATTTACACAACACAGGTGAGAAAACAGTTCTCGAATGCTAGAAAGTGCTGTGTTTATCTTTCACAGAAATAATAGCAACGCTAGAAACAACACTCTCCTTGCTTCTTACTCCTGGCTGTTGTGTTTTGTTTTTCATAGATGCCTTTTCTCCAGACTTCCGTGTTTCCTTCATATTATGTGAGATTCCTTTCTGATTACTAAAACCAAAAACGAGGTGAGTTATGTGAGGAACTAAGATACATATTGCGAAGGGCAGTCCTACTCTACGGCAGGGAGAAGGAGATGAGCAGAAAGAGATTGTTGAAGGCTAGAGGAAGCAAATAGTGGGCTTTGGTATGAAAATGTGACAGAATAGGGCTTTGGGCGCACTCAGTAATGGTAATGAACAATAAGGATTTGGGGAGTAGAGATACATGTAAATATGGAGATTGACAGAAACTGTAGAAAGTTAATGAAAAAGCAAACATACCTGAAACTAGTGTTAATAAAATTATTAGGCTGGGATATCAGGTAGACCTAGTATTGATAACAAGCAGTATTAATAATCATACATGTTTGATTTACTAAAAAGTTACTTATCCAAGAAGAAAACATTCTCTCCCATTTGGGCCAAAAAGCTTTAGGGCTAACTAACTGTGAAAGGCTCAAATTTGCATAATGTCTTGGTTCATTTTGTCCTTATAGTCTCCACAGTTCATTGCTCGAGCATTCCACCAAGTGTCTGTGAAACCAGCCCCTTTGAGCTGTAATGTTAGGTTACCTCTTTTGGTCAATGTTCAATGTAAAAATGTATCAGTTGTGGTGTAGTATACTTTGAAACATCAAAGCATAAAACAAGGAACAGTAAGAAGATATCATCTAAAACATTTCTTTCTACTTTGTTGTTGTTATCTGCATAGTCAGAGCTTTGGGAAGGAGAAACTTAAAATATTAAAATAATAGTTTAACTTGATAATCTTTATGAATGTGGGCCATTCTGAATCAGGTTGAGTTACTGGAAAGGGGGCCTGGCCTTTGGCGGGTCTGCCCAGGAGCAGCCAGTAATATGTGTGTTCTTGACTTCGTGCAGGAAAAATTTCACAAAGCCAGTCCGAGGGCACATTTATTAAAGCTGGGGACACAGAAACAGGAAAGGGCTTAGCATAGAAAAAGCAACAGGAGAGCCTAGGCTGGGCTGCCCTAGCTCTCTGGGAAGTCAGAGAAAAGGGGGCATTGGGGTCAGGTTCAGGGCACTAGCCCAGGACATGCTGCCTCTGCCCATTGCTCCCCAGGTTGCAAATCTCCTGCGGCCCCTTGGGGTTTAGGAGATGCATGCCTGTGAGGGAAAAGTGGGGGGAAGACAAGGGGAGAGGGAATGGCGGTGCTGCTCCCCAGAGGGAGAGTGTGTGCTGGGTCCTCTGTCCCGAGGCTTTATCCCTTTTTCGCAGGGGGGAATCTTAGGGGAGGTCTCAGGGGAGAGTTTCAGCAGAGTATCAATCAGTTTTTCTAGGTGTGCTCCTCCAGGGCTGTGATCTCCCCTGACGGGTCAGTGCCAGGGCAGGTGGCCATCAGTCATTGCAGCAGGTCCTGGTGTTGCCCACCTGATTCTGCAGCTTTCCTGGGCCTGAAGCTGATACAACTGAGGCCCAGATGTTATCTCTAGGGAGGTGACTAGTATCTGCCGGTTTGTTCAGCTCTCTGTCTCAGTTTCCCCACTCCACTTGTCCAGGCTTACTGGTCTAAGAACAAACCCTGGTTCCCTTTCATTGACAATATCTTGTGCCAATAAAGTCTGCCAAAAAAGGCTGGCCAAGAGTCATGGTTACAGTAAAAGGAGTAGGAGGTTCCAGTGTCACTAACAGATGTGCATATGACTAAGTTTTAATAACATGCTTTGAGCCTGACCATGCTCAAGGCTTTCATGTTCCCCTCAGCCAGACTAAATGTTAGGCAAGTTTCTTCCTGGCCATAGGCCCTTGACATCCCTTTTCTTAGAGCATTTACTCTAGAAAAATTACACTTGTGAATTCTTTCTCTCCTTTGAAATTTGGGCAAATCTTCTAGCTCCTGCTAGTTTTGAGTCCCAGGAAATGTCTACTTCAGACCCATCTTTATGAAATGCAAATAGTAAAGGAGATAGCATCCTGACCTCCCATTCTCCCTGAGAGGGTAGAAGCCAAACTTCAAAGGTGTCAATTAGCAAATATAGATGGCCTAATCAAAGAAAAAAAACATTTTTTTCAGACTCAGGAATAACTCTTTGAGCTGGACACATCCCATTGGACTACCTCCACCCTAAGATCTTCCAGTACTTTTCCACAAACTCACCCTAGTCCTTAAAAAAAAATTAGTCCACCTTTTCTTGCAGGGGAGTTGATTTCAGTCTCTTTCCTACTGCAATAGTCTTAAAGTCTTCTTTGTCCAGTGCAATTTTATGGTGACAAGCCCAAGATGAATGCAATTTGGGCTAGGGGATACAACCTATCTGAACATAGCTTTGTGGATGATACGGTTTTTGCCAAATGTTGAAAATATATAAAATGTTTTACACCTTCCAAAAATATGATTTCTAAGTCATTAATTCAGAGTCTGCAGTAATCAGCAATAACTAATGGCATGATTCTGTAGATATCTAGAGTAACTGCTATGTAAGAGGTGTAGCAAAATGTGAAAACTAGACTATATGAAAATTTTGAATATTCAGTAGAATTGTAAAAAAAATAGGAGCAAAATTATCAGTGAACACAGGAAGTTGCTTTAGTTTTGAGTCATAAAAATACAATATTTAATATTAGAATTTTGACTGCTTGGCAGCAAATTATAAACTAATATACTATCTACACTAATAAAAGAGAAACATGGTAATTGGTGTACAACCGCTACCCTTCCCATTGGCTAATCAGGGAGATATGTAAATTAACTGACAGCCAAGATGGCGGCCGGCAGCCAGGCAGCTTGAAACTAATATGAGGCTTGCTTCCTTCAGTGACGGAGGAAACCAACGTGCCCCGCCTGCGCTGCCGGCCTCTGAGCCTGCAGTTTTAACATTGTAACAAACATAGAAGCTAAAAAAAAACCCCAGGAACCAGCTTTCAGCGAGCTGGGATCTCAGAGCTAGAGTCAGAGCTGGAGTTATACATTGTTTCGAACCGAAACAAACCAGATAC
>NW_005353325.1:396925-402188 GCF_000412655.1 Myotis brandtii | reverse complement strand
CCTAGGGATTGGGCCTGCCCTCTGCCACCCGGGAGCAGGCCTAAGCCAGCAGGGCGTTATCTCCCGAGGGGTCCCAGACTGTGAGAGGGCACTGGCCGGGCTGAAGGACCCCCCCTTCCCCCCGAGTGCACAAATTTTTGTGCACTGGGCCTCTAGTATTTTATAGAAGTAGAAATGCTCAAACCATAGATAAGATTAACAAACCAAAATTTGAACTATAATCTTATCACTATTAATTTAAAAATATGTATATTGTAGTCAAAGAATATATTGTTTTATTTTATGTACATATCTTTCTTTTTTAAAAATATATTTTATTGATTTTTTTACAGGAAAATCAATTTTATTGGTTTTTTTACAGGAAGGGAGAGGGATAGAGAGTTGCAGGCCCCCAGCCCTGGTCAGGTGCATGCGGGAGGCAACCAATCGATGTGTCTCTCTCACATCGGTGTTTCTCTCTGTCTCTCCCTCTCCCTTCCACTCTCTTTAAAAATCAATGGAAAAAATATCCTCAGGTGAGGATAAATAAATAAGTAAGTAAGTAAGTATATGTGTGCCGCAGTATGAGTGCCATGATGGAATCTTGTGCCCTCCTGTCTGTCCCAGTCAGGACATGAATCATCCCTTTGACTAGCGTATTGGTGCTGTGTATACTCCGGTCTAGGTTATCAGAATCACTGTCACGGTACCATGGTGCTTGTGTTCACGTAACCCTTATTTTACTTAATGAGGGCCCCAGAGCACCAGAGTAGTGATGCTGGGCATTGAGATGTGCCAAAGAGAAGCCGCAAAGGGCTTCCTTTAAGTGGAAAGGTATGTATGCATAGGAAAAAACACACACAATGTGCATATAGGGCTCGGTACTTCCAGAGGTTTGACATGCACTGGGGCCTTGGAACATATACCCTGCAGATAAGGGGGACTCCTGTAGAATAATGTAAAAGCAGGACAGAAGCAAAAGCGGTATAAAGAAGGAAATATTGTAACATTTAATGCTCAAGGGTGTCCAGGGCTTACTCTATGAATGCCAGCACAGTAAATTCAGGCTGCAGTGGTGTGAGGAAGCTGGCTTGAACAGTCAGGATATCCACTACGGGTGTATGTACACCTCTTACCCAGTCCATGGCCCGTGTCTTTGACAGTAGCTTTAAATTGACTATGGCAGGAGTATTTATGCATTGGAAATTGGTGAATGCTACAAATATAGGCTTTAAATATTTTTCCCCAAGGAGCCTATTGTTAAACATTTACTGGCAATATTCCTGTTATTTGTATATATTTACCTCTTCCAGAGTTAGCCCAAGATCTGAGCTTAACAATGAAAATCTTCATCCATGACTCAAATTAAGAGGGACTGAAATAAAAGATTTGATCTTCTATCTTCCCTACAATTTTGTCACACCAGAGTCAGCATGGAAATACCCACAAAATGACCACCAGAGTGTCACACGTGTGACAAAAACAAAGTTTCAAAACAAGCAGAAAAACATTTCAAGTCCTGTTAATGTTACTACGTGGTAATAATAGCATGAGTCTTGTTAAGGTATTAGAGATTTGTTCTGAAATGTAATCAAAATAATTTCATTTATTGCATATGAAAGATCAACCCTTCAGGGACCAATTTCTTTTTTGTTTTTCCTTAAAAACCAATATTTTCTGAGAAAACAGTTAAAAACTTTAAACTAGTATGTCCCCCCCTTTTTTACTGAAACTTTTCCCACTAGTTTCCCTGAGATTGAAAAGATTTCCATGGTCAAAAATATTTGGCAAATAGAATTTACGTGGTTCAAGTAACTATTGGTGCATTTACAGACAACCTCAAAATCTCTAGTTACAAAAACAAAGGTGGGTTTTCTTTTTCTGTCAGCTCATTACTAGTTAGCTGCAGCTCTTCTCTATGTCACCTTCATTCAGAGACTCAGAATTAGAGAGCCGCCCTATCTGGGACATGCTGGGCTGGTGCCAAGAAAAAAAGGGCCAGTGGAAGCACATGACATCTTAAACTTTTGTTCATAAATGGTACATGTCCACTCAATCTTTTTCCCACCAAAACCAGGACAGTGGAGTAGGAATCATAATCCTCTTCAAAGACTCATAAATGATTAGAACAATAATATGACCTAATTCATGCACCACACTGTATTCCCCTCTTTGAGACTCATGTTTTCTTTAAATGTTTTGCAAAAGTTTGAAGTAAAATAAAGGCCTTTTCCAGTGTCACCACAACATGAGGAACTGTATTAAAGGGTCGCGGCATTAGGAAGGTTGAGAACCACTGCATTAGAGGAAGGTTGAGGAGTTTCTGAATTTGGCAAGGCACTATACAGCAGTCCTTCCTACCCGAGATTTCACTTTCTGTGGTTGAGTTATTTGCTGTCTATTGGGGTCTGAACATATTAAATGGAAAATTTCAGCAAAAAACAATTGATCTGTTTTAAATTGCGCACCATTCTGAGTAGTGTAATGAAATCTCACGCCTTCCAGCTCCGTCCCGCCCAGGATGTGAAATCTCTCTTTGTCCAGTGTCTTCATGCTGTATGCGCTCCCTGCCCACCCTTTAGTCACTTAACAGCTATCTCAGTTGTCAGATTGATTGCTGTGGCATTGCAGTGCTTGTGTTCACGTAACCCTTATTTTACTTAATGAGGGCCCCAGAGCACCAGAGTAGTGATGCTGGGCATTGAGATGTGCCAAAGAGAAGCCGCAAAGGGCTTCCTTTAAGTGGAAAGGTATGTATGCATAGGAAAAAACACACACAATGTGCATATAGGGCTCGGTACTTCCAGAGGTTTGACATGCACTGGGGCCTTGGAACATATACCCTGCAGATAAGGGGGACTCCTGTAGAATAATGTAAAAGCAGGACAGAAGCAAAAGCGGTATAAAGAAGGAAATATTGTAACATTTAATGCTCAAGGGTGTCCAGGGCTTACTCTATGAATGCCAGCACAGTAAATTCAGGCTGCAGTGGTGTGAGGAAGCTGGCTTGAACAGTCAGGATATCCACTACGGGTGTATATACACCTCTTACCCAGTCCATAGCCCGTGTCTTTGACAGTAGCTTTAAATTGACTATGGCAGGAGTATTTATGCATTGGAAATTGGTGAATGCTACAAATATAGGCTTTAAATATTTTTCCCCACGGAGCCTATTGTTAAACATTTACTGGCAATATTCCTGTTATTTGTATATATTTAACTCTTCCAGAGTTAGCCCAAGATCTGAGCTTAACAGTGAAAATCTTCATCCATGACTCAAATTAAGAGGGGCTGAAATAAAAGATTTGATCTTCTATTTTCCCTACAATTTTGTCACACCAGAGTCAGCATGGAAATACCCACAAAATGACCACCAGAGTGTCACACGTGTGACAAAAACAAAGTTAGAAAACAAGCAGAAAAACATTTCAAGTCCTGTTAATGTTACTACGTGGTAATAACAGCGTGAGTCTTGTTAAAGTATTAGAGATTTGTTCTGAAATGTAATCAGAGATAATTTCATTTATTGCAAGTGAAAGATCAACCCTTCAGGGACCAATTTCTTTTGTTTTGTTTTTCCTTAAAAACCAATATTTTCTGAGAAAACAGAGTTAAAAAATTTAAACCAGTATGTCCCCCCCTTTTTTACTAAAACTTTTCCCACTAGTTTCCCTGAGATTGAAAAGATTTCCATGGTCAAAAATATTTGGCAAATAGAATTTACGTGGTTCAAGTAACTATTGGTGCATTTACAGACAACCTCAAAATCTCTAGTTACAAAAACAAAGGTGGGTTTTCTTTTTCTGTCAGCTCATTACTAGTTAGCTGCAGCTCTTCTCTATGTCACCTTCATTCAGAGACTCAGAATTAGAGAGCCGCCCTATCAGGGACATGCTGGGCTGGTGCCAAGAAAAAAAGGGCCAGTGGAAGCACATGACATCTTAAACTTTTGTTCATAAATGGTACATGTCCACTCAATCTTTTTCCCACCAAAACCAGGACAGTGGAGTAGGAATCATAATCCTCTTCAAAGACTCATAAATGATTAGAACAATAATATGACCTAATTCATGCACCACACTGTATTCCCCTCTTTGAGACTCATATTTTCTTTAAATGTTTTGCAAAATTTTGAAGTAAAATAAAGGCCTTGAATTTGGGTGTGTCTCTTTTAAAAAGGATTTTCTCCATGTTCAAGCTGGGTCAATCTGGCCATTTGAAGATAAATATGTACCTAGGTGAGTAGGTAAAGCTCTCCAAATAGGCTGCAATAACAGTTCAAATAACACATTTTCTATTTTCATTACTCAAGTCACACTCTCTAATGGTGTGTTACAGACACTGCAAGTATTTTAGTAACACTATCCTACTTACTTCTTCTGAAAGTATCACTGAATAATGGATTGCTCCTCTGAAATCTTCAGGTTTTTTTGGTCTAAAAGGCATTATTGCAAGTATGTCTCCTGCTTACTATCTTATATTAATGAAAAAAAGTATTACTATCAACTTGACAAGACTTAGAAATGACATATCACATAATTTTGAAAGGACATATTTATCTTGTTTTACCTGAGTGGAGACATCTTATCCTTTATGTACACCTATATCATGTATATCCTTGTCTTTTCCTTCCCATTATATATCAAGAATTTATGCAAAATGCCTTTCAACTTGTGTAGTTTTAACTTTATGATGATACTATAAATCAGAAATTCAACTACATAAAAACTTGATAAGTGGGAGATTAATTGCCTTGGGTCTTTTTAATACATTAATAAAAACCATTAATCAAGCTGTCTAAAATCTATATTACATGTATTCACAACAGTTGTTATAACTCAGGGGCTTAGAGTGAGGCACACTCTTATCTCAGTCACTGAAGGTAATAAAAATGTCAGTGTCATTTCAGTTGGATAACTGAGCAAGCAGGTTGAAGCTGATCTGGAAAGGAGTCAATGACTAAACAAGTGAAGCTCAGGATGGATTGGTAAGAACCAATTACTGAAGATAAGGAGAAAAGAAGAATCAATATTTTGGGCAGCTGACCTACTTACAGAGAGACGGAGGAGCAGTTGAAGGTAGAGAGTGTAGAATCCCGCCCCAAAGAGGGAAGGGCCGCCACAAGCACCCTCGGGCTTCTGGAACCCTGGACTGTGACTCACTATAGGATTCTGGGCGCCAAGCCAAACCTGAACACAGCAGTTCCCCTACCCGTGGTTTCACTTTCCCTGACTTAAGTTAGCCACGCTCAGTTGTCCAAATATATTAAATAGAAAATTTTGAG
>NW_005353325.1:395336-395672 GCF_000412655.1 Myotis brandtii | reverse complement strand
TCTAGTTACAAAAACAAAGGTTTTTCTTCTTTTTCTGTCAGCTCATTACTAGTTAGCTGCAGCTCTTCTCTATGTCACCTTCATTCAGAGACTCAGAATTAGAGAGCCCTATCTGGGGGGACATGCTGGGCTGGTGCCAAGAAAAAAAGGGCCAGTGGAAGCACATGACATCTTAAACTTTTGTTCATAAATGGTACATGTCCACTCAATCTTTTTCCCACCAAAACCAGGACAGTGGAGTAGGAATCATAATCCTCTTCAAAGACTCATAAATGATTAGAACAATAATATGACCTAATTCATGCACCACACTGTATTCCCCTCTTTGAGACTCAT
>NW_005353325.1:393469-395303 GCF_000412655.1 Myotis brandtii | reverse complement strand
AAGTCAGTGGTTCTCAACCTTCCTAATGCCGCGACCCTTTAATACAGTTCCTCATGTTGTGGTGACCCCCAATTTCATTGTTACAAATTGAACATAATTAAAGCATAGTGATTAATCACAAGAACAATGTGTAATTATATATGTGTTTTCCGATGGTCTTAGGCGACCCCAAAGGGGTCGCGACCCACAGGTTGAGAACCGCTGCATTAGAGGGATGTTGCCCTTTATCAAAGAGTGTCACTGTTTCTGATACATAATTAAGATTCTAGAGAGTCACTAATGCATTACCTGCATGCCAAGTTAGAATTTCCATACATAAATAAGCAACCCATGTTGTCCATTTCATCCAGAAGACTTGCTTCTTTCTCTTGATCAGGAAAAATAAAAAATAAAACCTTTTCTATGGAAATTTGAGGTCGGCTAGTCCTACCATGTCTCACTCTCACTTCATTGTGATGTGTAACCAACACCACAAAATGATTTCCTCTAGTCTGTAAAACTATCAACAATAAAAAAAATATTTTTAAAAAATATTATAGTTTTCTAAGGGGGAAAAAAAATCACTTCTCAAAATACCTAAAGCGGCCGCCACAAGCACCCTCGGGCTTCTGGAACCCTGGCCTGTGACTCACTATCGGATTCTGGGCTCCAAGCCAAACCTGAACACAGCAGTTCCCCTACCCGCGGTTTCACTTTCCCTGATTGAAGTTAGCCACGCTCAGTTGTCCAAATATATTAAATAGAAAATTTTGAGGCATAAACAATTCATAAGTTTTAAATGTGTGCCGCATGCCCTGGCCTGGTTTGGCTCACTAGATCGAGTCTTGGCCTATGAACTGAGGGTCCCGGGTTCAATTCCGGCCAAGGGCATGTACCTCAGTTGCAGGCCCCCAGCCCTGGTCAGGTGCATGCGGGAGGCAACCAATCGATGTGTCTCTCTCACATCGGTGTTTCTCTCTGTCTCTCCCTCTACCTTCCACTCTCTTTAAGTAGCTTACCTGCCTGTTAGTCACTTAGTAGCCTTCTGAGTTATCAAATGGACTGCCACAGTATCACAGTGCTTGTTTTCAAGTCACCTTTATTTTACTTAATAATGGTCCTAAGGTGCAAGAGTAAATGACGCTGGCAATTCAGATATGCCAAAGAGAAGCTGTAAAGTGCTTCCTTTAAGTGGAAAGGTATGTATGCATAGGAAAAAACACACACAATGTGCATATAGGGCTCGGTACTTCCAGAGGTTTGACATGCACTGGGGCCTTGGAACATATACCCTGCAGATAAGGGGGACTCCTGTAGAATAATGTAAAAGCAGGACAGAAGCAAAAGCGGTATAAAGAAGGAAATATTGTAACATTTAATGCTCAAGGGTGTCCAGGGCTTACTCTATGAATGCCAGCACAGTAAATTCAGGCTGCAGTGGTGTGAGGAAGCTGGCTTGAACAGTCAGGATATCCACTACGGGTGTATATACACCTCTTACCCAGTCCATAGCCCGTGTCTTTGACAGTAGCTTTAAATTGACTATGGCAGGAGTATTTATGCATTGGAAATTGGTGAATGCTACAAATATAGGCTTTAAATATTTTTCCCCACGGAGCCTATTGTTAAACATTTACTGGCAATATTCCTGTTATTTGTATATATTTACCTCTTCCAGAGTTAGCCCAAGATCTGAGCTTAACAATGAAAATCTTCATCCATGACTCAAATTAAGAGGGACTGAAATAAAAGATTTGATCTTCTATCTTCCCTACAATTTTGTCACACCAGAGTCAGCATGGAAATACCCACAAAATGACCACCAGAGTGTCACACGTGTGACAAAAACAAAGTT
>NW_005353325.1:380399-389722 GCF_000412655.1 Myotis brandtii | reverse complement strand
GACCCTTTCACAGGGGTCGCCTAAGACCATCGGAAAACACATATATAATTACATGTTGCTTTGGTGATTAATCACTATGCTTTAATTATGTTCAATTTGTAACAATGAAATTGGGGGTCACCACAACATGAGGAACTGTATTAAAGGGTCGCGGAATTAGGAAGGTTGAGAACCACTGACCTAGAGGCTTCTGTCTTCCTGACAGGTGGCTATCTTACCACTACTTACCTTATCAAACCCTATGAAGGATGGGCTTTTCATATGCAACTTTCTTCTGAGCAGAAGCAGGGAACTTTAAGAGCCATTGGCTTCATGGTGAATAGTTCTTTACTTCAGAGGTCATTTGGGACCATGACTGCTGCAATCTCCACCATTCCTTCTCTGAACCTCTTTAGCTTCCTATCCCTCTGATTTACTCGTCAAAATCTTGGTTCCTGTTTTACTGTCCTCCTTTTTACTCTAATATCTACCTCCATCCTCAGGTAGATATTAAGGACCAGGTGACAAATGTATCTGACTGTTAGCCTTTTACTTTCTTGTTTTCTAGAATTTCAATTATTTCACGCACATTCCATCCTCCTGTCCACTCTGATGTCTACATGCTGGACTATGTTATTACCCAGAAACGCATCTGCTTCTAAAATCTTAAATGAAAAGACATCACTCTGATAAAAAACATTCTACCTGTCTAGTTTATGCTTCAAGTATTTCCGTCAAAGCTTGGCTCTAAATTAAAGAATTCATAATTTCTATGGTTAATCTTAAGTAATGACACAGCAATGAAAAACCTTTGTCATCCACACTGATGCTGCTGAAATGTCATAGTCTTCAACATTAACACAGAGCAGCACTTTTCCTCCCTTCCTAGTCAGCTCTCTCCCCTCTCTCTTGCCATTCTTAACTGATGATCAGTGGCTAATGAAAGGTTCTTGGTGTTTTCTCCCATACTGACATCTAACAATCCTTGGCCCCTGAATTCCAGAGTTGCCTGAACCAGCCGAATTTCTCAGCACATCCTAAGGAATCGTGGCATGTTAATTATATAGAAACCTGATGACATTCCAGCCTATGTTTCAATTCTAAATACGTCTGAAACTTTCAGCCAGTTTCTGCAGATAAGTAGCTGAAGGACTGTTAAATAATATGTTTAAGTATAATTTTCTTCTTCTATACAGTGAAAGTCATGTTAGACTCTTTCCAAGGTATTTTATATTTCTAGTTTCCCCTGTGTTTAGTTTAATTGATTACTATTCATTGTGTACCAAGACAACAATGGTGACAACAAAAATTTTATAGTAATTATATTAAATCAGTGGCAATTCTGAATTGTACTTTCAACAGCAGATAAATGTAAATCAATGAAATACGCCAAAGAGTTTTGTTGATAACAGAAAAATACTTCCCTGCTATTCACTAGACTCAAAGAATGTAGTTTCTTTTATTGCATGAATGTTCAAGCTACAAGAAATATATGAGGCATTCCTTCACCAGGTATCTTCACCAAAAGACCTATTCGTCCAAGTTTTTTAACATAATATAGGCCCCTCTGGCTTATCTTTTCTACAATTGCTGTGAATTCCTTCCATAGAACACAGGTTCTCAGTCTTGCCATTTATTTATCATACATTTCTTTCTAATAAATAATCCACTGCTATATTATTTGCAATGTCCAGAAGACAAATCCCTAACTATTTTATTATATTTAGTATTCTATCAATTTTCCCCTTTCAGTTTCTTTTTAGGATACCAAATCTTTTTAACTTTGTTTTTTGTTCTTTTCCTAACAATCTCATAGTATTCGTGACAGCTTAAAGCGGTTGCTCCTTTATAGTCTTCAACTAATATGAAACTCACTCCAGATAAAAGTCATGTGATGGGAAAACATTTGATTAGAAAAAAACATCTTTGTTAAGACCTTTACAATAGAGTACAGCCACAGGTAGTGTTACCTCTCCCTCCCCACACAGGGGACATTTGGAAATGTGTGGATTAATATTTGGTTGCTACTATGACTGTGGCACACAGCTACTATTAGCATTGAGTGTTTGGAGAGCAGGGGTGCTAATCGTTCTAAAAAGCTAAATACAGTCTGCAAAATTAAGAGCCATTCTGCTCAAAACGTCCATGAGAAGACTAATGCCATCTATTCCTAGCAGTGGTGGAAGCAGTTAGTAAATTTAATTAAATGAATAATGGGGGGAAATTGAATAGTTTTACTAGTTCTCTACAAGACCTTCTTACTATAATGTCATTATTTGTTTAAAGTGTGAATTTTTCCAACAGCGAACTCTTTGGGGCTGTATGCAAGCATATCTGTAAAAAGTCACTTAGAAAGAATTCCAAGAAATCTTCTGCTTATGAAAAAAAAACAAATAAAACAAAACAAACAAAAAATACTACTGATATTTCTTGAATCCCAAGGCTTTATACCAGTATTGCAAATAATTTATAGTTGACCATAGAATCCTGAAACACTAATCACAATTATGTCTCAGTGATGCTATCAGCAGTCATCAACCAAAACTCTAAATGCTGACACATCTGTGGTTACTAATTTTTAATTGGTGTTTCATTATTTAGAGGGAGTCAACATCCTCATAGATTATAAAGTTACCTGAGATAAGACATCTTATCTGACCAAATGAATGCACATGTCAATGAGTGTTTGAACCTGTAGCAGATGTCTAGAGACTGCAGTAATGACAAGATAGGCAGTTACTGTGGCAACCATGTGAATGATCTGTGCAGAAGGGCCCACATTTCAAAGATAATGTTAATTCTGCTCAGAACCAGTACGTCAATTACATTAACCATATTTTGACTCTCTTCAGCTAATTGCTTTATGGCTTACATTAATCATAGTACTGTCAGTAACCATAATTGCTTTGCATTAAGACCATAACTTAATTAGAATTTGAGAAGGATTAAAATGCAGCAATAGGTTTACAAACCTGTGATTGAGGTTTCCCAAATTGGAGGGTAACAGAGGTCAAACCCTGGAAGTAAATAGAGAGAGAACTAGTATGACACTCAGGGCCTTGTCTCTGAACCTTGGTCAGCCAAGAGAGAGTCAATCATAAAGACTCCACATTTTCTCTACCCTGATTGTTATTAATATTTATAATACAGCAACTTGCATAACAGTTAAGGTTAAATTTTGCATTTAATTAAAAGTACAAATCTGGATGATTTTCCTCTCTATTAAGTTTGGGAGCAGACTATAATAAGTAGGGCAGGAAATAACATGAATATCACTTATTTTGTCTGGTATTTGGCATGTTTATCCTTGTAGAAAGAGGGTATTGGAATAAAAACAAGACTTCAGCCCTCAAACACTACTAATTTATAGCCTATCTAATGTACTTCAGTCACCCTGATCATTTCTTGAACTGTAGTTGGATTTTACAACTCCCATACTGACACTTAAAAATCCTTGGCCTCTGAATTCCAGAGTTGCCTGAACCAGCCAAATTTCTCAGCATATCCTAAGGAATAGTGGCATGTTAATTATATAGAAACCTGAATAAACAGATCTGGTATGACTTGGTTTATAACCAGTCTAAACTACAGTTGACCCTTGAACATTGTGAGGTTAGGGGTGCTGATCACCCACACAGTTGAAAATCCATGTATAACTTTTGATTCCCCAAAACTTAACTACTAATAGCCAACTGTTGATCTGAAGCCTTACCGATAACATAACCAATGGATTAACACATATTTTGTACGTTATATGTATTATCTACTATATTCTTAAAATATAAAGTAAAATAGAGAAAATATTATTAATGAAATAATAAATAAGACAAAAAACACATTTACAGTATTTATTGAAAAACACCCACGTATAAGTGGACCTGTGCAGTTCAAACTCATGTTGTTCAAGGGTCAAATGTAACTCTTTCAGCTATTGGTGATAATAAATATTTCATTTCTCTAAGCTTTTGCATGTCCACAAAGTTAAACATGATTTGTGGAGCTTCTTACAGACAAGGATGCAGTTCAAACTCATGTTGTTCAAGGGTCAAATGTAATTCTTTCAGCTATTGGTAATAATAAATATTTCATTTCTCTAAGCTTTTGCATGTCTTTTCACAAAGTTAAACATGATTTGTGGAGCTCCTTACAGACAAGGGGAAAAAAAGGCAAAATCTTATAATTCACAGCTTCTTACAGTAAGCAATTGTGTATTATTGGCTACATGCTATATAACTAACACTATGCCTGGAATATTGTAGTAAACAATACAGGCACTTGTCTTCGTGGAGCTTATAGACTTAAAAGTGTTAATCAGAACTCTTCACTTTTGTAATAATAATAACCCTATAGTTGCTCAGCTGGTGTGGCTCAGTGGTTGAATGTTCACCCATGAACCAGGAGGTCACGGTTCAATTTCTGGTCAGAGCTCATGCCTGGGTTTTGGGCTTGATCCCGAGTAGGGGACACACAGGAGACAGCCTATCAATGATTTTCTCCCATCACTAATATTTCTCTCTCTCCGCCACTCTTCCTTTTTCTGAAAGCAATAAAACATATTAAAAAGTATTTTAAAATAGTAATAAACCTATAGAAATGAAAACATATTCATAGTTTTCACTGATGCTGAGAGAACTAATATGAAAAATGCCAATAAAATTTTCCAAAGGGCAAGTACACAGAACCTAGAGACTATGATAATGTTGTGGTTGAAGCACAAATATAAATGAAGACACCAGAATCCTTTGAGTTTGAAATACTCTTAGGTCAGTGTCAGGAAACGCTCACGGGCACTTTATGGGTAAACCCAGAACTGTTTCTCATACCAGAATATCTCTCTATGATGTCTTTTCTTCCTTTTCTCAGGCACTAGGGACATAACCTGTTCTTTCCTCCTAACATCCATAACACTAGAACGGGAGCCCTCTTCTATAAAGTAGATAATACATATATGAAGACACCAGAATCCTTTGAGTTTGAAATACTCTTATGTCAGTGTCAGGAAATGCTCATGGGCACTTTATGGGTAAACCCAGAACTGTTTCTCATATCAGAATATCTCTCTATGATGTCTTTTCTCCCTTTTCTCAGGCACTAGGGACATAACCTGTTCTTTTCTCATAACACTAGAAGGGGAGCCCTCTTCTAAAGTAGATAATAAATATTATAGTAGATAATACATATAACATACAAAATATGTGTTAATTGATTGGTTATGTTTTGTTATAGGTTATATTATATTTGCTTTCCCTCTTGTGCTCCTCTGCAGAGGGTTATACTTATTTCTAAGAGTTTTATTACTATTTTCCCAAGAAAACAAAAAATGATAAAAATAGCAAACATTAAAGAATTCACAAAGCTTAAGAAATGTTACTGACTTCTTATAGAAATGACACGAAGTAAATTGCTTTTGATTTCCTTGCTATGGTGGTGACAGAATGCATGCTCTGATTCCTAAGCTCTATTTTTCTTCTTGAATTAGAAGGAGGATATTTCCCACTCCTCTATCATCTCAGTTTCCTGACCGCTGTCCTGAATTTAACTGAAAACACAATCAAAACATTACATTCCCTCCATTGCTTCGGTTGGTCAATTTATTTATTTTTTATGAAGATTTCAGGATTGACTATTGCTCATTCCTCTGTACATGTAACTTGTATAACCATATAGATTAGATTTCAAACATTTATGGTAAAATTCAAATTTCAAAATGCTACAAAGCAAACTTTGCCAGGGCTGACCAGCAGACCCTGAGTGGATGAATGATTACTCTGATGACACAGGTTTGCTGTGAAAGAGAGGGCTAAGGGACTACCTGGCTAAAGGAACCAGACAGCCTCGATCGCCTGCCTCTTCATGCTTTTATTGTAACAACAATTTGAGATAAAGTTTATCTTTTAGATACAATCAGTAGGGTAAGTAACCTTGGGGGCGGGGGGAACACGTGTGTCTGCAGTGTCCTTAAGGCAAGGACACCTAAAGGTTAAGCATAAAGATTCTTGTAAACACTCGAGGGTCGACGTGTGTCTGCAGTGTCCTTTAAGCAAGGACACCTAAAGATTAAGCATAAAGATTCTGGTAAACACTTGAGGGTCCGCATATGCATAGACTTGTTTGGAAAGGTCAAGGAACAATTAGAGGTGGTCGCCTTCGGCCAAACTCTCCAGAATTCTGATAAACAGGGTGCATAGACTTGTTTGGAAAGGTCAAGGAACAATTAGAGATGGTCGCCTTCGGCCAAACTCCCCTAAGTCAGAATTCTGATAAACAGGGCGGGCAGCCTTCAGCCCACTCCTTTAGGTCAGAACTTCCTCCTTACAAACTTTTCCAACCAAATCTTCTGTGCTCCCCCACAAAAGGTTGCCTACTGGAAATAGTACCTTCATTACTGCCAGATAATACAGTTGATCCAAATATTTTCCACATTGATTAATTTACCAGCCATTGTGTAACCAGGGACTGGTCTGTATCTTCAAAAATGCCAATGTTAAGGAAGTAGAGAAAGGCTAAAGCACTGTACAGATTAAAGGAGACTAAAGAGGTATGACCACTGAGTGCAATGTATGACCAAGGATTTTCTTTTGCTATAAAGACCATAATTGAGACAATTAGCAAAAGCTAAAAAAGAACTGTATATGGATACTATTATTTGACTAATTTCCTGGTTTTTATTATTCACTGCAATTATGCAAGATGATGCACCTGCTTATAGAAAGAACACTGAGGATTTAGGGGTCAATGAGCATCATGTATGCAGCTTATTTTGATTTTATACAAAAATAAGTCTACATATACTGAAAGGAAAGGATAAAACAAACATAGTAAAATGTCAACATTTGAAAGATCTTAGTATATAAGAATTTTTTTGTACTATTATAGAAAAATTTTTGTAAGTTGGAAAACATGTCACAGTAGAAAGAAAAAAAATATTTATTTACTAGACTGTTTTTCAAACAGGAACTCAGACATAGGGAAGCAAGATAAGGACCCACTTACTGGAAATAGAAAAAAAACTGAAGTCTCAAGAACAAAAAAAGTATTGCCAATGTCTCTTTTTATTGTTAGTGAAAGAAACATAACCAGAGTTCACTTAAACAAACAATAAAAAAGTGTTTCAGAGGGGTAGTAGGAAGTCTCAGAATCAATGCAAAAGCTATACAAAAATAAGTCTACATATACTGAAAGGAAAGGATAAAACAAACATAGTAAAATGTCAACATTTGAAAGATCTTAGTATATAAGAATTTTTTTGTACTATTATAGAAAAATTTTTGTAAGTTGGAAAACATGTCACAGTAGAAAGAAAAAAAATATTTATTTACTAGACTGTTTTTCAAAGCAGGAACTCAGACATAGGGAAGCAAGGTAAGGACCCACTTACTGGAACTAGAAAAAACTGAAGTCTCAAGAACAAAGAAAGTACTGCCAATGTATCTTTTTATTGTTAGTGAAAGAAACATAACCAGAGTTCACTTAAACAAACAATAAAAAAGTGTTTCAGAGGGGTAGTAGGAAGTCTCAGAATCAATGCAAAAGCTGCATTGAAATGAGGAAAAGTCTAAGAATCTCAGTGAAGAAATCAGCAGATATCTCCATAAACACATTCCTCAAAACCTCACCACCTTAGCTTAATTCTGAGTATCTGTCTCATTTCTAAGACAACTTTCTCCTTTCATGATATGCATCCATCTCAGGAATAGACATTGATTTTATTAGCATTAGGTCACTCATTGGACCAATCAGTTCTCATGGGAGGACCAGCATTACGATCCACCCTCTATGCCCTAGACCAGTGATGGCGAACCTATGACAAGCGTGTCAGAGGTGACACGCAAACTCATTTTTTTGGTTGATTTTTCTTTGTTAAATGGCATTTAAATATATAAAATAAATATCAAAAATATAAGTCTTTGTTTTACTATGTGATATGCATCCATCTCAGGAATAGACATTGATTTTATTAGCATTGGGTCACTCATTGGACCAATCAGTTCACATGGGAGGACCAGCATTACGATCCACCCTCTATCTATGCCCTAGATTCAACCCTGGAGGTGGAGTGTAGGAGGTAGTACTACTTGGAATACTGTGATTGGCAGCTCCACAAATGATATAGTGGCATTGTGTTAGGAACAAAGCATAATATTACATATAGCGTTATGGTCTTAGTGAGGATTTACTCCAGCCCTACATCAAGTATCGGTTCTAGTTTGTCCAATCTAATGTATTGGAAGGCATGCCTTGGACAAGGAGATTTAATCAGTATGAACAAACAGGTCACACAGTTTGAGCCAATCTAGTACAATGGAAATTCCACTATGGCTTGGACGATTCTGGCAATCCTCTCCTCCACTGAACTTGAACTTGGAAATTTGTAATTGGAGTATCTGATGTCAGCATACCCACACATGTAGCTCAAAAGTAAAGGCCATACCCTGAGGAGAGCTGAGCTGAGCAAGAGAGGAAGAAACACTAGATATTGTCTGAGCTCAAAGAAACCATACTTGAAGTCAGTTCTACCCCTGAAGTTTTTGATTAAAAGAGCTAATAAACTTCTTTTTTGCCTATTTCCATTTGGGTTTGGTTTCCTATCACTTGTGTCTGAAATATCCTGATAAAAGTATTCTATTAACAAAAGAAGAGAGAAACAAATGCTTGGCCTCCCCCCCATACACACACACACACACACACACACACACACACACACACACACACACAAATGCACAATAAATTTCAATGGAGAATTTTCATCAGTAGGAGTGGGAAACAAGATCAAGTAAAAATAAAAGTAAGCTTGTCCTGATGGTGGAAAAATGTAATTCAATTGTTTGTGAGGTCCACTTGACAGAGAGCAAGATTGATCTTAGGGTGGGGGTGGAGCCATTTTATAAGTGAGGAGAAAAGTCAGAAGAGCTTTGAAAATAGGGAACTAAACATGTGATAACACAATCACTGCAACTTGAGACAAGTTATCATTACATCCCTAAATTCATATGAGCAAGGAAATGAATGTAGAAGACTCCCTAGAGTTGTATACGTTCCTTACCTTTGAATACCCATCCATTTGTACAAGAATTCAAATTAGGTGTTGCCTTAGCCATTTGGCTCAGTGGATAGAGCTTTGGCCTGCGGACCAAAGGGTCCTGGGTTTGATTTTGGTTAAGGGCACGTAACTTGGTTGCAGACTCCTCTCCAGCCCTGGCCCTGGTTAAGGCGCTTTCAGGAGGCAACCAATTGATGTGTTTCTCTCACATCGATATTTCTCTCTGTCTTTCCCTCTCTCTTCCACTCTCTCTAAAATCAATGGAAAAATATTCTCGGGTGAGGATTAACAACAACAACAACAA
>NW_005353325.1:363752-379674 GCF_000412655.1 Myotis brandtii | reverse complement strand
CTTTCTCCTAAATATTCATTTTTTTAATTGCTGACCATTATGTAAAACTTTCATGTCTGCATGTTATTTCCCCCCTAAAAGCATTGGATCTTTTGCTGGAGGCAAAGACCAACAAGTAGTTATCATACTAAATGTGAGAGGTCCATCAGAAGGCTGAAGGACTTTGGGGCTTTAGCAAGGGCTAAAAGCTATGCACCTATTGTTCTGTTGAGACAATGGTGACTCAGGAGGATCCCCTAACCTGATAATCCAGTGGTTCTCAACCTGTGGGTCGCGACCCCTTTGGGGGTCTAATGACCCTTTCAAAGGGGTCGCCTAAGACCATCGGAAAACACATATTGAATATATAATTACATATTGTTTTTGTGATTAATCACTATGCTTTAATTATGTTCAATTTGTAACAATGAAAATACATCCTGCATATCAGATATTTACATTACGATTCATAACAGTAGCAAAATTACAGTTATGAAGTAGCAATGAAAATAATTTTATGGTTGGGGGTCACCACAACATGAGGAACTGTATTAAAGGGTCGCGGCATGAGGAAGGTTGAGAACCACTGTGATAATCTTTACTGTTTACCAAACCTTACCTCTGATATGTGTGTTTGCTTTGCTAAAGGGAAAATGTATATTCTAGTAAGTAAAAAGCCATGGGTGATTCGGGGAGCCACACCACTAGAGAAGGGCCTTCGCCTGGCTTTCCCCCAAGCCTTCTAAATTTATATTTCTAGTGCATCCATTTATGCGCGGCCCTTTCTCCAAATTCTGAACCCTCACTGCAAAAAGTTGCAGCATCTTTCTAATTGTTCAAGGCCCCTAGAACAGTACTGTACAGGGTGTGCTCATCAATGATAGCTTAATTAAACATGCAACACCGGTTATTAATATTTCTCTCATTTACTAAGTAGTGAATGGGCTCATATAACTCCATGGGAGTTTAGAAATGATATCCAGACATGTGCAACCCATTTGTTATGTGGCCAAGCAAGACCAAGGTTTGAAAAAGGGTCATATTTAAAACAATGTATTTCCTAGACCTGCTCCTGCACTGCCTACCTGCTCTTGCAGGCTTTCCTGTTTCAAGCAAAATATTCTCTGCCAAATGCTTCCAGTCCTCCTGCAGTGCATTTCCTGAATACCATGGCCGTGTCAATTAACAACCACAAGGCATCCAAGAATTATTTCTTCTCTTTTGGCCCTTTTTATACTGTCAGTTACTGAGGCCCCAGTTGTCTCCAAAGCTATAAGAAAACAGTGTATATCTTCTCAGGTCGCGCTTTTCCCCCCAAGAATTTTCAGTGCTGCTTTGGGAGGGCGATATACTCTATAAAGCACTGGCAATAACAAGTAATGTTTAACTCTCTCCAATGTTAGGGTTTAAGACCCAGGTTGTATGTTCAATAGGAAAAAAAAAATAATGCAAATTGCATTTAAGACCGCCAAGGAAATGCTATTTGAGTCCTTATATCTTAAGGACTCTTCAGGCAAAATATCTCCATCAGTTTCTCCAACTCCTGGTTGATTTCTCTCCCTTCCTCTCCTGCCTTCCCAATTCCTCTCCCTGCTCCCCTGATCATATGAAACCATGGTGGCTGGACAAGGATAAACACCATAATATGAACAGACTCAATTCTGATCTCTAAAAATAAGTTATATGGCCAAGCTTACCTAATTCTTTTAAGGTAGAATTATCTTCTGAAAAATTCCTCCATGCAAACAGTTTCCTTGCAGCATCTTGATTATCCACCCTGAAGTGGTGGATAGTGCCTCAATTCTGGATGTTTGTTCAGTGTTTGTTCCATACGAACACTAAACAAACATATGCTGGTCTATCTACAAATTGTTATTTTTAGCAATAACCTTTCAGTCCCTCATAAGGCCCTAATATTTCATAATATTTGTCAGAGATTTCATTTAAGGCACTATTCTAAGGACTAAGCTGATCATATCTGCACTGCTTTTAGTCATCCATAAAATTGCACAGCCCAGGAGAATATAAACAGATTAATTTTCATTAATCAAAAAGGAAAAGTTCAGATTCCTGTCTCTTTTACAGAGATGTGTCTCCGAGACAGGAATGGCTGTTCTGTGGACTCTTGTAGAACAAAACCATGCGCATCAGAGTCATCTCTGGTGTGAATAATAATGGTGCCGAGAGAACAAGTGTGCTGGCCCTACCTTGCTAATGAGTATTCCCTGGGAAGCAAAGCCAGATTAATCATCTGACCTCTCTTTGAAGAACTCTCAAGGGAACTGTGTCTAAGGCAGGGGGCCAGCAAAATCATGACAGAACATCCAAATGTTGTGCCCTTCCATGCAAGGCAAAAAAGGCTGTCCAAGTAATGACAGAACCCATCACCAAAGAGCAGACTACTCTGAAATGGGGTGCAAGTGACAAAAATGAGCTATTTTATTTTATTTTCATTGAGTTAGTCTCATTTCCTCATTTCAATTGCTTCTTGGAAAAGTGATAGAGTAAGCTGTGTGTGTGTGTGTGTGTGTGTGTGTGTGTGTTTCGTGTGTTTCTAGGGCAATCATAACCCATTCATTTTAGTGACATATATTTAAAGGCATAGGACACAGATTTTCTTTGAACAGGATGCTGCTTCTTTTCTTTGGTTTCTGACTTTTGCTTGTACCAAGTGAAATGTGACTTTTGGTCACACTGAGGTAGAACTATTTGCTATTGTTATATTGTTGGGTAGTGTTTACATAGCAGTAGACCATATTAAGCTAAGGTATTTGTTCTTAATTCCCATACATTTTTAAAATATAGCTGTTTGGAAATGAGACAGAAGTAAACATATGCAGCAATATTTACTCAGGAAATAATTTTTTTTAAAAAAAACTAGTAGAGTATCATTAAGAATTGATATTGAATTGAAAAAATAGAAACAAACTGCATTATTATGGTAATCTATGGTAAAAAGATTATTTTTAGCCTAGTATACAATGCTAAAAATCTTAGATTATCAGCCTGTCATGCATTGAGACAACTTGGCATCCTATGTTTGACCTGGTAAGGCCTTCTCTCTTCCACAGTATTCCTTTGTAAGTGAAATTAAAATAAATTTCTTTAAACCATCTTTTGAGAAATTTCAAAATACCTAATAATAAAGAAAATTTGAAAGAAGGGTTGCTACTGAGTTTAAAAAAAAAAAGACAAGGATGCTTTTCTTTTTCTCCCTTTTCCCCTACTTCCTGTGTCTGGATAGAAAAAATGGATATGAGCAATTATTTTAGTTACCTAACAGCTATTTCTTGTAAGGCTTTTAATTCAACTCACATAAAATGTGCTTTTATAAATGATTTTAAAGATCAGAATATCAGATCAAAGGAAGCATATTTAAAAGATTACCCATTTGATCATTATCTGCTTATAACTTTTAAGCAATTACTAAGAAAATTTAATATATCTATTGTATATGAACACTAAGATTTTTATCTTCCTAATGTTCTGTAACTGGGTAAAGGGCAGTTCATGGTCATTAGCTTATTGTATTGGTAGATATGTCTTACCAATCCAATAAGGTCATAGATTTCATTTTACATATTTTGCTATGATCCCAGTAGTCGGTAACATCGTTCAGTGTATGTAATAGCGAATAGTGGTTTCTATGATGGAAAACTGCAAACTGACATTAGCTCAAAGTTCAACAAATGAAACCTTGAGTAAATAAAATTAGAGCTACGGTCCATAAGAATTGTTGAATGAGCAAAAGGTCACAAAAGGAATTGATAGGGAAACACTTAAAAATTATGATAATCCAATTTTCTTATACTTCATTTTTAAATGTATCGATTTTAGGATTTTGTCATATCCAAGAACTTATTTAATATGTTTTAAATCAAGTGATTTGTTTCTCTAGAATAAATTTGGCTTTAGAACAGAATTGTGAAATTAATACCTTATGTGGAAAACCAGTATCTTTAGTCATAAACAGAAATAAAAGAAAATACCGTAAAAGTGAAGAAATGTTCACTTTCATTTTATTTACTTAAGTCAAGTGCCATCACTGATAATTACACTATCACTTTGTGTTGACTTCACATAGTAAAATTTTAGAAACATTTATATTGGCTGTGATTCTTAATTGTAAACCACTAGATAATCTTGATCAAGTTTTTTAATGAACAACCCTTACAACTCTCTCCAGAGCTTGTATCTGAGCACTTGCCATTTTTCATGATGTGGCCCTTTCTTTTTCAGTAAACTGATAGCACAGGTTGTGAGCTCGATCCCCAATGTGGGATGTGTAAGAGGCAGCTGAACAATGATTCTCTCTCATCACTTATGTTTCTATTTCTCTCTCCCTCTCCTTTTCTCCCTCTCCTTTTCTCCCTCTCCTTTTCTTTCTCTCTCTCTCTCTCTCTCTCTCTCTCTCTCTCTCTCTCTCTTTCTCTCTCTCTCTCTCCCCCCCCCTCTCTCCATTATGTAATGTATAAAGAACAATGCTATGGGAACAAGTGAGGGAACTGGTTCACAGTTATACCTATGTGACACCTTACAACACATAGTGTTATCATTTCTTTTTAATCAAATACATCGTAGGCAAGAATCCTTAGCATTGCTAATGCAGAGGAAGAAGTAAAATGAAAAGAAGCTGCTGGAAGAAATGGAGCATAAAGTGAAGCAGGATCTTTGGCAAATTCAGTTCACAAGAAGGCTTCATGGTATGTAATTTATTCATGGCTCCTGCTGGACTGAGTTAACAGCATCTGCCTATTCTCTTGGCTGTGACAGACATTTCCTAAAATGTCTCAGCTCATATCCTGAAGCAGCAGGCCTTGTTGCTCAGCCACAAAGTTACCCCTCCAAAATACTATTCTGTACACCAAGAAGCTATCAAACAGGAAGACATATGGCCTGAGGCCTGTAGACTTCAGGGATTGCTTTTCTAAGGCTGATATTCGCTGGGCCCACAGGATTCATCCCAATGATCCTAATCTACTTATGTCCTTTACTTTATGTCTTTATTTAAAATACTAAAGGCCCAGTGCACGAATTCATGCATGGGTGGGGTCTGTCCGGAGGGGCCGCGGGCCCCACCCCCTGGTCAAACTCCTGGTGGAGGGGACAATTTACATATTAGGCTTTTATTAGTTAAAATATATGCAAAAAAGAGAAAGCCTTGGCAATCATTTATGTAGAGAGAGAAAAAGACTCCACAACATAAGAGCGACTGAACTTCTTACATTTTGTGAGTATGTTATGTATTTTTATTAAATGTTTAAAATAGTGTATATTATATTAACATTGAGGAACATTGGAAACATTATACCTACACTTACCATACAAGTAACACAATGTATCTGCAGAACAGTTGTTAAGTGCTTCCAGGTGCAAAATTTTACTTAGTTCTTGCAGCAACACTATAGGAAGTACTTTTATTCCTAGTAATTAGTTGAGATAATAAAATCTGAGGATACACTTAGTTGATAAGTAGTGAGCCTGAATTGGAGCCAAGCTGCCTGAATACCGGTCTAGGCTCCTTTCTATTTCATTACAGCCACTAGTCCTTTCTCACACTTGCAACATGATCCAACCTTGAACAGAAATTGGAGAAGTGAGTGGACCAAGTCACTGAAGTCTGTCATTCACTGACCTCGGGGATGTCCATTGCATCCACTCCACAGATGACCTAAGAGCCAGAAGCACCACTCAAATAGGAAATAGGAGTCCTAGCTTTAAAGTAGTAAGACACTATCTGACAATCTTGAAAATTCTATGTACAGTGAACGAACATCATTGACACCACATGATGCCTAGAGAAACCCTGCCCTCGATCACTCAGCGAGACCTCGGAGTAAAAACTGCTGGCTCAGCCAAAATGGAAATCATCCTCGGAACTGGCTATTGAATACAATTAGCAAAGATTAATCACTCAGGGCCGAGGAAAGTTAACCACGCAGAGGATATTTGTGAGCCCAACGGCCAAGAAATATTACAGAACAGACTTGTAGAGACAGATGGGTCACAATCAAGAATGGGGCTACAGGGATGGCTCTAAGCTTAGAGTCCAATACTCAGGGTTAGATTAGAAAGTAGGGCCAAGGGAAAACGGGCACTTTTACCAAATTGAAAGCTATTTGCTTGGTTGATTTATTGATGATAGCCATTCTGATTTTACCATTTGCAACAAACATAGATGGACCTAGAGGGTATTATGGTAAGTGAAGTAAGTCAGATGGAGAAAGACAAATACCATATGAGTTCACTTACATGTGGAATCTAAATAAATAAATAAACAAACAAACAAATAAATAAACAAATAAAGCAGAAACAGACTCATAGATACAGAAAACAAACTGATGGTTGCCAGATGGAGGTGGGAGGGTTAGGGGCTGGGAGAAAGGTGAAGGAATTAATAAATACAAATTGGCAGTTATAAAATAGTCACCGGGATGTAAAACAGCATGGAGTATATAGTCAATTATATTGTAATAACTATGTATGGTGCCAGGTGGGTACTAGACTCAGTGATGGGAATCACTTCATAAGTTTTAGCAATCTCTAATCACTATGCTGTACACCTGAAACTAATATAATATTGAATTACAACAGTGATTGAAAACTAAAATTCAAAAAAAAATTAAAAAGAAAAGAAAAAGTATTTGCTAAGTAATTGCCTAGTACTCCCAGCTTAAATTTCTTTCTTTTGCACTTAAACCAATTCAGAAACCTATTTATGGCTTTTTTAATGGTAGCAAAAATATTCACATCACATTCACAACTTTAGTGGCCTTACTCTTTTATTTTAGTTTAAATTTAAACGTACCATTAATAAAAAAACATAACCCAGTTGATATTTCTCTATTAGAGAAAGCTAACTGCTGTGACAAGCAGACTCGGAAATGTATAGTGACTCAATCATAAAGCAAGTTTAATTTTTGCTCACATCATTAATCCAAACAGGAATTCTTTAGTCAAGTCAACACTAGGTTCTTTTTCCTCATTGGTTCTGGATTTCAGCTTCTTGCGCAATGGTCCAGGGATTCATTTAGGAGTTTGTGATCCCCTGGGCCCCATCGTCCCTCGCATTGAGCCAGTGAAGGGGCAAGAAAGTGAAGAGAAGGCACATTAGTTTCATAAAAGGCTTGAGCGGGGAATGCACATATCTCTTCTGCTTGTAATATTTTAGCCAGAAGCCAGTCACATGGCCACACCAACAATAAATGAGATTGGGAAATATTACCTAGCTGTGTCCCCTAAGAGAAGTAAAGAGAAGAGAAATGTGGATGTGGGTAAATATATATAAGTTTTTGCCGAAGTATCTTTTTCTAGTTACATAGATAGATGGCCAGTAAGCTCTAAACATGGTAGTAGCAACGACAAATTTGAAGACAATGGACACCCAAACAAGAAGTGCAATATATTAGCTACCTACCAATTCAAAAGAGCTCAGCAGTCTGCTAGTGCCTGAAAAACAACCATAGCCTGAATTTATTTTTATTCTATTATATAAGTATTTGTCCTTGTTCCCTCACATGCTGTATGTTAGTATCTACGGACAGGAACATTTATAGATTAAACTCTTTCAGTCATGTATGTGTCACTTTTTTCTAATTCGATAAGAGGAAAAAAGACATCATAGTCTGGATAATGGGGAGAACATATGCCCAGCCCAGACATAACTAAAACTATCTGCAAACATTTCCAGCATTAATAGACTGACATTGATATCACAATTCATCATGAATACCATATCATTCCTGAAAATAAATACAGACACTTTGAGGTGCTTTTTCCAATCACTTGAGCTAGATTCAAGAGCTGGATTCACCAACGTGAGATATTTTTCTCAGATTTAGATCACTTTAATTTGTATGTGGACTTCACTACCCAGTTTAAGAGAAATTGGAATTTTGCCTGAGTTGCCCTGAGGAATGTTATATATGAGGAAGGTCTTCTTTCAAGTTCTTCAAGCTCATGTCAATGAAAAACTCAATATATTAATATATATTATGAAATATTTATGTACATATATGCATGCAAATATATAGAGTACAAATAAATCTTAGTAAGTTGGCTCAAAGAGGTTAAGTAATTTGAACTTAGCTTGTTTCATTCTAAATTCCTCAAAAGAATTTTTAAAAAGGCAAAATATTAATTTAACAAAATTGGATTTACCAATATAGCTGAATAATGATTTTCTTTTTTAAAAAATATATTTTATTGACTTTTACAGAGAGGAAGAGAGAGGGACAGAGAGTCAGAAACATCGATGAGAGAGAAACATCGATCAGCCGCCTCCTGCACACCTCCTACTGGGGATGTGCCCGCAACCAAGGTACATGCCCTTGACCGGAATTGAACCTGGGACCTTTTAGTCCGCAGGCCAATGCTCTATCCACTGAGCCAAACCAGTTAGGGATGAATAATGATTTTATCAAAGAAAATTTAGCAGGGGCAGACTGGGAGAGGTCAATGGGGGACATATGTAATACTTCCAACAATTAAGAATTTAAAAGAAAATTAAAAGACACTGAAATAGTCTTCTTTCTACAAAATATTTCTATTATTTTTAAAAACTTTGACTTCTGCTTTCCTGGAAAATCTACTCACATGGAAATCATGTAAAGAAAAAGGTTCAAAGTTTTGACATTACAGAGTTATAATATTTTTAATAAAATGCACTGCTGCAAAACAACTGGAATTTCAACATGCTTTAGTAAATAATCCAAACAATAATCTGAGCTTAATACTTTTAAAATTTCAAGTTTTCATTTGTCATGTTTTGGTGCACAACTGTATACAGAGCTTTGTTAGGTAAGTTTGATGAACATCATCAATAACTGCATTATGGACCATATCCCCAACCTTTTTGTTCACATTAAAAAATATTAGAGTGTTCCTGTCTATTATACTTTTCATAGTATTAATTCTGTATCAACGCAGTAAAAATGTTACTTGCTTTTCAATGTATTTGATCTTTTCTAAAAGCCTTGTGTGTGTTACAAGCTACTGAGTCAGTTCTGACTCCTGGCGACCCTATGACTGAGTGATGTCCACAGGGTCCTGTCTTGGCAGCTCTGCTCAGCTCCTGTAGATTCATGCTGATGGCTTCTTTCATGGAGTCAATTCATCTCAGATTTAGTTTTCCTCTTTCCTGCTGCCTTCTATTTTACCCAGCTGTACTGTCATTTCCAAAGCACTCTGACTTCTCATGATGTGCCCAGAGTAGCATAGCTTACCAGTTTTAAGCAATGTCTCAGGATTCATTTGCCCTAGGACCACTTGTTCGTCGTTCTGGAGGTCCAGGTACTCACAGTGATCTCCTCTAACACCATGTTTTAAATGATCTATTTTTTCCCTATTAGCCTTCTTCACTGGCCAACTTCACATCTGTACATAGTAACTGGAATATGAGGGTGTGGGTGACGTTAGGGTTGGTGTCTAAAGACACATCTTTGCTTTTGATGATCTTTCCCAATTCTTCCATTGCTGTCCTTCCAAGTCTCAGCCTTCTCTTGATTTCTTCACTCCAGTCTCCGTTTAAATAGATGACTTAACCAAGGTATGCAAAATCTTTAACAATTTCTATGTCTTTATTATCTAAGTTAAAGTTAGATTAGTTGAATTGAAAGTATAAATGATTCAAATCTAAGGGAAGAGAATTTCTGTTACCTAAAACGCCAATTCATGGTGGTAAAATAGCATGCCTCATAGTTGAAGTAGATATTAATAAATATGTTAAAAGATATAAAATGGCCGTAACCGGTTTGGCTCAGTGGATAGAGCGTCGGCCTGTGGACTCAAGGGTCCCAGGTTCGATTCCGGTCAAGGGCATATACCTTGGTTGCGGGCACATCCCCAGTAGGAGGTGTGCAGGAGGCAGCTGATCGATGTTTCTCTCTCATCGATGTTTCTAACTCTCTATCTCTCTCCCTTCCTCTCTGTAAAAAATCAATAAAATATATTTTAAAAAATAAAAATAAAAGATATAAAATGTTAAGACACTCAAAATTTGGTTTTAAATTTAAAGTCAACTTCTACTTGGTTTGAATAGTATTTTATTGTTGCAGAATAAACTCTGCCTCCCTAGAAATATTTTTATCATCAGCAAGAAATATTAGTGTTCTACACCCTTAAATTACCTTAATTTTAGAATGAAGAATCTATAGCCTCCTTTCCCACTTATTGTGGTCCTCTGCACATTTAAGCATTGGCAGTAACAGAAAGTTTCACTAATATAGTATAGCAGCAACAGTGTTAGAATAAAATCCTTGCATTATTATTGTAACATTTTTCTTCTTGACTTTCAACTCATTGAAGCATAAACATCCTTTTGGCTGTATAATTGGGTTTTTGTGTGAAAAACAAAGTTTTTGAACTGGCACTAGAGTACAAATTTAATTAAAGATGCAATTCCTGTAATGATCAGAACATCTGTGCTATGGCCAAATAGTTTTCGCTGCTTACATTTCTAAGACCTTTATTTGAGAATCTGCATAAGCTTCATTTAGCTCCTGATATTGGACAGCTATTTGCAATTTTGAAATCTACTGAAGCAATTTAGTGACAATATACAGTCCGTGTAAAGTTAATTATAACAAGTAACTAGAAATTTTAAGTCTATTTTAACAAATTACTGATAATAAAAATAAAACTCAAGGCAGGGAAAATGTAGTTAAAATAATCTGATCTACAGGAGCTGTACATATTCAAAAATCAATTTCCCAGAAAATTATTACTGAAGAACCATAAAATTTTATATTGAGAATTATTTCTCCTTTCATCCTTATAATGATGGAGGAGAGAGAGTTCTCAATTTGTGAATATAGACATGAACATATATTTAATATGGGGAACATTCCTACATTCAAAAAAATACTCAAGTAAGTGTAAACCCTTTGGGAAAATAAACAATAAAAATTTAATATAAAATTTTTGTTTGGAGGGATAAAAAGTGTGTATTCAAAGGAGTGATATAGAAAGGTAAGCAACAAATTTCAGAGGCAAGAAAGCCAGAGAACCTTGTGAAAGATGAGGTAATTAGGAAGTAGATTTTATTTTCTATCTCATACCTACTTATATTTTAAAGTGTTTACAATGCCTGTAAAGTCTGCTTTTAGTCTTAAAAGGATTTTTTCAAAGTAGTAAATAAGAGCAGATGTCTTTAGAATTTAGACACCCTAAAAAAAAGTCAGTAAATGGTTAATTGAGAAAGTGTATCAACATAGCTGAAGCCATAACATAAACAGAGTGTCAAAAACTTGGCCTGGCCAAAATATATTCAGTTGTCTTCATGACAACTATAAAAGGGGCAATCAAACAGAAGAGTGTGATGCATTTACCTATCAAGCACTGTCCAAGTCTTAGAGACACTATAGAAAAGAATTCAACAAACAACCTGAAGTGAAAGCATTTATTTGAAAAACCAAAACTGACTTTAAAAAATACTGACACTATTTATCTTTATCTCCTACTCAAGTGTAAGTTTCATGAGGCTAGGGGATTTCTGTTTTCTTCATTGCCATATCCTTAGCCCAGGAAAGAGTGCCTACTATTAAGTAGATGTTCCGTAAACGTTCATCAAATGAATGAATGAACAGGATACACATTTATCTTTCCTATGGCCAGATGAATAGCTCTCTTGGTGTGCTATCTTCTCTTGATCTGATTTCATGCCCAAAGAACCTTTCCATTAGTGAGCCATTCTCCTAGGCAACTGGAAAGTTATATCCTTCCTTACAAATTATGTTGTTGTCATCTCATCCAATTACTCAATAATTCAAAATATTTCCTTTCTAACCCACTGAAGCATCCCTGGTGTTGGTTTTCAACCATTCCATACACATCAGCAAAGCCAAGTCTTATAAGCTAGAACCTATTGAGAAGGAAAGAGAAGTGATAATCAGAGAATTTAAAGAGCTCATGTGAACTGATTATTGTGGAAAACCTATAATTTTTTCTTTTACTCACTTGATTTCATATTTTGTGTACAACTAACATTAGTTCATGTGACATATTTGAGTGATTCAGTTATACAAATAAGAAAATGAGTCATGTTCTCATTATTCACAGTATACTCATTTGTCTTGGATCATTATCTCTCAAAACAGAGACTTGGAACAATAATGAATTCACTTCCTTAAGATTTGCTGTCTTAGACCTCAAAGGATTATGGGCATATCTAGAACATTCAGGCCATACTCTTAGAGGACTCTTCGTTATTGATGATAAAGGGATCCTAAGAAAGATGACAATGAATGACCTTTCTGTTGGTGAGTCATGTAATGAAATATGACTTATGGTCCAAGCATCCCAGAATATCAACAAATGTGGAGAAGTCTGATCTGCCAGTTGGGAATCAGCAATTGAATAAAAGCCCCCAATAGCTGGAAAACTGAAGCACTTTGATATGCTAAGTTGGAAAGCACTTCTTCCAGTCATTCTGTGCTGCTGTCTGGTTTAAGGGTCTTCAATACAATTCAACATTTTTTTCATTAAACCTAATTAATTAAAAGCACTATAATTAAGCAATGGTCATGCAGGTCCTCAAATACACCAAGTTCACCCTGCCTTGGGGCTTTGCAACGACTGTTTCCACTGCCTGGAATTCTTTTCCCTGAGTTTTGTGCTCACTCTCTTGCTTTCTCCAAGTGGTAACTCAATAAAGTCTTCTTTCAATTTCACCTGTTCATTGAAGGTGACCCTAGACTTCCTCATAAAAGAAACACCACAGGCACTCTCTCCATTCAACTTGCCCTGTCATATTTTTCTCCACAGGTCTAATCACCATACAATATACTTTATATTTTCATTATTTATTTTGATTATTGACTACATATTCCATTAAAATGTGGTTTTCACGAGGGCTGGAATTTTTGTCTACTGTGTACTTTGCTGTCTCCCTAGTACCTAAACCAATACTTAGCACAGAGCAAACCCTCAGTGATAGTATTAAATGAATGAATGGAGGCGGTCCATTGAGAACCTCATTGCTTCCAAAAGCGGTGGCATCCCTTGTCTAGATTTGAAAAGTGAGGCCGAGCCCTGGATTACAGAGTCAACCCCAAGTTACTTCTATTTTGTGAAGATCTCTGGGCTATCAGCTGTCTTCCTCCTGTGAAATCCCTCTTTCAGCGTCTCAACTTTATCAAATGACATTACGTCCTACAGGTTTCAGTTGCTTTTGAAATGTTAGTTTGTTGTTAGTCTTAAGAAAGAATGAATAGAGGGAAATGTTTCTTAAAGCTTGTGAATATCTATTTCCACGTTTGTAAAACATAAAAAGTGTTTTTGAAGCATAAATAATATAGACAGGAGTGCTTCAAAATTATCCTAGGATATATCATTTGATATTGTTACTTTAACATATTTATTAGAGAAAATTTTCATAAATTCTATTCAGATAGTTTTCTCACATTCAATCACCCATTCATTTACTAAGGATTTACTGCACACCGGCTGCGTTATAAAATCTCCTAAGGATAGAGCACTGAAGAAAATAGATATTTCATGCCCTTTTAAGATTTATATTCTAGTGTGTGTATATGGAAAATGGGAGGCAGACAATGAGAAGAATATATATACTATATGTATTTGTTTTCTATTGCTGCTGTAAAAAAATTATCACAAACAGTAACTTAAAACAAATTTATTATCTTATAATTCTTTAGGTTAATATTTCAACACAGGTCTCACTGAGGTAAGACAGAGGCATTGGCAGAGTTGCATTCCTTTCTAGAAACTCTAGGAACCAATTTCCTGTCTTCTATTTCTAGATATTTTCCATGTGGCCTCTTCTTCCATCTTCAAAACCAACAATGCCACATCTCTGTAGCCATTTTCTATAGTCATATCTCCCTCTGACTACATGAGGAAAGGCATATCTCTGCTTTTAAGGACCCATGAGATTAACTGAGTTTACCCAGACAGTTCAAAATAATCTCCCATCTCAAGGTCCTTGAATGAGTCACATCGGTAAAGTCTCTTCTCCCATGTAAAGTAACACTTCTGAGGATTAGGATATGGCCATCTTTGGGCACCATTATTCTGCTACCTCACCTTATCAGGGCATGTAAAGGGCTATGAAGAAAAATAAAGCAAGGTGAAAGCAGCTTGCTCAGCTGGCATGGCTTAGTGGTTGAGCGTCAACCTATGATCCAGGAGGTCATGGTTCAATTCCCGGTCAGGGCACATGCCCGGGTTGTGGGCTCAATCCCAAATGTGAGGGGTGCACGAGGCAGCTGATTGATGATTCTCTCTCATCATTGACGTTTTTATCTCTCTATCCCTCTCCATTCATCTCTGAAATATGTATATATATATACATATATATTAAAAAGGGGAAAGTAGCCAGAGAGCAATGGGGACATAGTGCCTGTTCCCAGCTCTCATGGAATATCTGAAATGCTAGACTAGAACTGTTCACATAGATTTATTTTAAATTTAATAGACAGAAAATACGACATAACATTTTTTTCAAACAAATAAAGGGTAGATTGGTAACAATCACTGCCTACAGCTCCATCACCCACCTTTAGTTAAAACCTGCACCTCATGCTTTCTCCTGTAGACCCCATGAAACTCCACTTACTTTTATTCTCTTCGAGACATCACTGTTTGGCACCAAGCAATCTCCTGCATGCCATGGAGAAATCTGCTGTCATGGCCACCTACTAGAAGAGTCAAGCCCCCACAGGATTTGTTAGACATTTCTTTGGATCTTATACAAACCACAGCAAAACAAACATACAAAAACTTTCTAAATCTGCGTGAAGGACAGGCAGAACTCCTCAATTACTGTTGTTAGACATCACCATGTGTCTTCCTCCTTGCTCCCTTATTTGCTCTCTTAACTAGAATGACGCCCCATATCCTTGGTTTCTCCTAATGATGCTTCACCTTTTTACCCAACCACTCTACTCTCTAATAGACTAAGCCTTTTTACAAGAGTCATATTATATCACATATGACTGGTCACCATTAGGAAGTGTCACCAATGTAACTACCAAATAGCTAAAGCTTAATTCCTTAGGTACCTAATCGTTTAATTAACATTTTAATTTTAAAAGTAAAAACTACATTACATGTTTTCTTTAAATAAAAGATATTGAAAATAAGTATTATTTCCTTCAAACAAGGACATTATTACAGCCATGAAATACTGCATTATTCTATAATAGAGTAGGAATTTTTTTTTCACTTTTCCATAGTTTAACCTATCTGTTAATCCATTTACTATATACCTTGATGGGGAACATAAGACTTTTTGGGAGGGCTAGCAATATGAATCTGTGCCGGTAACCTGCCTTCTAATGCACAGTCTTGCTAGTCGATAATTAACTCCATTTGTGAAAGAATGTAGGAGACTAGCAGCCTGACTCTGTACCTAGTTAATCAGTGTCCCTAATGCATATTCCTGATAGCCTATAATGAAGTCACTGCTCCTTCCTTAATTATCTGGTCTTGCAAGACCAATTTACCTAAATACGTCCAATTTACAAGGGCCATAAACGAAGGATGTATCAGCTTAACTAGAGGGAGGTCACTGGCGCCATCCAGGATGGACATTAGATACAATCTAAATTAAACATCTAACTGATTCTCGAGGGGGGGGGGGTGTGAAAGTCCACCACAGAAGCTGGTTGTAAGAAAACAAAGAAACTCAGAAATATATAAGGAGAAAATCTCATTGTCTAAGTTGTTCAGGATCTGGATCATTGAGTCCCCTGAACCAGCAGTGCTGCTTTGAATAAAAGCTTTCCTGAACCTCTGAGTGTTCAACTGTCTCTTCTGCACCAATTGCATAACAATCTGACTTTTATAATATCTGATTTCTAATCTTCTATCATATCTACACTAATAAAAGAGAAACATGGTAATTAGCGTACGACCGCTACCCTTACCATTGGCTAATCAGCATATCCTTATGCAAATTAACTGTCAGCCAAGATGGCGGCCG
>NW_005353325.1:361150-361674 GCF_000412655.1 Myotis brandtii | reverse complement strand
TTTTGTGTGCCCCGGGCCTCTAGTCTATAATAATAAAAGTGTAATATGCTAAGCTGAACAACTGAACAACCTTCCAGACGTAATTCCAGACATCCTTCCGGATGAAGCCACCATGGCGGAGGCTGAGGCTGGGCTATCAGGCTATCAGGCAGGCAGGCGAGTGGGCAGGGGCAATCAGGCAGGCAGGCGAATAGTTAGGGGTGATCAGGCAGGCAGAAGGGTTAGGGGCGATCAGGCAGGCAGGCGAGTGGTTAGTAGCCAGCGGTCCCGGATTGTGAGAGGGTGCAGGCCGGGCTGAGGGACTCCTCCCCCCGGGGCCTCTAGTATCTGAATAAATATATAATCAAGTGTATTCAGAGGTTTGAAAACCCCAAGGCAACAAACAGACAAACAAAAAATAGCCTTAGAGATTTCACATAAATATAGTGTGTGAACTTGTATATACCAAGGACTCTGTGAAAAGTACAGTTTGATTGTGTTATATTATTACTTCTATTGTTAAAATTGTAGCTTCCACATTTACT
>NW_005353325.1:359093-361032 GCF_000412655.1 Myotis brandtii | reverse complement strand
TTCCTAAAAAAAAAAAAAAAAAAAGCATTATTGGTCATGGGGTAGAGGGATTGAGGGATTTGCGAAAGAATTAAAGAGACCAGGCTATCTGATGATAAAGATAGATCAGTACAGAAAAGCTAAAATAAGTCTATGCAGTCCTAAATTATAAATGTTTAGATTATTCTCTCTAAACATTTCAAGGTAAATTATAGAAATCATGATCATTTAAAAGTTAATAAGAAAATTTCACACCAAAAAAAAAAAAAGGGCAAAGGACATTTGAAAATTCCTTCTGGCCTTTGCAATGTGCATGTGCCAAACTGGCAACAGGACTTATGAGGCATGGAGAGAGCTGTGCACTGTTGAGGTTCCTCTAGATCAGTGGTTCTCAACCTTCCTAATGCCGCGACCCTTTAATACAGTTCCTCATATTGTGGTGACCCACAACCATAAAATTATTTTCGTTGCTACTTCATAACTGTTAATTTTGCTACTGTTATGAATCGTAAATATCTGATATGCAGGATGTATTTTCATTGTTACAAATTGAACATAATTAAAGCATAGTGATTAATCACAAAAACAATATGTAATTATATATTCAATATGTGTTTTCCAATGGTCTTAGGCGACCCCTGTGAAAGGGTCGTTCGACCCCCAAAGGGGTCACGACCCACAGGTTGAGAACCGCTGCTCTAGATCTTGGTGCTCTCTTATCCCTTGACCTACCCATCACCCATGCCCTATTTCTAGAACGTTTCTCACCTCCTTTATCTTCATAACCTGCATCATTCCCACTCACCTTTCAGATATTTCCCCAAGTCTATTTCCTGTAGGAGACCTCACTGACCCAGCACCCTGCTCCTACCACAGTCATACAATTGCCTGGCTATTGTCAGGATTCCCCTCAGGAATGCAAGCTCCATAAAGGCAGGCACAGTAGTAACTCTTTACTGTTTCCGAACCAATAGGCAGTCACTCAGCAACTGTCAGCCACGAAATTCTCAATATGTAGTTTTTGACAAAATGAACAGGGTGATAAATGTTTATTTGCCTACTCATGGTTTAACTAGGTCTATAATGTGTATTATAGACCTCTTAAAACAAGGATAAGAGGACATTGAAAACTATGGTACCTGTTGTGAAGAAGAAGAATATGTTGTTGACCATATGTTTCTAAGATTTTTATTCCTATCATGAGCTTTTCCTATGTCAAGAAAAACTGTGACTTTGAATGGGTAACAAAATGTTTCTTTTATCATCTTTGAGCTATTTTTAAACTCTAAGTTAAAGGAAACTGATAATAATGCAAATAAATTGTGACCAGTCAATTATAATTGACTAGAGGCCCAGTGCACGAATTCGTGCATGGGTAGGGTCTTTTCTGCAGGGATCGGGCCAAAACCCACAGTCTAACACCGCCTGCAGCTCCTACCTGCTGTTCCCACTCACTGTGCCTGCCATGAGCCCTGCGTCTGGTGCCCTCCCAAGGGGAGTTGCCTGAAGGATAGGGCTGAAACCGACTCTCCAACGTCCCCAGAGGTGTCCCAAATTGTGAGAGGGTGCAGGCCAGGCTGAGGGACCCCACAATCAAATCAAGTGTATTCAGAGGTTTGAAAACCCCAAGGCAACAAACAGACAAACAAAAAATAGCCTTAGAGATTTCACATAAATATAGTGTGTGAACTTGTATATACCAAGGACTCTGTGAAAAGTACAGTTTGATTGTGTTATATTATTACTTCTATTGTTAAAATTGTAGCTTCCACATTTACTGCTGTTGCAACAATAACTGGAACTGGTTATATTCTTACCACATTGTGAACTGTGTGAATAAATGAATGCTCCTACATCACTACTTTTGTAAAAACATAGAGGAATACAACAATAGTCTCTGCCCGGAAAAAAGGAAACTCTCATTTCTTAAAAAAAAAAAAAAAAAAAAAAAAAAAAAATT
>NW_005353325.1:338261-358862 GCF_000412655.1 Myotis brandtii | reverse complement strand
ATAATTAAAGCATAGTGATTAATCACAAAAACAATATGTAATTATATATTCAATATGTGTTTTCCAATGGTCTTAGGCGACCCCTGTGAAAGGGTCGTTCGACCCCCAAAGGGGTCACGACCCACAGGTTGAGAACCGCTGCTCTAGATCTTGGTGCTCTCTTATCCCTTGACCTACCCATCACCCATGCCCTATTTCTAGAACGTTTCTCACCTCCTTTATCTTCATAACCTGCATCATTCCCACTCACCTTTCAGATATTTCCCCAAGTCTATTTCCTGTAGGAGACCTCAGCACCCTGCTCCTACCACAGTCATACAATTGCCTGGCTATTGTCAGGATTCCCCTCAGGAATGCAAGCTCCATAAAGGCAGGCACAGTAGTAACTCTTTACTGTTTCCGAACCAATAGGCAGTCACTCAGCAACTGTCAGCCACGAAATTCTCAATATGTAGTTTTTGACAAAATGAACAGGGTGATAAATGTTTATTTGCCTACTCATGGTTTAACTAGGTCTATAATGTGTATTATAGACCTCTTAAAACAAGGATAAGAGGACATTGAAAACTATGGTACCTGTTGTGAAGAAGAAGAATATGTTGCTGACCATATGTTTCTAAGATTTTTATTCCTATCATGAGCTTTTCCTATGTCAAAAAAAACTGTGACTTTGAATGGGTAACAAAATGTTTCTTTTATCATCTTTGAGCTATTTTAAAACTCTAAGTTAAAGGAAACTGATAATAATGCAAATAAATTGTGACCAGTCAATTATAATTGACTAGAGGCCCAGTGCACGAATTCGTGCATGGGTAGGGTCTTTTCTGCAGGGATTGGGCCAAAACCCACAGTCTAACACCGCCTGCAGCTCCTACCTGCTGTTCCCACTCACTGTGCCTGCCATGAGCCCTGCGTCTGGTGCCCTCCCAAGGGGAGTGGCCTGCGGGATAGGGCTGAAACCGACTCTCCAACAGGCTGAGGGACCCCACCTGTGCACAGGGCCAGGGAGGAGGGACTGCGGGAGGGCTCCAGGGCGTGTCTGGCCCATCTCACTCATTCCTGATCAGCCAGACCCCAGCAGCAAGCTAACCTACCGGTTGGAGCATCTGCCCCCTGGTGGTCAGTGCACATCATAGAGAGCAGTTGAGCGACCTTAGCATATCATTAGCATATTATGCTTTGATTGGTTGTTCAGTTGTTCTGCCGTTTGTTCTACTTGCATATTACCCTTTTATTATATAGGACTATTTCCCTGTATATGGACCAGTTTTGCATCTAATCATAAATGCATCCAGCATTCCTGATTGCCCACATATGTGTGTGTTCTTTAGATTTTGCTTTGAACTTACTAATTCCCTCAGATAATAAACTTCACATGCATGCATTTGTTTTACATTTGTATGAAATTTATGATTTAACTCATTAAAAATTATGTCTTTAGTCTAATGATTTGTAATATAGATTTTATGACGGGAAACTTGTACAACACTGCAATAAACATTTTTATTTTTTTAAAGTATCTCTTAACACCTGTAAAGAAATTTTTTTACTCTTTAAGAAAATATATTCAGCTTAAGCTAAATGAAAGGCCAAAAAATTATAAATGTTAGAAAACAGCTTTTTCTGAGAGTCACATAATGCTGTTACAAAACAAAACAGAAAACATGAAGCTGAAAAAATAACCCCCTCATCATTCTCAGCTTGTTCCTCATAACAGTGATATAATCATCTTCTTTAACTGACAATAGCAATCTAGGCACACATTTTTTTTATGACAAAATGCTATTTAATCTTTCACTTTTACAAGGGAAATTAATAATGCAGTTTAATTAGAATAAATGAAGGTGATGTATGCCAACATCAATTTACAACTTCTTTCTGTTTAATTAATATTATTCCATGTTTTAATTTGAAGTGAATTTTGCTCATCTTCATAAAATGTTTAATTTACATGAAAGTTCAGTCAAGGGAGTGCCTCCGGAGAACCAACAATTTATTCTGGGCTGTGTGCACTTATTCTGAATAAAGTATTCAGTTCACAGAGAACTGTGTGGCAAGCATCATTATAAATTAAGTTGAGTGCAAAATGATGTAGGCCTATCCTTAAAAAATAAACTAGTTAGATGTAATTGACAGGAAACAAAAATGGGGTCACTCCCACACTCTGATCTCTAATTCCTATCAATTCTATTTTCCTATATTACTTAAACCCACTTCCCTACTAATTTCAATTGGCAACATCCTTATTCAAAGTGTTCCTCTTTGCTCAGATCAGAGCAGTAATCTCCTATAGAGTCTCTTTAGCTCTTTTTCTTCATCCTTTGAAATATAGCCAGAGTGATCATTACATTTCAGTCAGCAGTTTCTACATTCTCTTATAATTCCTGACTTTTTACCTTTAGAAAGAACAAATTTGGAAATGTTCATACCTACTTATAATGTTCAAATGGCTTCTTTTTTCATTTTCCTCAACTTACTTCACATCCTATACTCACACGGTTTTCAGGGAGCTCTCCCAAGTTCTCATAAATCCTGTACGCACTCTGCCTGTATGTGGTATCGGCAGCACCTCACATCCCTTCGTGTTCTAATTCCTACCTCAGCCATTTTGTGAAATTCCTGTCCCATGATAACTGCCTGATATAGATCCATCCTTCAGACCTTCCAAAGGGTTCCATCTGTATGCAGTCCCTTTTGCTCCATAAACTTCTCGAGGACTGCTACCTTGTTCATTTGTAACATTCTGACCCATTTACTTGGATATTATTCAAAAACAATAATTCAAAAATCCTCATGAATGTACTTTTAGTAAATGTGAACTTCTTATATTTTATGCAGACACATTAAAGTTTCCAGTTGAGCTTACCCACATATAAAAATATTGAATACCTACTTTCAGGGTTTTTTTGGGAAATGGATACAATTTCAGCAGTAGAAAACATAGAAGTGGTGGAATTATTCTTCTAAATACTTCATCAAACCCAGTGTTACCGAACCCGGCTTCAGCTACTTGCCACCACAAAAATCAAACTCTTGAGACAGGTGCTGATGAGAAAAAAAAAAAAAAGGAAGGGAGTTTATCCAAATTGCCAGCAATTTGAGAAGATGGGGGGTCTCGTGTCTTGAGAAAAACCCATCTTAAGATCTCAGTGCCGGCAGAGGTCTTTATAAGGATGGAGAGGGGAAGGCAGAACAAAAAGATCAGGGGGAGGGGCTGTGGACATGCAGGCAGTGTCCTTGCTGGTCCCGATATTGACTCTCATGGACTCTGATGAGTTGGTCATGGAGTTGAATTCCTGTGTCTGGATGGTTGGCATTAGCCAGGGCCTTGAGGGCCATACTGCTACTTGGATTCAGGAATTGAAACTGTTGACTCTAGCAAAGCACACTTAGAAAAGAAACATGTAACGTATAAGCTCTTGTTTCAAGAGAAGAATATCAGGTTAGAGTAATAGGCTGGCTTTAACATTTACTAAGATTAACATGGGTAGCTTTATATAAGTGTGGTATGTTCATTCCCTGCTACACCAAGAGAACATTTGGGTAAAACTCTGCCAAATTACTAAAATTTATCAGAATACAAAGATCATTGATACCTTCCTGTTAATACATTAAACTGAACCACATGAAATTACCATTTTAGTAAGTTAAAAGTAGTTTGAGGGTTTGACAATTTCATATGGTTCAAACTAATATTATTAAAGTAGTATATAATAAAAGCCTAATATGCAAATTGACTGAACAGTGGAAAGACTAGTTGCTATGATGCGCACTGACCAGGGGGCAGCAGATGCTCAATGCAGGAGCTGCCCCCTGGTGGTCAGTGTGCTCCCACAGGGGGAGCACCGCTTGGCCAGAATCCGGGCTCATAGCTGGCGAGCGCAATGTCAGTGGTGGGAGCCTCTCCCACCTCTGCTGCAGGCGGGCAGTAAGGAGTGAGGGGTCCTGGACTGTGAGAGCCTGGACTGCAAGAGGGATGTCTGACTGCCGACTTAGGCCTGATCCCTGGGGTTAGCGGGCCTTAGCCGGCAGGCAGATATCCCCTGAGGGGTCCCAGACTGGGAGAGAGTGCATGAGGAGCTGAGGGACCGCCCTGAGTGCACAAATTTCATGTACCAGGCCTCTAGTCTATATGTATAAAAGCCTAAGCAACTGGTATGGTGGAACAACTGGAATGACTGGAATGACCAGTCACTATGACACTAACTGAGCAGGCAGGCAGGCGAGCGGTTAGGGGCAAGCAGGCAGGCAGACAAGCGATTAAGAGCGAGCGGTCCTGGATTGCAAGAGGGATTTCCTACTCCCGGATGTCCAACTGCAGGGATTGGGCCTAAATCGGCAGTCAGACATCCTCCAAGGGGTCCTGGATTGTGAGAGGGCGCAGGCTGGGCTTAGGGACCCCCGCTTCGTTCATGAATTTCATACACCAGTCCTCTGGTAGGTATATAATTTAAAATATCAAAAGTAGCAAGTGCCAAGTCCTTGATTAGAGTAAGATGCTTACTAAGAACAAAGAGGATAAAAACAATTCTAACTTGGGGTGGAAATTCAGAAAAGCCACAAATGAGCAAAAAGGACTTGAGCTAGATCATGAAGCATTAGAACAATTTAAACAGGTAAATACAGTGGAAAAGGCATTTCAATTAAGAGGTACATTAAGAATTTTTTAAATGGAAATTAGCAAGTCTCAATAGGGCTTCTCTGGATTAAAAAAGGCGGGGTGGTAAATCCACATGGGCTTCACTAAAGAAGGCTATATCATACACTGTGTACCCTCACAAAAATCTAAAGATAAGAAACAAAGTGCATCTGGTTCTGTTGGGAACTGGCCCTGGAAATTGGAATAAAGGCTTCTCTCTATATATCTTGAGTATTGGCTGTTCCAGGGTAACCAGACATTCTGGGTTCAAATCCAGCTTAGCTACTTGGTAACTGTGTGACCTGAGGTAAGTCATTTACCTTCTTTCTGCCTCAGTTTCCTCATTTTTAAAATAAGGAAGTAGAATTGTGAGGATTAAGTGATGATGTCAACATATGCAAAGTGATTAATTAGATAATGTCAGATACATATTTGCTGCTACTTAAGGATTTACTAATATTATCCTTTTGGCCTGGTCCCTTTTGGTTTCTTTTCCTGCACTGACTCAACTCATTCTACCAACTCATTCTGCTTGTGACTCAACACTGATGCCTCCTGACTCCTCTCTACAGCATGGAATGACTTTCCTTCTGTCAAAATAATGTATTGGCCTGATTTGGGTCATATGTATAAGTCAGGTCCTACTTGCCATGGATAGAAAATTAATGATATCCTAGGATATGAAGAGCTTGAAGAATAATGAATGGGTCAGAGAATGTAATATAGCTTAACAGAAATAGACATATTTTAATCTAATAAAAGTACCAAAGATGATTGTGGCATTGTGGCTAGTTCTAAATGGCTTGTGATGTATAAAAATGAATAGGCAAATAAAAGCCCAATTCCTAGGGATATGACTTATCCTGATGAGGAGTTTAGATTCATTCCATGGCACCATTTAAAAAAAATTTTTTTTTATTGATTTCAGAGAGGAAGGGAGAAGGAGAGAGAGATAGAATCATCAATGATGAGAGAGAATCATTGATCAACTGCTTCTTGCATGCCCTAAATGGGGATCGAGCCCACAACCGGGGCATGTGCCCTGTCCAGGAATCGAACCCTGACCTCCTGGTTCGAAGCTTAACCATCTGAGCCACACCAGCTCCATTGACATTTGAGATTGGATAATTCTTTGCTATTGAGACCCCTGTGTATTTTTGGATATTTAGCAGCATCCCTGGGCCCTATCCCCTAAGTGCCAGTTGTAACCCCTCAGTTATGATAACCAAAAATTACATGCACTCTGCTGGTCAGAAGCACCCTGCATTGAGAACCGTTGCTCTGGGTCAAGGATAGAATATTTTCCCTCTCAACACAAGAGAAAAGTTACCAGAATAGAAGATTTGAGGTCAAAACAAAAGACTCAGAAGACAAAAGCATATCAAAAAGGGAAAGGCAGTATATCGCCAGGAACCTGATAAAAAGGAAAAAGTGCCAAAAATAACTGATGCAAATCCAGAACCAAAGAAGGGGATGGGTTGCTTTGAAAGGAAAGGCACTTCCTTATAAGTGATAGATGTGGACAACAGGGGGTGTGGGTGAGGGCAGGATTGGGGGGATGAGGGGACATTGAGGGGATAAGGACACATTTGTAATATCTTATTCAATAAAGGGAAAAAATATAAAAAAAGAAAGGAAAGGCACTATCTGCAATTCCAAGGTCTCACTTCCTTTTTTACCCCCTCCTCACCCCCCACCAAGAATGACAAGAATCCAAACTGTTTTTTTCCTAGCCTACTGAGATATAATTGTATTTTGGGGGGTGTAAAATGTGATCATTTAACATAATATACATTGTGAGAACTCAAAAAATTTTTTGATTGAAACTGTAACAAAAAAATAAAGGTTCCAAGTGCTATATGTTCATTACAGAGCAAACTGAGGCTTACCTCACCATCTCCCTCATTTTCCACCAAGGATAGCAGGTGCCCAAAGTGTCACCTCTCCATGCTGTGGCCATGACAGGTGCCATTAGTGGATGGCGATGCTCCCCTGCCAAGGTTAGCTACAGCCTCAGACTCCCCCTCAACACTGCATTCTAGGCAGAGCCTATGACTAATCAGAGCTGACGTGTGAGATGAAATCAATTTTTTCATACCTATTATTCATGCCATGTTTCTCTTGATAAGATTCCAAGACCAACATACCACTTTGGCCATCACATAACACTATTAAGTCATGGTGAGCTTATTTTTTCCACAAGCTATCTAAGCATTCATTCATCTATGTTGCTATGGAGCCATACTGGCAAGTGCAGCACATTATGGAACTTTATCTTCCTAAAGAAGCTCTTATTTTTACTTGTATGTAAACCTATAGAGACACTTGAGTCAGGCTCTAATAAAATAGATTTTCATTCCTAACCTCAAGTCATCTATCAATTGCATAAAGATTATTTTTCCCTTCATCAAATAGAATAATGAAAATTTTCAGTTCAACAGATACTTGCTGCTTGAGAAATCTCAGTTTTATAGCTATCCACCACTGGATACGATTAACTCAGCATTTAATTAACAAACATCTGCTGAAGGGACGTCCCTCTTTAAACAGTTTTTCAAATAATTATTAATTATTCAAGTATAGCTTTCAACATTTTATTTTATATCATGAATTTTTGTCAAAAGCTTTGCTTATGTCTAGATATATTGTATCTGCCATATTTCCCTAATCCATTTTCACCAAAGATGGAAATAAAGTTAATATAACAAGACCCTTTTTTTTTAAGACTCACTGAAGGATATGTTTCCATTGATTTGAGGGAGAGTGAGAAAGAGAAAGAGAAAGAGAAAGAGAAAGAGAAAGAGAAAGAGAAAGAGAAAGAGAAAGAGAAAGAGAAAGAGAAAGAGAAAGAGAAAGAGAAAGAGAAAGAGAAAGAGAAAGAGAAAGAGAAAGAGAAAGAGAAAGAGAAAGAGAAAGAGAAAGAGAAAGAGAAAGAGAAAGAGAAAGAGAAAGAGAAAGAGAGAAACAACAATGTGAGAGTGAAACTCTGACCAGGACCGAGCCCACAGCCTAGGAATGGGCCGGGACCAGGAGTCGAACCTGCAGCCTTTTGGTGTGCAGGATGACAGTCTAACCAACTGAGCCACCCGCCAGGGCAAACATGTCTCATTTTTCATGAATAGTTTTTAATGAATCTAGTTCTTTACCACTTCCTCTTTTAGTTTCAAGCTGTAAATTTATGAGAGAGGACTCATAATGTAAAAACATCTCAAAAGGGACGTGCCATATCTTTGAAATCTAAGATCTTCCTGCAACTCCATTCTAAACCCTGTAGAAGACAAGCCTCCCCCCTATTTTCTTTGAATTGTGGGGTACGGGACTCACACTATCCACATTTCCTCTAGTTTCTAGCTTTATGCTTCAGTAGAAGCTGCTCTATTAGTAGACCACCCAGCCATCCCACGTAGGCTCATGTAAACCAGAAACCGATGACGTTGAAATGACTATGGCCTCCAACACTAGAGAAGTTTCTTGGGCTACACCATCGCACACTGTACTCCTAGTGCTGCAAAATCTTCTAGAGTTATTTCCTCCTTTTCTCCTTCCCCTTTCCATTTCTTCTCTCCCCTTCCTTCTTAGAAGCAGAAATCAAAATCTTTTTATTTTTTCCTCTCAAATGAACTATATTTGTTTTGGCTCCTGCCCACAAGATATATATTGCCTTCTATAAATGCACTTTTCTAAAATAGAAACAAGTGAAAAGTATATACTTACCAAGGGGAAAGGATAATATGAATGACTAAATTGAACTGAATGTCAGAAAAAAGCAATACAAATCCAATGAAATATGGGAACTGACACCCTGCCTCAGTGCTGACAAACTAACAGGAACGGAACAGGACCACAGCCGACTGCAAAGGGCATGCTGGGTCTAAGGGGGACAGCTGTAATATTAGCTACAAAAAGGGTTTGACATGTAGGCACAGTGTCTGGCCTTTTGAGGAATCTGCAATTTGAAGTTTATGTAAAATTTCTTAAATTTAAGATATTGGTATCCTATATAATCAAAAGGCTAATATGCAAATAGACCGAACTGCAGAACAACAGAACAACTGGTTGCTATAACGTGCGCTGACCACCAGGGGGTGCATGCAGAACATGGCGGGCTTTGGCAGCAGGTGGCATAGCACAGAATATGGTGGGCATTGGCCAGAGTGGGATGGTGGAGCAGGTAAACGGGGGCGCCAGACCAAGGCGGGCCGCCGGTCACTGTCATCGGGGTGAGCCTCTGGTGGTTACTGAAAATTCTTTGCTTCCGTGCGCCATGGTCCCGCCCGGCGCTTGCACCTGCTGCTGGCACCTGGCACCGGCCCCGCTTGTACCTGCTGCTGGCGCTAGAGCCACCGCTTGCACCCGCTGCCGGCGCCTGGCACCGGCCCCACTCGCTCGGCACTGTCAGCGGGTGCAAGCAGTGGCTGCCGGCCCTGATCGTCCCTGAGGGCTTCTCTACCTCCCCCTGCTCCTGAGGGGCAATCGGGGCAGCAGCTGCCACTCGCACCAGCTGCTGGCGCCGGCCACAATTTCTCCACGCCATCAGTGTGTGGGAATGGTGAAGGTGGGAACAGGGCTGCCAGAAGACAGGAGATGGGGGGCTGTGGTGGGAGGGGCCTGGCGGGGGCGCGGAGGATAGGCCGAGACCCGCCCCTGTGCCCACCACAGCCTTGCGGCCCATAGTTCCTTTCAAGGTGCACAAATTCATGCACTGGGCCCCTCGTCTATATATATAAAAGCCTAAGCGACCATTATGACCAGTCAACAGAATGACCAGTCACTATGATGATGCACTGACCACCAGGGGGCAGATGCTCAACACAGGAGCTGCCTCCTGGTGGTCGGTACGCTCCCACAGCCAACCTCCGGTGGCAGGCCAACCTCCCGCAGTCCCTCCCCACCCCCACCCCCAGCACTGATCGCCAGCCAGGCCGAGGGACCCCACCCATGCACAATTTCATGCACCGGGCCTCTAGTATTTTAATATTTAAAGTTTAGGTCAACATGTCTGTAGGCTGCATAAGGCCTGGGGATAAGCAGTGGGCAACCTCTTCTAAACAAAAATAGGTCCTCCCAAGTTAATCTAGTGCCAGCTGGTCAGCAAATAAATTTGCACCAGCACCCACAGTATCTACATTTTAAATGTCAGAGCAAGCAATTCATAGAGACATAGCCAATAATTTGTGAATCTCAAAGCTCACACAAGGGGAAGAAACTCTGAAAATGGCCATAGAGTTACCAATGTTGCTTCATTCAGTTCAGCTTGTTTTGTATGAACGTAGCCTTAAGTTTTTTTTTGAAGGCACAGAACAATCATTAGCACTCTTATCACAAAGATGCATTAGCCTTGAAGTGAAGCAATGAGGCAAATTGACTGCTCCTTGACATTTTCGTTGTTGTTATTCTTCTCAGTATTAAATTGTATAGCTGTGTGCCTATCATGTAATTTTTGCTCCTGTCAGGATCGCTGCTTAAAACATGAACAGCTTTCACTGTAATGTCATGATTCCACAACCTAATGTGCATTACTTCTTTCACTATCACGCACGAGTACAGCTTTTCAAATATACAAAGAAGACTAAGAGATGCTCTGTGGAACCTTTTAGAAGATACTCTTTTCACTCCTCCTGTTCTGTGTTTTGCTACATTTCCTCACCTTTCAGCACGGTGTGTCTTATGTCTGCTCCCCTACTTAGTCATCATGCTCTTTACGGCATGAGAGGAGTAGATCAACACTACTTTGATCTTTGGAGAAAGCACTGCATGACTTGAATAAATGGGCACATTATGTGACTGGAATGAACATTTTCTAAAACTTCTATGTAGTTTATGAGTTTCCTATCACAGGTGAAGCCCAAGCCAGCACAGAACAACTCTTGACATCTTTAGGGGTTTTTTTTTAAATCACACTAAAAATGAATTTGTACAACCAGCATGACTTTTAACCTGAGAGTGAAAATGGAAAAAAAAACTTCACAAATATATCTGAGACCGCAGGAGGAAAAAATGAACTTTCATAACCTACAATTCCTTTGAGACATATTATTTTTATCCTCACTTCCTCCCCAAAATATCTAGTGCATTTTTAAGTACCCTGATTATTTGCATAGCTAATAATAGTTATAACCATCATAATGACAAAAGTCTTAGGCAATAAATGGAAGATAAAAAATTAACTACTGAACTTCTGGAGAGGGGGTGGATTATTTCTATCTAAGGATTAAGGAAAGACTTGCTGTTAATAACAATGTTTAACACAGCTGTGAACATTTTCACGGCTACCTCCACTGTGCCTAGCGGAAAAGGCAAGCTAAAGGAAAACCCAGTAAGAAGGCTAAATTTCATCAAAGTCACTTTTATGTTTTTAACATTTTGCCAGGCTTTCACAGGGATTTCTGTGCATAATACCGAATATATTACAGGAAAACATTTTAAGTTTCTCTTAGCTGAGTAATATGGACATTAATATAAAGAAGTAACAACTGGGCTTGGTGACTTTGGATGAGCTCCGCTGTAGACCCTACTTTCCAAGCCCGTTCGACAGACCCTTACACCATGGTGCTGCTAGCTAACCTCTTAAATACCCATGGGTTTTGCTCTAACAGTGGTTGGCAAACTGTGGCTCAGCAAACCACGGCTCGCGAGCCACATGCGGCTCTTTGCCCCTTGAGTGTGTCTCTTCCACAAAATACCGGCTCTTCCACAAAATACCGACTTCTGCGCATGGGCCACGAAGTTTCAATTGTACTGTACGTGTGCGCCCCCACGTGGCATTTTGTGGAAGAGCCGGTATTTTGTGGAAGAGCCACACTCAAGGGGCAAAGAGCCGCATGTGGCTCGCGAGCCGTGGTTTGCTGAGCCACAGTTTGCCAACCACTGTTAGAGCAAAACCCATGGGTATTTAAGAGGTTAGCTAGCAGCACCATGGTGTAAGGGTCTGTCGTTATTTGAGCCGTGGTTTGCCGAGCCGTAGTTTGCCGACCACTGTTAGAGCAAAATCCATGGGTATTTAAGAGGTTAGCAGCACCATGGTGTAAGGGTCTGTCGCTATTCGTCTGGTTCTAGGCTCCATCCATCTGTTCAGAATCTACGTCCAACTCCATAAAGGCCATCACAAGCCTCTCCCAGAGACAACGAGGAAGTTATTGGTCATTATTCCAACAATTCTCACCCTTGAGCAGACTAGTTGGGAGGATGTGTTTAAAAATAGCTGTTCTCCCTCATCCAAGGACTGAATTCCTGTTCATATGATGAAGACCCTTCTCTCCTTCCAAATTCCCCAGACATAGACAAATTTCCTGGAGCTTTATCTATCACCTGCTGCCAAACACTCCCCCTGCCATTAACCTGCCGATAAAGCCACCTGTCTGCCTGGCTGGTCCCAGACTGCCTTGGCGACGACAGTTGACCTGTCAGCACTTCCCATCAAGGGGCCCTTGGTGGCTCTGATTCCCAAGCTGGCTCATCTCACAAACAACAACAGGCACGAACGTTTAAGGAAAGACTGGCAATAAATTTCTAAGATGGAGCTCAAAAGGCATGATGGTTTAGAGGTCTCGAACCTCAGACAACCCTACACTTCCTATGTGGGGCTGACTCAGAAGCAAGCAAAGAAGGGTCAGCTCTTAGCCCAGAACTGATTTTTAAATATACACACCTTGTCTGTAATCTTGTCATAAAGCAACAAGGCTTTCCATCTAAGGAAGTATGACCAGCGTTTTGAGAAATGTTTATATCTATTTGAACAAAAGACTATCCGTTCGGATGAGTGTTCTGATTTTTTAAATCTCCATAAATGTTCCACAAAGAAAAGAAAAAAAAGCACTGGTGAATTCCATGAATATAATTAACGAATTACAGAAGGTTTTGGAAACACACAGAGACTTCCTAAAAATGTCAATATCAGGTCGGATAGGTAAGAAAATATCCTGTCTCATCTTATACTGCCACCAGGTGGACAATATAAATAATAGTCTATAACAACTTGGAGTCACTTCTCACCTGCTTCAAAATTCCAACCAACTTCCCATCCCATGTGCCGCAAACAGGCCAGGTTTACATTCTTGTTACAGCATAATCAATAACAGAACCACTTCTTTTTCACAAAAGATTCCTGATTTAGATAATGCATAACCTGGACAATAGAGACTTAGCCTATGAAACACTACATCCAGCCACTGTGTTCTTTACTCATCTAATACCCCTTGTTCATTATATTCCAGACACACTGCCTTTATGTTCCTCAATGAAGTCAAGCTTTCCCCCTGCTGGGCTGATCGTTCTACTGGAACTCTTCTTCTAGTCCCTCAGATTGAAATAAAGCTGCTTCCTTCAGGTCTCGGCTCCAATCTGTGACTTCCCTCTCTACACTCCACTTCTGCTGCTACTCTCTTGAATTCAGCAAGACCAATCTCACTAGGCCCTTTAACCTTTGCCACAGCTCTCACCTCAAGAAGCCCCAGATTTCGGGGCACCTCTCATTTCTCATTCTCTAGTTCCCACGAGACAATTAGGGCTACAATGTCTACCATGAGTGCAGGTGGCCCAGAAGTGGCTCCTATTTTATGCCTCAGGTCCTGGCATGTGCATCAATGGTGTCCTCTTACCCGTTAGGAAATGTCCTGCTTGGAAGATAAATTACGTACTCATCCTGCCTCTTCTGTATCTATCTCTACTCAACTCCCCAAGACTCCCACTGTGCCCTCTGAGATATATTGTTCATCACAGCAAGTCCTCTATATTTATTCTCCACCTCCTCTATTATTTCTCTCATTTTCTTGCTGGGATGGAAATGAGATTCTTTCCTGAGGGTTGTGCTTCTCTACAGCTCTCTTACAGAAGGCCCATCCCCTACACACAGCCTTTGTACTAGTGGGTCTGAAGACAACCTTCGTGTCTTCCTTAGTCCTCATTCCTACTTTCAGACATTCTGGATCCCTCTTCCCTAACTAATACCAGAGCTTTTAATCACATCGTCAGGTGATAACTCACTGATGCTGGCATCTATCACCCTAGTAGATTTGTCAATTTTTTCAGTAATTATAAATCCTAGCTACCACCGTGTCTGAGCCATTCTGTCAGCTCCTAGAAGTACTTTGACACTTGATTGCCGGAAGGGTTGAATGAAATGTTACATGTTAGCCGGGAGAAATATTTTATAAGCTGTTGTCTTGCCTGGATCACTGAAATAGCCTCCAAACTTGTCTCCATATCCACCTTGGTTCACACAGAGCTTGTAAAACATAATTTACGTTTTTATCTGGCTAGAATGTAAATCCCACAAAGACAGTTTTGTCTAGCTAGACAAAGATATAGCCCAACCACCCAGAACAGAGCCCAGGACACTGAAGATGTGAAAATAACTATTTTTAAATAGATTAACATAACCAACATAAGCTAATTTGTAGTTAGCAATCCCAATGGAATCATACATGTAACCAGAATTCATAGATTTATTAAAGGTCTTTCATCCTTTGAATAGCACAATCAAGGTAAAAATGCAGTAATAGAAGGTCAGATTCTGGGGTCCTCAGCTTCTTTAGTTGGCTGGCACTGCTTTTTAAAGTTTGTTTCTGAATGCTATGAAGTATAATATGCATATTTTTCAACCTAACACAGTCCCAACAGCCCATCTTGTCTTTTACTTCGTTGACATCACTGATTTGTTTTAGCACATCAGCCCCACGTAAATATTTGTGTTTGTGGACCCTAATTTATAATCCTAACAGAGTAACAGAGAAGACCATTAGGATGGGGGCGGGGTGTCCTCCTTCAGTAGCCCTCAGCATACTTCGTTAAAGAGCAAGGTGAGCTCAGCGTTTATCCTATTTACGACCACTTTTATAAACAAAGTGGAAAGAGTGTCATCAAAATACCTTTGCTGTAGCTTCAGAGCCTGCAAACTCCTTGAGCACAAAATCTATATGTTATTTACCTCTGAGGAATTTACAATCCCTGGAAATATGTAACACATGTGGGTGGAGCCTACATGAGGGCTATGCTGTCTCATTCAACATTGTATCCCTGGCAACTAAATCTGACCTTACATATGGGAGATGTTGTACTTGCTCAATGAAGGAAAGAATACCTATTAAATGAACAATTTAGAAGGCAGTGTACTCCGAAGGGCATTAAATGCCCTTTTTACTCTGACCTCCAAATTGCTCTCCTATCACCTTTCCTCCATTCCCGAAATACTCGAACACTCAGTCATAAGAAGAGTTCATTGAGAATGTTACCTGCCACCTGGGAGGAACATCGTACAAGCTATTGTTTCTTATTAACACAAAAGTAAGGATCCGTTTATCCAATTAGTTCACTGTCCCAGTTAATGGCAGATAAAAGAGCTCTGATAGAATAGGACACACACCAGACATGCTTAATGAAAATACTGTGAAGAGGGAAGCTTGAGGAAGGCGTTATCTAAAAGGAGTTCCCCTGTGGGGAGAGATAGGGTGAGTAAGGTGTGATCCTTGGAGCTGGTGGGAGGGGTGAAGTGGGCAGAGGCAGGGATGGAAGTTGAAAAGAAGTTTTCTCCAGATCTGCTTTGTTCCTTGCTTATTCTGAGATAGATTTGCCTAAATTCAACTGACCCCGTTGTTTTTCTTTGTGATCATTTCTTTTCAAGAGCCAGGGACCACAGCAGACTATGCTTTAAACCTTGGCATCTACTACAGAAAAATAGTCAATGACTGCTTGCAGTGTAGTTAAATAAATAAGCTACATGCAGGGTTCAGTTGTTTCAGTCTGTGCCAGATGATCGCCTTTTTCAAATAATGCATTAAAAAGAGCTGTGGTGAGGATGAATTGAAATGTTGTCTGTAAAGTGTTTATCATGTGCTGGGAGCATAGCAGGTTCTCAATAATTACTAGTTATTCATAGTATTATAATTTTTTCTATTTAAATATCTTCTATTAAATTTTCTATCAGGCAACTGAGTGAATCCCCACAATTCTGAGATGAAAGATCATTTTTTTTCTTTTGTATGTTTTTTGCTTCTCTTTTTTACTTTATTATAGGACTCAGAGGAAATTAAACTCTGTGACAACAGTGATAAGCATATGAGACTCAAAGAACAAAAGGAAGGTACAGCTTGGCCCTATTCTCAGAACATACAAAAGATCAGAAATTAGGGAGGGGAAAGGGGACCTCCTTTCCTTAAAATACTCTACAGGGAGAGTGTCTAAAGTTCCTCAATGCCACACAGGTTGACTATCCCAAATTAATATAATTTAAAACCTACTAAGCAAAAATACTTAAATAATTTTACTTTCTATTAATTCTAAGTTTTATTCTGAAGCAAATTTTCACTTTCCTTTTTTTGTCAAATAAATATGTGCGTATAGAAGACTAGACTTTAGATCTCATTAAAAATTCCACATAAACTCCTACAGGATAGTAATGTTATTATTATCCGCAATTTTTGTTTTATCAAACTGAGCATTACCTCCTGTTTTGTAGAGAAAACTCTCAAGTGTAGACTTGTTGTTCATTTCACTTTAATTGCATCTACATATTTGATAAAGGGTTAATACTAAAATATATAAGAAATGCCTACAATGAAATAGCAAAAATAAGCAGTCCAATTATTAAAAATGTGCAAAGCAACCAAATAGACACTTCTCTAAAGAAGACATACAAGTGTCAAACAGATATATGAAAAGGTGTCCAACATCACTAGTCATCAGGGAAAAGCAAATGGAAACAACAATGAAATCTTACCTTGTACCTGTTAGGACGGCTACTATCAAATACATTTAAAAAAGCAGATAAATGTTGGAAAGAAGTGGGATAATCTGAACCCTTGGTCACTGTTGGTGGGAATCTAAACTGGTGCAGTCACTATGGAAAAACAGTATGGAGGCTTGTAGATAAAGTAAAAATAAAACTGCCATATAATCTAGCAATCTCTCTTTTGAGTATTTATCCAAAGAACTAAGAATCTCAAAGAGGTATTTGCACCCCCATATTTACCGCAGCACTATTCACAACAGCCAGTTAGTTGTTCCTAAGTATCCATCGATGATGAATGGATAAAGACTTTTAGTATACACAGCAGAGGGATATTACTGAGCCACCAACAGAAGGAAGTGCTGCCATTTGTGGGATATGGATGAACCTGAAAGACATTATGCTAAGTGAAACAAGCCAGGCAAGAGGACAAATACCACTTGGAAGAGGAATCGAAAATTGCAAAACTCAATGAAGCAGAGCCTGGAATGGTGATTACCAGGCTGGAGGTCTGTATTAGTGGAGAGACATTAGACAAAGGATACAAAGGTGTATTTATACAAGAGGAAGTCTTGGGGATGCACTGTGCGGCATAGAGCCTGTAGTTAAAAATACTGCACTGTAAACTTAAACATCTGCTAAGAGGGTGCATCTTATGTTAACTGATATACTAAAAAATCATAATAAAAATTAGGTAAGATAAGACTTGCAGGTTACACATAGATTTATGGAATAGATTGTGATGATTGTGTTTCACCAGTATGTACTCATTTCCAAACTCATAAGGTTTTATAAGATTAATTATACACAGCTTTTTTATGTCAAAAATAAATTAATTAAAATTTAAACTTATTTTAATCTAAGAAATTCCAATTTAAGCAAAAAAGACATATGAAGATTATCATAATGGCAAGGAATTTTAAATTCTACTATTGTTGAATATGTAAACACACACACACACACTTTATTGATAGAAACATACATTTGTACATTATTTCTGGAGGAAAATTTAGCAATATGTATCAAGAATGCTTGTTATTCCCCTAACTGGTTTGGCTCAGTGTATAGAACATCAGCCTGTGGACTGAAGGGTCCCAGGTTCGATTCCAGTCAAGGACATGTACCTTGGTTGCAGGCACATCCCCAGTAGGGGGTGTGCAGGAGGCAGCTGATTGATGTTTCTCTCTCATCGATGTTTCTAACTCTCTATCCCTCTACCTTCCTTTCTGTAAAAAAATCAATAAAATATATATTTTTTAAAAGAATGCATGTTATTTTTAATCTAGTAATTAAATTTTTAGGAGTTAGGTGCCAGGAACAAATTGAATATATACACAAATATTCATATGGATGGAGATTTATAATAATATTATTTAAATATTATTATAAAGCAAGAAGTTGAAACTATTTAAATAATTGAAACTATTTAAATGATCAGCAATATGTAGATTTTAAGTAAGCTTTATGCTTAGATAAACTTTGTTAAACCATTTACAGACATTAAAATAGTTTAAGGAATATTTATTCATAGGAGAAATATTGATATCAGAAAGAGCTGAGTACATTCATGAATATTTCAAATAAGTTTCAATATAAGTATACATATATGCTTAGAACCAAAAAAAAAAAAAAAAGATTGTAAATACATCCTCCAAAAAGCTAGCAATGCCTGTCTCTGGATGTTAGTTCATGTGATTTATATTTAATATGTCATACTTCTCTGTCTAATGTCATGCTCTATAATGTCTATATTATTTTTATACCAAGGAGAAATAAATATTAATTTTAAATGAGTACCATCTAAAAACAAAATGGCTATGGAACATAGCAGTTAAAGAGATACAATTGGAATTACTGACTCAAAATATCTATAAAATTATACCCCCAAAATTTTCCTTAGGTAAGGGGATAATTAAGACTGCTGTGGATTCAGCAGTTACTGATCAGAGACTGGAGGTGTTTTGTTTTTAATTTTATAGAAAAAAACATTTGCATATATGCATCAAACTCCTTAATAACAATAAGATGTGAATTAAGGATATTAGAAGCCTTTTATCTGCCACTGGATCATAGTAATTCAAGTAAGAATTAGCTCATTTTAATATTTTTTTCCTAAAATGGAGGCTTTTAGAGCACATTCCTAAATAATATTATATGTATTTTATTATACAAGAGTTGGAAATTACCATAAAAGTTACTACAGAAAAGCTCAAGGAACTGCCTGGGTAATAGTGTTCTTTGCCTTAGGCATCCCACATGCTCTTTTTTCTACATGAAGTGCGGCTCTGTGTCTGCCGCTTCAATCCCAGCACCCTTAGCTGGAGGGACTTGAGCTCACCCTCCTGCACTTGCTTTAATTATCATTCTCTTCTCTTCCCCTGCGTTTATGCTCTAGGGTAAGGATCCTTGCTACAGGTTGTCACAGCAGCCTGTATTCCTTCCCAGCATTTATCTTAATGACTTATCCTAATAATACAGAAAAGGGAAGGCAAAAATAGATTTATAGTTATGAGTACACAAAAAACAGGCTTTATTCTCGTATCATTATTATTTTTAAAATTTTTTAATTGATTTCAGAGAGAGGAATGGAGAGAGAGAGAGAAATGGAATCATTGATCAGATGCCTCCTACACACTGCCTACAGGGGATCAAGCCCACAACCCAGGCATGTGACCTGACTGGTAATTAAACCATGACCTCCTAGTTCGTGGGTCAATGCTCAACCCTTGAGCCACACCAGCCAGGCTCTTGTATTATTATTTACTAAGGGCTCAGTGCACAACATTTGTGCACTGGATGGGGGGGGGTGGCGGGGTCCCTCAGCCCTGCCTGTGCCCTTTCATAGTCCGGGATCCTTTGGGGTCTGTCTGCCTGCCAGCTTAGGCCTGCTCCCCGCGCTGCTGCGGAGGTGAGAGAGGGTCCCGAAACCACCACTGTGCTCGCCAGCCATGAGCCCGGCTTCTGGCTGAGTACAGCTCCCCTTGTGGGAGTGCCCTAACCACCAGGGGGCAGCTTCTGTGTTGAGCATCTGCTCCCCTGGTGGTCAGTGCGCGTCATAGTGACCAGTCATTCTGCTGTTCGGTTGATTTGCATATTAGCCTTTTATTACATAGGAGGATTAAGTAGTGTCTGGGTACACGGATTTGTGCACATTGAAAGGAATTAATTAGAAGAAATATTTTAATATCCTATTCGACCTTTCTCTATAATAGAAGTGTCAACCAAATTCACGATCGACAATGACAGATTGAAACACACACTTGTGATTGGCACCAGTGAGAGCTTTATGTGTGTCATGCATGTGCGAGTCAACTTAGCCTTTATATAGAGAGAATAAACTTGCTTAATTACACCTGCTTTCTGATTTAGCAAAACTTTTTCCAGCACAGTGAAGCACCCCATCTGCTCTTTCAGGTAATTGTCAGCAACACAGCAGTAAATATCAACACGAAGCACATTATTATTGTAGATCACGCAAGGAGAACAAAGGGTAAAATATTTATTTGTAGCAGTGTTTGACTATATTCTGCCCAGTGAGAAAACCTGAAGTCATTTTCAAAGTCCACCATTTCTTATTTCTTTTCATGTCAGGTCAAGTTTCTAAACTTTCCAAATCTCCATTTTCCAGCTAGTGAAAGAAAATAGGATTCTACCAAGTCTCCTATCTATCTACTCCAGAACTTCTGTGAGGATCAAATGAGATGAGGCATGGGAAAATGCTTCACAGACATTTGGTTACAGTGTAAAATGTTTGCACATGGTTATAAAGCAGGTCATGTTCCTGGGCTGAAGAAACTCCAAGGAGGCTAGTCGCTAGGGAGAGGAAGTTGGGCGTTGCTACGTGACAACATTACCCAGCACCCATAACCACCGTTTCCAAGCTGGGCTGAGCTGTGGGCCACATTTTGCAACGTGGGGTCCTGGCAGTATTGGCTGTGATTTGGTGGGGTGTCACTCCAGGGTGGTGGCAGGGCCTGTGTTCTACTTGGGGGAAGCTGAGTGTTGGTTTGTCAGCACCAGGTCAATGGTGCCATTTATTTTTAAATGGCCAGTGGGCATCATGGCAGCTCCTGTGTTGAGTGTCTGCCCCCTGGTAGTCAGTGTACAACATAGGTACTGGTCGGACAGACAAGCACTTAGCCATATATATATATTTATATATATGTATATATGTATGTATGTATTTATATATATGTATATATGTATGTATGTATTTATATATATGTATATATGTATGTAT
>NW_005353325.1:334162-337787 GCF_000412655.1 Myotis brandtii | reverse complement strand
CCTTAAGTGAATTTCTTGAGGGCAGATTGTTTTAGAGTTCAGAAATTTGATGATTTTAGAAAAGTAGGAAAGTGCATAATCTGATTCTTATATTATCCCCTGGAGGAGTGTGAGGCAGTCAGTATCCTCTAATCAAACACATTCATATTACTGCAATGAAATGCGTAACTATTCACAATAAATGGGAGAAATAAAGGCCATTCATAGATTCAGATCCGGTCATTTCTGGTTTTGCAATGGAATGTCATGAAATCTTTTATTATATGAGACTAGATTATAAAACTATAGGTTGTGAACTCATACCACCTTGATATAGAATACTTACCCAACTGACTGTAAAACACAGAACACTTAAGAGATACAGCAAATCCCAGAGCCATGTCAACAGAAAATGAAGTAATTTCTCTGTAATAACTTGCACATTGGAAGGAATTCAAACCTCGTTGTCAATAAAATTGAAATAGACTCTTTCTCCAAAAGGAATCTTAGACTAATGCATAGAAACTCCTAGGAATAAAATAGCAAGGGACACACACTAAGCAATAAACCAAATCTAGAAAACTGAGGAAAACAATTTTCTTAACTGCTTTGAAAATGGATTTCTTCAATTTTCCATGGAAGAAAAAAGAATGGAAATTAAAATCATTAACCTGTTCTACATGTTATAGTTTTAAGTGCATGAGAATGTTAAAGTTAACTCTAGTAACCAGCAGTCTCCTCAATCTTTAGTGGGAGTTGAGCCAATCATTACTAAAGCCCAAGTTGAAGAATCTTTATATTTATTTGGATCATGCAGAATTTGTCTCAATTCTGCAGCTAAACCTCTAATGCCATAGTAGATATATTTTGTGGGTATGATTCTATAACGAGTGCCACCTATTGTCCTGACGTATTTCCTGAATGCATGTGCCTCCTATTTCATAGCACAAGGTGTTAGATAATATGTGGAGTTAGATAACTAATTAACAATAGGGTAAAATAAATATATACACACATACATACACACACACACACACTAGAGGCTCGGTGCACGACATTCATGCAATGGGGGGTGTCCCTTGCCCAGCCTGAACCCTCTCCAATCTGGGACCCCTCGGGGGATGTCTGACTGCCAGTTTAGGCCCAATCCCACAGGCAGTCAGACATTCCTCTCACAATCTGGGACTGCTGGCTCCTAACTGCTCGCCTGCCTGCCTGCTTGATTGCCCCTAACCACTTCTGCCTGCCAGCCTGATCACCCCTAACCACTCCCCTGCCAGCCTAAATAACACCTAACTGCTCCCCCGCCAGCCCGATCGCCCCCAACTGCCCTCCCCTGCCGGGCTGATCTCACCCTTAATGGACTTCCCTTGCCGGCCTGGTCACCCCCAACTACCCTCCCCTGCTGGCCTGATCTCATCCCCAACTGCCCTCTTCTGCTGGCCAATTTGATTCTGATTGGTCAGTTTCTATGTCAGTCAGTGTCTCAGGGTTTATCAATGGGGCCTGATCAGAAAGGCAGGGCTGATCAGCAGCCCTGATGTAGGCCTAGAGAGAAATGGAGGCACAGCTGCTAGAGAGAAAGAGAGAGGCAAGTGCTGATCAACAGCTACCACACAGGCTACAGACCAGACCCTGCTTCTTTCTTCAGGCGTCTCTCCAGGCCTGATTCACAGCCTCCTCAGCAGTCAGTGCTGGGTCACCATGCTTGCTGCTGCAGGGTCGCCACGGCAACCCAGCGCTCACTGCAGGACTGATTTCTGATTGGTCGATCCTCCCTCTCCGGTTGTGCTGGACCCAGGATTTTTACATATTAGGATTATTGTATTTTCCATACAAACAACTGTAGACCTACTTTTACTCACTCCTATATATATGTATTATACATGTATTCGTAATATTTATATATGCATATGATATATACTATATAGTCTATAGTGTGTGTATGTGTGTGTATTCCTGGAACATAATATGTACTCAATAACTATTAGTTGTATAAATTAATAAATGGATAAATCCACAACTGTAGTTTAGAGGTTACCCAACATGGCATTTATATGCTCTCTTCTAACACTCATAACGTTATTGACAGCATTATGACAGTGTTATGAAGCTGTCAATAAAATGTTAGTAATTCCATTTTATACATAAGTAAATAAATTCAAGAGATTAAATTCTTACACAAAGGCATATGGATAGGATAATATGACATTAAAATGTTTATATTACTGTGGTGTCAATTTCAGAATGGTCAATAATTAAACGAAACTACCCCATTCATTCATGCATGCATTCATCCGATGAAAAGCACTTGCCTTTGTAAAATGTATTTTTCTGTTACTTATGATAAATACTATGACATGCAACTAGAGTGTTCACACATTAAACAAGTCCAGTTCTTGCCCTCTGCATTGTCCCTGCTATGGATAATGAAGGGTTTAGCACATTTTTCCCGATACCCTCTGTTGAGATAGTGGCTTCCCTTTTTATTCCTGCTCAAAAGCCTGAATCTCTGGGCCACTGGGCCCCCTTATCACCATCACAGCACAGCCAGAGCTGTGGATGAATCTCTAGCGCTAAAAATAACTTGATGTGATTGTTCAAGCCCAGGCCTTGACGGGACCTAAAGCCCACCTCTAGCCTTTATCCTAAATGAAAGCAGATAACTATCTATGTACAATACAAAACGTAGTGACACCCTGAATATGCTCAGCCTCTTCCCATAATCCCAAACTCGAGGACCTGGCTGTGAGGAAAGGCTTTTTTAACAAATTGTCAGTTATGTCTGCTTAGGATTTTTTTCCCTCTTTTGCTGTGTCCCACCCCCTCCCCACCCCTCCCCCCAGGAGAATTGATGATGTCTTGGTTTCAAGGGAACTTATCAGCTGTTTTTCTTGGCAATAGACTGTGGAAATGAAATAAATTGCTTAGTGCGTTTACTGTTGATCCAATTTGTATCAGCAATCAGATTTAAAAACTCATTAACAGTCCCACTGCGATGAGAGGAGGGAGTTCTGCCCTAAAGAGATGGAGCCTTAGAGCAGTCCCGGAACCAGGGCATCTGGCTGTGTGATGTCATAAAATAGAAACGAAGAAAAAATTAATATGTCAGCCTAGGTTTTTGCTTCATGCATCGCATGGTATTATTTTTAGAGATTTTTATTATGATTATCTCACTCTGGAAAAAGAAGTAAGAGTTAACCTGGAACCATTTTTCACTTATTAAGCTGACAAAAATGTAAAGTTGTGTGCCAAATGTTACTGAGACTGTGGGAAATGGACACTGCTCACAGATTGTTATTTGTGATAGCAATGTTATGGGGAAATTGACCTTTTATAATTGAGACTATGTGTGCCCTATAATCTTCTATTTTCAATTCTACATATGCATTCTTGAAAACACTGCACCTGAACTTAAGGAGTCATGTTCAGAAATGCTATTGTACCTTTATTTGTAACAGTAAAAAATGACAATTGAGAAGAGGATAGTATATCATGGAATATAGTACAACAGATAAAGAGAATTAGGTAGAGCATAGGTCAGGGGTGGGCAACCTTTTTGTGAGCACGTGCCAAAACCAGCAAAATCTCTGACTCAAAATTCTTCTGGGTGCCAACCCTAATTTTTTGAGAACATGTTACGCCT
>NW_005353325.1:323842-333712 GCF_000412655.1 Myotis brandtii | reverse complement strand
CAAAAAAGTCGATATTAAGAAAAAAATTGTAAATGGAAGATTATAAGAGAGGATTTCACATGCCAGCAAAAGTTACTGGTGTGCCATGTTTGGCACGCGTGCCAGGGGTTGCCCACCCCTGGCTTAGGTTGTGGCATAAAGAGATCTTTAAGATATATTGTTAAGTTTGAATGGGGGCAAGCAACTTACAGAATAATGATTACTTATGTAAAAAATACTTTGTATTTTCTATAGCTGTCTATATTTATGCAATTCAAATATGAGGAAAAAGATACTGGAACAATAAACAGAAGTTATTTCTATAGTTATTTCTGGAGAGGAATGAGTGGGCAAGATTGCACTCATGATGAAGGGGACTTAGATTCATCTAGCACAGCCGTGGGCAAACTACGGCCCGCGGGCCGGATCCAGCCCATTTGAAATGAATAAAACTAAAAAAAAAAAAAAGACCGTACCCTTTTATGTAATGATGTTTACTTTGAATTTATATTAGTTCACACAAACACTCCATCCATGCTTTTGTTCCGGCCCTCTGGTCCAGTTTAAGAACCCATTGTGGCCCTCGAGTCAAAAAGTTTGCCCACCCCTGATCTAGCATGTTTAAATTATTAATAAAGGCCAAGGCACTGCAATTGGTTTGTTGCTTACATAGTTAAAATCAATATCACAGAATTATTCTAAGTATAACTTGGTTTTGAATGCATCACTTTGGATAAATGCTTCAGAGAACATTTTGAGCTGCTTATCAGTAAACTAGAGGCCCAGTGCACAAACATTTGTGCACTCGGAGGGGTCGCTCAGCCCGGCCTGTGCCCTCTGGCAGTCAGACATCCCTCTGACAGCCTGGGAGACCTCAGGGGATGTCCACTTGCCAGAGGGGAGCAGGCCTAAGCTGAAGTCGGACATCCTTAGTGCTGCTGAGGCGGGAAAGGCTCCCGCCACCACCGCTGTGCTGGCAACTGTCAGCCTGGCTTGTGGCTGAGCAGAGCTTCCCCTGTGGGAGCACAGTGACCACCAGGGGGCAGCTCCTGCATTGAGCATCTGCCCCCTGGTGGTCAGTTTGTGTCATAGTGACCAGTCATTCTTAGTCATTCTGATGTTAGGGTCAATTTGCATATTACCCTTTTATTATATAGGATGATTACAAAAATGATCCAATCTAAAATAGAAATCTGCTTCTTGAGTACATCCTAGAACAGTGATGGCAAACCTTTTGAGCTCAGCGTGTCAGCATTTTGAAAACCCTAACTTAACTCTGGTGTCGTGTCACATATAGAAATTTTTTGATATTTGCAACCATAGTAAAACAAAGATTTATATTTTTGATATTTATTTTATATATTTAAATGCCAGTTAACAAAGAAAAATCAACCAAAAAAATGAGTTCGTGTGTCACCTCTGACACGCGTGTCATAGGTTCGCCATCACTGTCCTAGAAGAATGTAAGAAAAGTCATTATTATCAAAAGTGGTAATTCCAGGGAATTGGACCAGTGTGAATCAACTGATTCTTCCGGCGGGAGAAGCGGGTGGGGCAACCAGGAGTTATTGTGATAGAATTTGTAAAAATCCTAATTACTCTTGATGGCCAGTATCATAAAAACTCAGCTTTCAATAATTACACTTAATTTTGTTCTAAAATTCTGATTAAAATAGTTGTTCATTTTATATAAGAGAATTTCACTATGACATTAAGATATATACGTAATTATATAGGGAACACTCAACTATAGATGTTGGGAATACAGGTAAAAAAAGATATAGAGAAAGTATGTATCATGATTTTTCTGTTCTTAATTATATCCTATATAATAAAAGCCTAATATCTAAGTGTCCGCTTGTCTGGTTGTCCTTTCAACCAATCAAAATGCAATATGCTAATGATATGCTAAGGCTGCTCAACCGCTCGCTATGATGTGCACTGACCACCAGGGGGCAGATGCTCCAACTGGTAGGTTATCTTGCTGCTGAGATGCAGCCAATCGGGACTAAGCTAGAGGGGCCAGACATGCTCTGGAGCCTTCTTTCAGTCCCTCCCTGGCTGGCCAAACTCCTGTATCCCTCCCTGACCCCAATTGTGCACCAGTGGGGTTCCTTGGCCTGTCCTGCACCCTCTCGCAATCCTGGACCCCTTGGGGGATGTTAGAGAGCTTGTTTTGGCCTGATTCAGCAGGCCAGGCCAAGGGACCCCACTGGTGCACGAATTTGTGCACAAGGCCTCTAGTATGCTAATAAGATTAAACATAGAATTAAGTTAAATTTTTACTATCTAATATACTAAGTATCTTAAAAGTTTAGATACTCAGCATATTAATATTGGACCTCAAACAACTATCACTTTTTAAATAAATATTAAAATTAGATACATAAAACATCCAAAAAGATTTAAGTTGGAAATATGCATATAAATTTAAAGAAAAAAAATTAAAAATCTGGTCAATATAATGATAACCTAACCCCATCTGAAGGAAGTGGCCAGTTCAAAATATCTACTGTGCAATGTCTAAATACTATAACTTTCTGGCCCCGGCCATATTTGTAAATTGAGATTAGTATTCTTCTCAATAGCATACCTCTTCATAAATGTAGTAGTTTAGGGCATAAAATGAGAAGCCTGGTTGCTTTTTCAAATTTTTCAGTTTTAGTTTTCAAAGCAAACCCAGTCATTTTTAACCTTGCTCCTCTATCTCCTCTTACTCATTCAAAATACAGATAAAGTCTGAATTTTAAATTAACATATAAATGACTTTGTGTTGATTTAGAAAAACTAAGCTGACCCTCGGGTCCTTTAACCATCAGAAAAGCCTAATAAAATGAATAGTATTTTAAGTTATGGGGGAAATGTCAAGAAATTTTCACTAATTCATTCAATAAGTATTCACAGGGCATTGTTCTGGAGAATGTAAAGTTCCTGAGTTCAATGTCCCTCTCAAATACTTAAGGATATAGAAGTTATAATTATAAATGCTAAGTAGCAGTTGTACTAGTCAGGATTCTCCAGAGAAACAGAATCAATAGGATAGATGCCAGGTTGCTGTGGATTTGTTTGCGGTCCTAAGGACCAGAAGGCGAAGTCCCAGGAAACCCAGGGAGACATTCAGAGGGAGTGGCGTTCACCCAAAGGAAAGCTCATATTCATGACAGAGTCTGGATGAGCTTGTGGAAAACAGGGGTGAGAGTTTCAGTCAGCTTTCTTTCTGGATGACTTCATAATCATGTCTAATATATTAAAATTGTCCACAACTATTTAGGTTTAGCAATCATCTGAGAGGCAATAATGTTGAGAAACCTGTAAAAATAATGAATGTGGCTTGGCTGGCACAGGCTCAGTGGTTGAGCTTCGACCTATGAACCAGGAGGTCCCAGGTTCAATTCCAGTCAGGGCACGTGCCTGGGTTGCAGGCTCGATCCCCAGTAGGGGCATGCAGGAGGCAGCCGATCAATGATTCTCTCTCATCACTTATGTTTCTATCTTTCTCTCCCTCTCCATTCCTCTCTAAAATCAATAAAAATATATTTTAAAAAAAATAATGAATGTGGAAAACTTCCCACAATGTTCTCCTTACTCAAAAGAACTCAATCAGAAAATAAATCCTCTGAATTTAGGAACAGAATTTAATCTTTTAGCTAGGGTGCAATCCTAAATATACTGTGGAAATTCATAAGGAAAGAGAAATTAAGTATAAAGAATGTAGGCAACTTTTAACCCAGAGACTATCTCTCAACAAACCAGAAAGTTCCTATATTCTCTTCAATACGAACTTTCTATATATTCTGCAACCTCCCAGAACACAAGTCAGTCTCAGAACACGAGATCTCCTTCTAAAGAAATCCTGTGCGTGTGATCAAAGTGGAAAATCCTTTCTTGCGCTTCCCATCTCCTCCTCGTTTTCATTCTCACCATGTCTTTCAGGCTCCACCAGCTCCTGCTTTTTCTCCTTTGTCTCCCCACCTTTCCCTCAGCTCCCCTGTCTCTCTTTCACCCTTGTATACTGGCTTAGGCATTTATCTACTCAATCTCACTTCTCTTTCCCACTCAAGTGCCATATTTTATCTTTCTGGTGTTACTTTCATTTGTTTCTCCTCTTTTTTTAATATTTTTTTCCTTTTTTTTCTTTATTGATTAAGGTATTACATATGTGTCCTTATCCCCCCCATGCCATCACCCCCCTGGTGTTTGTGTCCATTGGTTAGGCTTGTATGCTCGTCTCCTTCCCTTTTGTTTCCTCTTTTGGAGGGAAGAGGGAATGTCTTTGTAGCCATGCAGTTGCTTTTTTTTAATGAGGATTTTTGTCAAGGAAGGACATTACAAAAACAACTTCTATAATTATTATTTTGTAAAAGGAAGAAACTTATGACATCAAAGGTAGGAAGGACATAATCTCAGAATAAAGACGAGTTTCTTCCCAAATTAGGACAGTTAGAAAATGTATGCCAACTTCACACACACACATTCCCACCCCCACCCTCCGCTGCCCCACCACCACCACCATTGTTCTTTTATTTCCCATTTTTCCACAGAATGACAAAATGTTCATCTGGGACTAGTTATCTTTTGGATTCTGATTCTATTAATGTCCTATTTTAATCTAAGTCTGTTTTACATATTTTATTATACATAGTAGTCCACTTTTTATTTTCAATCATCTATCTCCTACATGTGAATTATTCTTTATCAAATCCCAAGCAGGCTCCCTCTTATCCTATTTTTTTAAGCTGAAATTCTTGTGGAGACAGGTGAAGATTCAAATGCAATTGTAATGCAATGCACATGTAGTTGTAAGAAGTAGTACAGAAATCCTATGGTTACTTTACCCAGTATCATATAATGACATTTTGAAAATATAATGAGGATATTGAATAGATATAATCCTCACATCTTGATTTCCTTGTTTTTACCTATACTCATTTCTGCATATGTATGTGTGTATGTTGAAGGAAATGTATTTAGTTTGATACAATATTATCACAATTATAGGTTTGTTACCCCTACCACAGTCAAGATGCCCAACAGTTCCATCATTACAAGAATTACTCGTGTTGTCCTTATATAACCCAACCCACCTTCTCCCTTCAGCCCCCATCTCTAACTCCTAGCAATTTTTTGTTTTCAAAATGTCATATAAATAGAAGCAGACAGTATTTAATCTCTGAGACTGGTTTATTTCACACAGAATCTTTTCTGGAGAGTCATCTGAGTTGTGGTGTGGATCAATACTGTGTTTCGTTTTGTTGTTGAGCAGTATTCCATGGTATGCATGTGCCATGGATTTGGTGACCACTGATTTACTGAAGAGCATTCTGGGTTGACTCCATATTCTAGCTATTCAAACTGAAACTGCTTTGAATATTTATGTAAAATAATTACAGTAGTACAAATAAAGCTTTTAACATAGTGTTGTCATCATATGAAAGGCAGAGGACCCTTTCAGCTGGGCCCACCCAGCTTGAGCTACTGTTTTCATGCTAAGCTCTGTTCCAAATGCTGTTCAGTCATTTCACCTTCATAACAACCCTAAGTCCTGTGATAGCCCCATTTTATGAGTAAGAAAGCTGAGGCTGAGAGTGGTTAAGTAACTCGTCCAAAGTCACCTTATATGCAAGTAGCCAAGGTAGAACTTAAATCTAGGAACCTTTCTTCAGAGACAATTATCATAACCACAGTTCAATACAAAATCAGGAAAAGAAGAAGGACCAATTGAGATGTAATTACTCTTAGCTATTTTCATACTCAGAAGTGAGATTGCTGGATTATAGGGCAGTTTTATTTATGAACCATACTGTTTTTCCAGAGTGATTGCACCAATTTGACCTCACTAGACCTAGACATACTTAAGGATAAAATGGGGGAGATATATTTCATCATATATATTCTCTCTTTCAGAGCTTTAGATTTTACTATGGTTAAAGGCATGCATGCCTAAGTGGGAGATTTTATATATATATATATATATTTGGTTTTGGTTTGTTAATCCACACCCAAGGATATTTTTCCATTGCTTTTTAGAGAGAGTGGAAAGGAGGGGGAGAGACATCAATCTGAGAGAGACACATTGATTTGTTGCTTCCTGCACACACCCTGACCAGGGCCAGGGATCGAGCCTGCAACCCAGGAACATGCCCTTGACTGGATCTGAACCCAGGACCCAACAGTCCAAGGGCCAACACTCTAACCACTAAGTAAACCAGCTAGGGCCTAAGTGGGAGACTTTTGACTGCTGGAGTCAGTGATTCTGTTGGAGCTGGTAATTTCAGGGCACTCAGATTCATATTTGAATACAAAGCAGCAGAGCACGACACATTCTATATTTTATATTTACTTTAAAACAGATTAGTTTAGTATGCTTTTATCTGTGACAAATACGTTTCCTCTGAGAAATGTTTTAGCTCTTACTTTAAGGCAAGAATTTTACAAATATTTATGCCAACCTGTTTATAAATAGCATTTCCAAAATTTTATGAGTTCTTATATTTATCACAAAAAGAGAATAACAATAAAACTTTCTCCTTTCCCATCTACTCAAATCGGGTTTTAAAACCAATACTGACAAACATATTTTTCACATCTTCTCATTAATGCACATTATCTCTTCGTTGGCATTAAAAAGTCTCTAATTTTATCTTTTTCAAGTTTCTTTTTTTTTTCAGAATTTATGGTTTCTTTAGAGCTTTTAAAAATTCAAAGTTATTTCAACTGTACTAAATTAAAGTACATTGTATAAATGCATAAATTGAAATTTCTGTGAAACATAGTGGTAGACATTTTTATCTATGTCAAAGAAGATAGATACCATAAACCTGGGGCAAAATGCTGTATTCTAAATTTTAATGGACAAGCAAGATACTATTCTGAAAGAGCAATAGTAAATTGTATCACAATCTGTAATAGTAGTTTACTTCAATTTATTTTTAAATGTTTTTCAGATGTAAGAAAGGAATTGCCCTTAAATCACAGAAAATAAAACTTGAAATACATGTCTTCATAGAGATCATATACTTCAAAAAAGACAACTTTTCAAATGAAACTCACCTGTGTTCTATTCTTGCAGAGTTTGATAAATCATTGAAGTCTCCTAGAAAAGGGTAGAAAGAGAAACTGACATCAGTTTTCTAATAGTCAACAATTTGACAAACACCATGTAAAAATAATGTTTTTCAGAGTATTTCATAAAGTTGTTCCTAAAACACACACATACACCAATCATAGTAATTTCATGCTGTGTGGCTGCAGACACATAAAAAATTGTTTTTCCCAAAGGAGGCTCTTTTTTATTAAATGCTATGCCCAATTAAGTTCAGTTAATCGTTTTGGTGTAAAATGAGTTGCTGTGGGTTGTTTTCCCTGAGGGAATAAGCAGCTCTCTGGCTTTGATTATAGAACAAACAGCTGAAAGCAATCAAACATCATTCCAGCTCCACAAGAAGTTATTTCATGATATAAAATCATTTTGCCTGGATCCTATTGGCTCTTAATAAGGCTCAAGTGTTTGTGTAAATGACAGGGTGTGGTGTGGTTTAGTTTGGCTTTTCTAAATGTGTAAATCCCTACACTACAGGTGCCTACAAGGTGGAGGGCCTCACCAGCACTAGTGTTTCTGAGAAGCAAATTTGTCTTGAGTGCATATAATTTAAATATACGTTAATGATAAATGTATTTATGTGTCATTGGTCCCTTTTTGAGCATTAGGTTTTGCATCAATTGTAATATATAGCAATGCTGCATTGTTTTTTATGGCCTAAGTTATTAAGACTCCAAATACTTCAATTATATGCAGCATTTAAAAGGTTCTTAGTCATCTTCACTATAGTAATGAAGATCAGAAATTGTTGAGCATGACACTCTTAAAGGACTCAGGATTGAAGACAAAATGTGCTTTTATTTTAACAGTGATGGGAGCCTGAATAAAAAAATTATTCCTGACCATTGAATCTGTAAAACAAATATGCATAGAACTCTTCCAACAATATAATAATACATTAGTGCACTATGCAAAATGGCAGTATTTTCCCCTGTATTTCCTACAATACTATATATAAATAAGAATTTATATTATAAAAGCATTGAATTATTTCTATACATAATCTTTATAAGGGGTTACAAATTAATCATCATTCTTCAAAATGCTGATCTCTGACTTTATGCTCTAATGAGACCCTGTAAGAAAATTAGAATTCTTTTCATATAAAGGAATTTTCAACTGACAAGTATTTTCATAGAATGATTAATTTCAAGTTAGTGGGATAGAATAAGCTAGTGTTGTCAGAATTAAAATACAGAAAAATGGTATATGAATGCAATAATATAATGGTATTTAAATTCAACTTTGAACATTTCAGTCATATCGTCATGTAAAAATACTTGTAAATTTCTAGAGCTGTCTCCACAAGGAACCTCAAAAATCTCTTAACTCCCTTCATTGTGTAGTGACCAGATGGATGTGTGGGGATTATGGAAGTCAGGAGAATCTAAAAATAACATGGAGAAGTCCGAAGGAGGGGCATTAGACTAACATAAGACATACACACCTACGTGAGGTGTTGCGCCAGGTGATACAGCCTCAGAGGCCAAATCTCGAACAATGAGTTTTACCTGCTTTATAGCATTCAGCACATAGAGTGATTACTAATAGCCCCGAGCACATTTTCTCCTTTTAAGAGTGTTGCCAGACTGATGGGAACCACCTAAAACTCAGTCCCAAAGTCCTCGTACAAAAGTGTCATTGGCTTAAGTCAGCTGTTCAATTATTTGTGGCAACAAATGGGACAACAGAGATAGCTGAGCAATGAAAAATACCTGAAAGTCAAACAACCTGTGATTTTGTATTTCATTATTGAATTTACTAAAAACACACATAATTCTCATTTTTTAAGAAATATTTCTCTGAGCCTGTCATGTTCCTTTAAAGATAGATTGTATTTTATTATTGTTGAGAACAAAGACATTTAAAATTATATGTAGGAAAATCTACTATTTTTCCACTTTTTAACTTGAAAATCTACTGATAACTTAAAATATTTAACTTAAAATCTATTGATAACTTTTTTAAAATAGCATTGGCCATTGCATGACACTAAATGTGGTGTTTGGGGCTATGTAAGCATGTCAAGTAAACATGTTTCCCCTGCTTTTATTCTTATGCATCACATGTGAATGCAGAGATTTAAAACAACTTGGAAAAAGAAACCAAAACCTTTATTCTATACTTTCTTCTATAGTACTTTGTTGCCAGATTTTTAATGCAATTTTTAAGAAAAATGTTTCATATACAACAAACCAATGGTAGCTTGGTCAAAATCATCTACAAAAAAAAGTCCCTCGCATTTTTCAACATAATATACAAAACTGTAAAATATGTCAAGGTGGAAACTCTCTGGAATTTTTTAAAGTATTAGAAAGTACAGCAGGGCAAAAGAAAGCATTATATGTAAATAGCATTTAAGCATTCTGTACTGTATGGTATTCTTAGTGTAACTGCAGTGCAACTTACCTATTGATTTTAAGGTAAAAAAAAAAGTCATCATTTTTCTTTTGTTGGATTTCTTTAAACTTTGTCTGCTGGGAATCTCAGAACAAAATGTATTGACCACCTTAAGCAACTGCATAGTCTGGGAAGCCTATAAATCTATATTTTGAGTTTTATCCCACTTTGGTGGCTATTCAAATTATTTGATTTTATATTTCTACTAGAGGCCCGGTGCACAAAAATTTGTGTACTCGGGGGGAAGGGGGGAGTCCCTCAGCCCTGCCTGTGCCCTCTTGCAGTCTGGGACCCCTCGGGAGATAACGACCTGCTGGCTTAGGCCTGCTCCCGGGTGGCAGAGGGCAGGCCCAATCCCTAGGTGCAGCCCCTGGTCGGGCTCAGAGCAGGGC
>NW_005353325.1:301167-322999 GCF_000412655.1 Myotis brandtii | reverse complement strand
TTGGGTTCTATCATCGATACACTGTATCAACTCCAGCTCTGAGATCCCGGCTGGCTGAAAGCGGGTTTCTGGGGTTTTGTTTATCTTCTATAAATGTTACAATGTTTCCAACTGAAGCTCAGAGGCCGGCAAGGCAGGCGGGGGAACGTTGGAGTCCTCTGTCACTGAAGGAAGCAAGCCTCATGTTCGCTTCCAGCTGCCTGGCTGCCGGCCGCCATCTTGGCTGACAGTTAATTTGCATATCGCCCTGATTAGCCAATGGGAAGGGTAGCGGTCGTACGCTAATTACCATGTTTCTCTTTTATTAGATAGGATTATATGTATGTCCTGTAATCCACTTCAAACATGTTATCAAAAAAGGCATGTTTTGCCCTGGCCGGTTTGGCTCAGTGGATAGAGCATCGGCCTTTGAACTCAAGGGTCCCAGGTTTGATTCCGGTCAAGGGCATGTACCTTGGTTGTGGGCACATCCCCAGTGGGGAGTGTGCAGGAGGCGGCTGATCAATGTTTCTCTCTCATCGATGTTTCTAACTCTCTATCCCTCTCCCTTCCTCTATGTAAAAAATCAATAAAATATATTTTTTAAAAAAGGCATGTTTTGAGTAAATGGCATTCTTTCCTCTTTTAGGTTAATTCTCATATTGTTTTTATAGGCACAAATAGAGAACATAATGAGTCATTTAATGCAGTTATTCACATAAGACAAAACTTTTAAAAATTCTAACATCAGCTTTATTAAACAAAAAAAATTGTTTTATCTACTCTATTATGTTTTATAGTATTTTTTATGTTTGTCTTTTTATGTGTTAGACAGGGGTAATAGTCAATATTTTCAACAGGAAATTTGTCATAGGTCTGACAGTTAGAATGGATGCCAGCCATAGTGCTTGAACAGAGTCTGGGCAGTATCCTGCTATGTCATTATTTACCCTTTAGGTATTGTATTGAGGTTGGTCAGGACGGCCCCGAAGGGATCTGAGGCTGCTGAGACAGTCGACGAGTAATTGGGAGCTTGGGAAACTAGATGCTTCCCATTTTGTATTAAAGAACAGTACAGGTCCTCACTAACATCATCAATAGATTCTTGGAAACTATGACTTTAAGCAAAATGACTTAAAAAAAAAAACCAAGCTTTCTGTAGGCTAATTGATATAAACAAGAGTTGAGTTCTTATGGCATATTTCAGGTCATGAAAACATCATCAAACTTCTAATTAAAGACCTAAAACACTTCTTATATTAAACACTGAAATAAATATGAGCTATACATACATTTAAGAAGGATGAATAAAAACAAGAGAATTTTTGCCCAGCTGGTGTTGCTCAGTGATTGAATGTCAACCAATGAACCAGTAGGTTACTGGTTCTATTTCTAGTAGGGGCACATGCCGGGGTTGTGGGCTCAAACCCCAAAGTGGGGTGTGTAGGAGGCAACCAGTCGATCAATAATTCTCTCTCATCACTGGTGTTTCTATCTCTCACTCTTTTCCTTCTTCCCTGAAATCAATAAAAAATAAAGTTTTTTAAAGCTATTATACATCAGGCAGCTAAGGACAGTAATTCCTGAAAAAGTGTGCATGATGTGGTGAGAAAAGGGAAATCAGGTAGCATTTGGTAGTCTCCCTGAGCTGAGCAGATAGATCTGGGCAACCAGAAAGGCCACAGTTGCTAGATAGCTACATAGGGAGCTCTGGGGTTTATGGAGGTTCCCGTAGAGACTTCATCTGCTCATTCAGGTGAAGAAATTACCTGGGGCCAAGAAAAGGCATTCAAGGGAATAGTTTCCAGTCTGAGAATACTTCCTGTTCCCACCAAATGAATGGAAAAACCTCAAAGTTTAAGTTACCTCAAGTAGACTTCTCAGAAAAGTTCTTACTAGTGTGGCAAAATTAGCCCTAGAGTCATGTTACACATCCCACCTAACTAAGCACTAAAGCAAAACTCAACAGAAACCAAATTATGTCCAAGTAAATTAACTGTACTTAAGAACCAAGTTAAAGAATATTTATAGAGTACAAAAATAGAACTCAATAATGTAAAACTTTCACTCACTTTTGTGGAGTTTTCCTCAAGGAGTTTGACCAGGTTCTCACAATAAGTACTTGAGAAAAATTCCTTCGTGTTACCAGGAGGGAGGAAAAAAAAATTGAATCTAGATATAGACTGGATCATAGACCTAAATGTACATCACAAAACTATAAAACAACTAGAAAATAACATAGGAGGAAACCTAGATCATCTTGGGTATAGCAGTAACTTTTTAGGTAGAACACCAGAGGCATAATTCATGAAAGAAATAATTGAAAAACTGGACTTCGTTACAATTAAAAAGGCCTGTTCCTCCAAAGACAATGTCAAGAGAATGAGAAGATAAGCCACAGACTGGGAGAAAATATTTACAAAAGACAATAAAGGACTGTTATCCAAAATATATAAAGAATTCTGATTAGCCAAAGTACACACATGCATAGACCATAGACACAGACAACAGTGTGGTGATAGCCAGAGGAAGGGGTACAGAGGCTGGGTGGAGATGGATAAAGGGGGGGTGATGGGGAACATTTGTAATAGTGTCAACCATTAAAAACCATAACAGTAAGAAAATAAACAACCTGATTTAAGCATGTGACAAAGACATTAACAGACACTTCACCAAAGATGATATACAGATGGCAAATAAGCATATGAAAGATGCTCCCCATCATATGTCATCGGGGAAATGCAAATTAAAACAACACTGAGACACCACTACACACCTGTTAGAACGGTCAAATCTGGAACACTGACAACACCAAACGCAGACAAGGATGTGGAGCAACAGGAATACTCATTCGCTGCTGATCGAAATACAAAATGCTATAGCCAACTTTGCAAGACAGTTTGAACATTTCTTATAAAACTAAACATACTCTTACCATACACTCTAGCAACAGCACTCCTTGTATTTAGTCAAAGGAGTTGAAAACATATGTCCACACAAAAACCCACAAATGGATGAGTATAGCACCTTTATTCACAATTGATAAACTTAGAAGCAATCAAGATGTGCTTCAGTAGATAAATAGATAAATAAATATGAAATACTAGAGGCCTGGTGCACAAAATCCATGCACTGAGGGTGGGGGGGGTCCCCCAGCCTGGCCTATGACCTCTCACAATGTGGGCATCCCGTGATCGATCGCCCCAAAGAGTTAGGCCCTGCCCACCCATCCAGGGGCTCCTCAATGGATTGCACCAAAGAGTTAGGCCCTGCCCACCCATCCAGGGGCTCCTCAATGGAGTTAGGCTGGAGCTGCAGAACCTGCCTCCACGCCGTGCACACAGTGTCAAGACCCTGCCCACCGGCGCACACACGCAGCCCTGCCCACCCACACGTGCCCACTGCTCACACAGCCTCCTGGTGGTCACTCATTACAGCATGAGGGCATCACGGCATGAGGGCGGCACAACCACATAGGCTTTTATTAATAGGATTATTCAGCACTAAAAATAAATTAGCTAATAAACCACGAAGACATGGAGGAAACAAATGCATATTGCTAAGTGAAAGAGGCCAATCTGAAAAGGCTACATACTGTATGATTCCAACTATAGGAGATTCTGGAAAAGGCAAAACTTGGGAGACAGTAAAATTATCAGTAGTTGTCAGGGGTTGGGTCGGGGGAGAGAGACTAAGTTGAATACAGAGGACTTTTTGGACACTGAAAACACTGTGTGATACCATAATGATGGATACATGTCCATATTCATTTACTCAAGTTCAAAAAATGTACAAGATCAAGAGTGAACCCTAATGTAAACTCTGGACTTGCGGTAATTATGTGTCAATGTAGATTCATGGCTTATAACAAGTGCCACTCTGGTAGGAAATGTTGATAAAGTCTGCATGTGTATGGGAACTCTTCATACCTTCCCTTCAGTTTTGCTGTGAACCTAAATTTAGCCTAAAAAATAAGTCTTAGTAAAGATAATAAATCCTAAACATTTTGAAGGGCTATACTATTTGATATCAAGTATTATACTAAAGCTACAGTAATCAAATCAGTGCAGTATTGGTGTAAATGTAGACAGAATTCAAGAAAAAGATATAGAGTCCAGAATAGATTGGTTTTTGAAAGAGATGCAAAGGCAAAGGTATGAAGAAAAGATAGTCCTTTCAACAAATGGCACTTGTCTATATTTTAAAAATATAATTATTACTTCAAACTATACCTTATACCATATACAAAATTAACTCAAGTAGATCATAGGCATAACAATAAAAACTAAAACTATGAAACTTCCAGAATAAAACACAAGAGAAAGTATTTTTTTGATATTGAATTAGGTGAAGACTTTCCACATAGAAAAATAAATAAATTGGTCATCATCAGAATTAATAATTTCTGGTCTTTGAAAGACACTCAGAGAATAAATAAAAAGGCCAAAACTAGAAGAAATTATTTGAAAATCAAAGATTTGATAAAGGATTTATATCTAGAATATGTAATTTTTTTTAATTGGGAAAAAATATTTAAGTTAGAACCTTAAGAAGATACATGGATGGCAACATGGAAGTATGTACATGTAAAATGCCTGACATCATTAGTCATAAAGGACATGCACATCAAAACCTCAGTGAGATGTCACTCAAACCCTTCAGATGTCTAATATTTATAAAGACCTGCTATATCAAGTGTTGATGAGAATGCGGAGAAAGTAGAATTCTCATATACTGCTGGTAGAAATGGGCAATACTCTGGAAAAGTTTGGCAATTTCTTAAAAATTTGTTTATGCACCTGCCATATCAACCAGACATTCCATGTTAAGCTATTTACATAAGAAAATGAGCCCACATGTCTACACAAAGACTTGTGCACTAAAAACATAAACATTGTACCCAAACATTCATAGCAGTTTTGTTGGCAATCATCAAAAGATAGAAGCAACAAGATATCCATTCACAGATGAAAGGATGAACAAATTGTAGTAGTCCCTACACTAGAAGACTATACAGCAATAAACCCAAGTGAACTATTGATACATGCACCAAATTTGATGAGTCTCAAAATAATTATGTTGACTGAAAACAATGCATACTGCACTCATATAAAGTTCTGGAAAGTATAAATTAGAATATAGTGACAGAATTATTAGTAGTTGCCTGGTGATGGGTGTGGGAAGTAATTCACAAGAGGGAGGAATCACAAAGGGACAAGAGGAGACTTAGGGGATGCAGGATATGTTCATTATTTTGATTGAGGTGGTGGTTTCACAATATATACACACTAGAGGCCCAGTGCATGAAATTCGTGCACTCAGGCAGAGGAGAGGGGTCCCTTAGCCTGGCCTGCTCCCTCTCACGGTCTGGGAGCCCTTGGGGGATGTCCAACTGATGGCTTAGGCCTGCTCCCTGCATAGGGCCTAAGCCGCGGGGAGAGGACCTTAGCCATCAGTAGGACATCCTTAGTGCTGCCACGGAGGCAAGAGAGGCTCCTGCCACCACCAGTGTGCTCGCCAGCCATGAGCCCGGCTTCTGGCTGAGCGGCGTTCCCCCTGTGGGATTGCACTGACCACGAGAGGGCAGCTCCTGCATTGAGCGTCTGCCTCCTGGTGGTCAGTGCCCATCATACCTACCGGTCATTCCTCCGTCAGTCAGAAACCGGCTCTCCAACATCCCCCAAGGGGTCCCAAATTGCAAGAGGGCGCAGGCCAGGACAAGGAACCCCACTGGTGCACAATCGGGGTTGGGGAGGGATACAGGAGGTTGGCCAGCCAGGGAGGGACTGTGAGAGGGCTCCAGGGCTTGTTCAGCCCGTCTCACTCAGTCCTGATTGGCCGGACCCCAGCAGCAAGCTAACTTACTGGTTGGAGCATCTGCCCCCTGGTGGTCAGTGCACACCACAGCTTACAGTTGAGTGGCCTTAGCATATCATTAGCATATTATGCTTTGATTGGTTGAAAGGTTGACTGGACAACCGGACACTTAGCATATTAGGTTTTTATTATATAGGATATCAACTCTTATCAAATTTGTACACTTTATAGTTTATTGTGTTTCAATTACACTTCAATAAAGCCATAAAAAGGGAAGAAATATAGCATACAAGATACCATATGATGATAAAAAAACACACCTATTTTTTAAAAATTAGGGATAGCCCAACTGTCGTGGCTGAGAGGTTGAGCATCATTGACCTCTGAACCAGGATATCATAGCTTGATCCTGGTCAGGACATATGCCCAGGTTGTGGGCTCAATCCCTAGTGTGGGGCGTGCAGGAGGTAGCTGACCAATGATTCTCTCTCATCATTGATATTCCTATCTCTCTCTCTCCCTCTCCTTTCCTCTCTGAAATCAATAAAAAGTATTTTTTTTAAATAATAAAAATAAAAAATTAGGGGTAGTGGCTTACTTGAATTTTTAAGTATTTTCATTCCAAATGAGACTAAAAACTTCAAGTGAGATGTCATATATATCAAACACCATGCATGGCACACAGTAGTTGCTTAATAAATATTCATAAGCTGAATATGTTTACCATTTCATTTACAGCAAAAAAAAAAAAAACACTGTGGAAGGAAGCATATTTAAAAACTAACAAGCCAGTTATTGTTTAAACACCATCTTCAAGCTGTCTCATTTCTGAGTCCTTAGAAGAAATAAACAACATCTGTCCCTCTGTACATTATTGGGTAAAGAATTTTGTGTGTAAGGAATATGATCTACATTAAAATGCAAATTATTTTCTCATCTTGTAGGAAATAAAAATAGATTAAAATTAATAAGAATTAACTCATTGGCAATGGGGAAAAAAAGGACTCCTATAATACTTTAAACAATAAAGAATTTAAATTTAAAAAAAAAAAGAATTAACTCATTGGAACTCTTTGTACCTTCCCTTCGATTTTGCTGTGATTTTAAATTTGGAGTCAAGTTCTGTAAATGTTTATTTTTAATTAAATAACATGCATTCTTTTATTTTTTATTTTTTCATGGAGGAGATAAAAATGTCCAAACTTCTTTCCCTCCACAATAAAATAACTATATGCAAGAGGTCTTAAAACAATGCTATAACCCTTCATATTGAAAACATCTCTATTCTGCCCATATTCACTGTTTAAATCATAAATTACACCAATTTAATGGATATAGGTACTTTTATATGTAATTATATTCCTTGCCTCAACTTGCCAGATAAATTAGGGAAAAGATAAAATGGTTAGATTTGCATTTTTTTTTTCAAATTTCCCATACTCCAATTTATATGAGGGCTGGCTTAAGATATCATTCCTCATAGAACATTTTCACTATAGAAAGGATGTATATCTATCATGCTATGGATCAAAAACATGCCTTTATTAACCTTTCAGAAAAAAAGGTTTTATGTACAAACAGAATATTGCATTGGAAATAATCATATCTTCTCTTCAGATATGATGGACATTTAAATTTTCAGAAAAAAAAGTCCCTACCTTCAATTAAGCAAATACATATATTTAATGGAGGAGGTAGAAAAATATAACATTTTTGCAAAAGTATTTTCACTATGAAATAATTACTTTCCCTGCTAGAATTAACCTTATTTAGCTGTCTCCCTGTCTTGACTTTAAACGGATGAGGAAGATATTGGTTTGGGAAGGAATTCACAAGAGGGAGGAATCACAAAGGGACGAGAGGAGACTTGGGTTCAAAAAGAACTGTCCGCTTGGCTTTTTACACATGATAAAATGGAATGCTTCAAATCCCTTAAATCATTTCCAAAATCAGAACAGATGGTGCCTCAGAGCAGAGTCCCAGCCTGCCATTTACACTGCACTGCACTGTAAGTTCCATTAAGGAAGACAACACATGGATATGGGTTATGGACTGAATGTTATGTCATCCCCCAAATTCATATGTTTTAGCCCTAACCCCCAGTGTGATAGTAACTGGAGGTGGGGCCTATGGATCGAAATTAGTTTTAGAAGAGGTCAGGAGGGTGTGAAACCCATGATGGGATTAGTCTCCTGACATGAAGGCTTACAGAGCTCTATCTTGCTCTCCACGTGAGAACACAGCAAGAAGATGTTGTCTGCAAGGAAGTGAACTCTCACCAGGAATCCAGTAAGCCAGCACCTTGATTTTGGACTTCTAGCCTCCAGAACTGCAAAAAAGAAAAAAAGTCTGTTGTTTAAAACACTCAGTGTATGGTATTTTGTTAAAGCAGCTCAAACTGACTGATACAATTAGATTTTGTTGTTCATATGCCAGTGATGTGCCCACAGCAAACAATAAATATTTGTTGATATTAATAAACTGTTATTTTTTATTTAAAAAACCTAAAGATATATTTTATATTAACTCATCACAATTTATTTCTAATAGGAATATTTCATTATAACAATGTTTAGGTTATACTTCTAAAAGGTTACCAATCATTTAGTATACTTTAGTATTTGATGTGAGAGTAAAAATTTATGACTTTAAAATGATGAATATTTTACAGAGAACTATTATTAGAAAATTCTCTTGGAACCAGAATACCAACAAACCTAGACTCATGAGTGTTCAATAGTAATGTGTGAAGTGATTGCCAAACAATGAATGCTTAATAAAAATTTTTTGCTCCACATTCTCTCTGCCCATCTGCAGATTTAGAAGATTCACTGATACAGCTACTATGGAAAACAGTATAGAGGTTCCTCAAAGAATCAAAAATAGAGTTACCATATGGCCAAATAATCCCTCTTCTGGGTATCTACCTGAAAAGCTCTAAAACATTTATTCACAACGATAATAGGTACCCCTAAGCTGATTGCAGCATTATGCACTGTGGCCAATACATGGAAACAACCAAAGTGTCCTTCCATAGATGATTGGATAAAGATGGTACATATATACACTGGAATACTATTCAGCCATAAGAAAAGATGAAATTCTGCCACATGTGACAACATGGATGGACCTTGAGAATATTATGCTAAATGAAATAAGTCAGTCAGAAAAAGCTAAGAACCAGATGGTTTCACTTATATGTGAGATATAAAACTGAAACTCGTAGACACAGACAACAGTATGGATGTTAACAGAGGGAAGGGGAGTGAGGATTAGCAAAGGGTAAAGGGTAAAGGGGGCCAAATATATGCTGACTTCAGATGATTTGACTCTGGGTAGTGGGCACACAATGCAATATACAGATCATGTATCAGAAATGTACACTTGAAACCTTTATAATCTTATTAAACAATGTCACCCTAATAAATTTAATTTTAAAAGAGGATATCCAATGGGTATATTTCAAAACCCTAGTATCCCCAAATTACAAAGGCAATTATTTTCAGAGAGAAAACCCCTGTTGTTAGTTCATAATTTATTGCAATTCACTTCTCTTAACACTGTCTATCTACTATGACTTTAGAGCAATAGGTTGGCTTGTAACTGTCATTTTTGTGGATCCTTTGAAGCTATGATGCTGACTTTGTATTTTATCAAAAGATCTACAGCATAAATTAGTGTTCCTCAAACTCAAAAACCAACTTACAACAACAATAATTTCCCTTATCTAAATAGTATTGTAACATTCATTCCAATCAGTTAGAAAGAGCATTGCATCAGGAGATTAGGATCCAGGGCTCCTATCCAAAATATAATTCTTGTTAAAGGTCTATTGGGGGGAAATCATTGTATTTCCATATACTAGATTAGAGAGTTGGGATAGATAACTTCTAAGTGCTTTCCAGTTTTATGAGTCTAAAATAATTAGTAAACAATACAACCACAATTATCAGATGAAAATGAAAGACTTCATAAGTCATAAATTTATAAGTATATGTACATAAATATAGATAATATATATATAAATATATAGAGAGAAGTAGATGGTATAGATAGATATAGATAAAGGTATAAATATTTCCCTAATTACCACACCAGGATACTCTAGATATAGCCATGTCCACAAAATAGAAAAGTAAAGAAAAAGTGGTTAGTCTTCTACAGAGAGAAATGAGAGATGAAAATAATAAAAAATTATATAACTGATATACATATTTATATCTACAGATATAAATAGTTATTATATTATTTTAAGTATTATTGAGTTTTGTTTCCTTCACAGAAAAAAAATCTTTAAGATATAGCCATTTTTGCTAATGATGCTATTATTGCTTAAAAGCTTTTTGGAAAATTCTCCCTTGAAATTGCTTTCAGAATCAGGTTAAGAACAATGAAAGGACACCAGAGTCATTACTTATATTTTTGGCTGCAAATGGTATTGCTTAAAGTGGTCATCTAACTTATTTAGCCTATTAACCTTTACTTCAGGGTAAATTTAACTTTATACTAAGTTAAATTTACCCTGTAATAAAGGTTTGTTATGAATGAAGAGATTTATTCACCCAACCAACTATCTTTCATCCAATAAACTTATGCAGGAAATCTATAAAAATACTCTGCCCCTGAAAATTATTTCAAAATAGGAATTGCTTTCTGGTAAAGCATTTAAACTCTCATTGATCTAACAGCCATTTGGAGGTATGATCTCTGTTATGTTTGCTGGAACTGGGTCTCCTCTCTTTTCCTCATGCTTCATACCCCATGCATCAGGAAGTCTGTTGACTTTACTATCAAATGCATCCTGAATATGAACCATTGCCAGCATCTTAGACGCATCCACCATCATGTATTGCCTGTACAGTTATAGTAGCCTCTTAGTTGACAATAGATCTTTATACTAAAACTGTGAGTAAAGTACTGTATCTGGTCTCTTTTCTTTAAAAACAACAAAGTCATTGTATTAGTCAGTTCGGGTGGCCATAAAAGAAAAAAATACCAGAGACTGGGTAGCTTAACCAACACAAATTTCTCAAAATCCTGGAGGTTAGAAGTCTATGATCAATGTCCAGCAAAGTTAGTTTCTAATGAGAGCTCAGGGCTCCATGGGTTGCTGATGGCCACCAAATCCCTGTGACTTCACATAGCCTTTCTTCTCTGTGTGTAGAACAAGAGAGAGGGAGAGAGAGGGAGAGAGAGAGAGAAAAAGCTCTTTGGTGTCTCTTCTTGGAACAACACTAATCCTATTGGATCGGGGCCCCAACCCTTTGACTTAATTTAACCTTAATTACTTCCTGAGAGGACCCATCTCGAAATACAGCCACAGTTGGAGTTAGGGTGTCAACATATGAATCTTAGGGAGACACAAACATTTAGTCCATAACAGTCCTGAAAGACAAAAATAAAAAAATGAACTGTTTTGTATTGAATGAGACTTAAGAGAAGTGACAACTAAATGTATCATGGGATCCTGGATAGGACATTATTAGAACAATTGGCAAAACTTAACTAAGACCTAAAGATTAAATATTAGTATTGAATCACTGTTAATTTCTTGGTTTTGACAATTGCATTGTGATTTTGTTTTAAATCCTTGCTTTAGGAAATAAACATTGAAGTATTTAGCTGTAAAGAGGCATCATATATGCAAGTCATTCTCAAATGGTTCTAAAATACACCCCCCCCACACACACACACACACTCAGATAACATGAAACAGTGAAATATAACCATCCATTTGGGAAATTTGGGTGATAGTATATAAAGTGCTTTCTGTAATTTTTGCAAATTTAATTCTGAAATTATTTCAAAATATAAGCCTTGTAAACATTGTAATTCCATGTCTCCTACATTTGAATAACCTGCTTGATTTTTCACAACAGAAATATTAAGTTGCTATTGGTTGAATTCAGCACGTCAACTCAGCTTAGTTTGTAGAGCTTTCACTTTTGGAACATACTTTATATAGAACATACACATTTTTTATTTTTTAATATATTTTTATTTCAGAGAGGAAGGGAGCGATAGATAAAAACATCAATGATAAAAGAGAATCAATGATGGGATACCTCCTGCATGCCCCACACTGGGGATCAAGCCCACAACCCGAGCATATGCCCTGACCGGAAATTGAACCGTGACCTCCTGCTTCATAGGTCGACCAACACTTAACCATTGAGCCATGCTGGCCAGACAAACATATGTACATTTTTATAACTCCTTAAAGCATGTGTTCAATAAGTGGTAGGTCATTGGTGTTATAAGTATAAAAATATACAACATATTTTCCAAGAATGTGGTAAACAGTAAAAGAATATTTGAAATAAAATAATAATTACATATTTTATTTCAGTGATCCTCATCCAGGGTGATTTTCCCCCAAGGAAAATTTGACAATGCTTAGAAATATTTTGTTTGTCATAGCCTGGGATGAGGAGTGCCACTGTCCTCTCATGGGTAGAAAACAGGGATGTTGTTATGCATCCTCCTAGGATGCACAGGACAGCTCCACACAATTAAAGCATTTCTGACCCAAAACATCAGTAGTGCCCAGGTTGAAAAACCCTGTTTATTCAGATAGATCAAGGATCACTGACAGGTTTCTTCCAAATCTTCCCTTGAGAATTTGCAACAAAATACTGTTTGTTACTCCCTCTGAATTTTTATAGCCTTGGAATTGCCATAATCCACCTTTTCTAGTCAAACAGGACAAAAATAAATTGCTATTGTGTTATCAGTCCTATCCTTAGTTTATCCTTTTAATATAAATTGCAGTATTCAGTGGATCATTTAGACCACTTGTCTGAATTCCTGAATGAGTCTTATGTCGGGGTTAGCACAATTCATATCTTTCCTCATGATTCAAAGCTCTAAAAGAGCAGTGACCATGATGCTTACTTTGCTTTGTAGAAAATGCAGATAAAAGATTTAAAAATTAGTTCTTTAAATGAGTATTTTATTTCCCCATTCTGTCTTCCCTCTCATTATTCTAACCCACTATAATGTGCTTGTTCATCCACCTATTCTTTTCAAAATTTTGTCCATTATTCCATCCAGTCTTTTTTTTTTTAATTAAATCTTTATTGTTCAGGTTACACCTTCCAATATATTCCCACAGCATTCTCTATTTGGCAATATCTTAGCACTTAGCACATACTGCATCTCCGGTTTCAAGGTGTGCATATTCCTAGACTCTAGACACTAGACTATCTTCTTAGAGGGGAGCAAATGCTTCCTCATTCACCCTTGTATCCTCAGTGCCTTGAATGGGGCCTGGCAGATATTTAGTGCCCTGTGAGTATTGAGAGAATGATCTAATGATGCTTCATGTAGAGAATATCTTAGATATATTACTAGTAAATGTCTACGGGATACTTAACAAAGTTGGAGATGAATTTATTTAGCCACAAGGAACCTTACTGATTGAATCCTGTTCAATTAGAGAAAAGCTTGTTATCACCTCTGACTGGTCAATGTGAAGTGAATTATACCCTTGAACCAGTTTGTTAATACTATTTACTTAAACAGCTATTGTGGCTCACATAACATCCCAGCTATTTTCTCTTGTGTCTGATGTGATTCAACCGAATAGGTTTCATCTTATTCGGTCACTATTGCTTTCCTGTTACCCATTTGTTATAAATGTATTTAATGTTTACATAAGATGTGCCAGACATCCAAGGTACTGGTAATACAACAGTGAACAAGACAGCCAAGGTCTCTGCTCTCTTGGTATTTACATTCATGTGGATGGAGGTAGACAATAAATTAAATAATAAGTAAGTACATAAATAAATAAGAATATATCATGTAATAATAAGTGCTAAGGTGGACATATATTAATGAGCTACCTTAGAAAGACACCAAGGAAACTTAAGTTTGGGCAATTAAAGAGGTGTCAATTAAAGAGGTGCCATTTAATTTAAGGCTTGAATCACAAGAAAGAGTCAGCCATCAGAAGGAAGTCTGGGGGAATAGCTTTCCATCTAAGGAAACAACTAATGCAAACACCATAATGTAGGTGACATGTTCCTAGAAAGAAGATGTCTTCCTTTCCTTCAATTCTCACATTTTTAAGATAGATGTATGCTTGCCACCTGCATTTAAATACCCATAGATGACCATGGAAACAATACATAAGTGACCTCATTCAGAAAACAAAATCTCAAACTTTATGATTTAAATTTAGGTAAGAGTTTCTGAAGGGAAAGTTTTACAAAAACCTGAACGGTTGGACAAATGACCTCAAATCTTATGCTATGTATGGCTTTCCGGATTTTTCATTTTGACTCCTATTGCTACAACACAGAGAACACACGAGATTTAGCTGGTCACCTCTAAAACTCCAGTCAAATCCAGACAAAATTTCTTCTTTGGGTTTCCGGTAATATAGTGAAGACAAGCCGACATAGGTATAAGTGTTCCCAGAAGGTTGGCATCACCCCAGACACCTGGCTGGCCTCTCTGAACCAGGCTGCCTCCTTGTTCCAAATCTGCTCTAAATCTATCTCTTGTCTTGTTATCAACAGATTAAAAACATTCTTCCTTCTAAAAAATTCCATATTTTCCTGATTTGAAATTACCAGTGAGTGTGCTCCTCTAAATTAATGTAATCGGAGAGACAGAAATAAGGGAAAAAGAAGTCAAGGAGAAATAAAAATAGGAACAAGTAAATAGGAACAATTATTTGTTTGCCAGGCCTCTCTGTTTTCTTATCCAATCTTCTCAACAACCCAGTTTAATAAATATTATCACTACTAGGTCTTAAATCATGAAATTGGGGCTCAAATCATTTTTTTTTGGTAAAAGCCACACATAGCAAATGAAGAATCCAGCCTGGTTCTGCCTTTTGATAGCCAGGGCTGATTGATGGGCATGAAGTATAGATTCATAAACATGAAATTCCCATGAAGATAATGGGAATCTCCCAGCTCTGAGAGGAGAAGGGTACTACATAATGTGTGGCCAGACACCTGCCAGAAGCATGGTCCCACCTTGATGTTTGAAATGATACGCTGTTGCTGTTGGTGAGATGGGGGAGAGGGAACAGATACCAGGCCTGGCTCCATCAGAAATTTCTCAGGAACTCCCATCCAGTCTTAAAGTCTATCTCTTTCAAAGAGCTTCAGAGATATCCCAATCTTAAATAATGTCTCTCTTATCAATGTACCAAAAGCAAAGAATGGAAAGCTCTAAGACCCATTGCATAAACTATGTAATTATTTTGTTATGTTTTGGGGGTTTTTTTGTTTGTTTTTTTACTGTTGACACTATTACAGATCTGAACATCCTAATAAAAAGATAATAATAATTTAAAAAAAAACACAGAGGAAAGGAACTGTGTTATTCATTTTTCTATGCTGCACAGCACTTGGCACAATGTCTCAGACATTGGCCATTTTTTTACTTTGAACACTTATAACATTGACAATAGTCAATGCAGCATATCACTAAATTATACACATTTTGAAAATCAATAAAATAAAAGGATGAACATGGCAATAAAAAGATGAGGAAACCATGACATAGAATGGATAAGTAATTTGCCCAGTGTCTGTGGTAAGTGACAGCTGGTATGCAAGCTCAGGTAGTCTTGCTCCAGAGCTTGAAGACTTAACCACCAACATTATGCCATTTTGCCCACATATTTGATAAATATCCAATTATAATATCCAGAAAAAACTAAGTTAATGTTTTTTATATTAGATCTATTTTTTTGAAGTTAAATTCCAGTGGACAGAATCAGATAAGAAAGAAATATTAAAATTCTCAAAATCCAAGCAACTTTGTTTTTATATTTTGTCATGGAATAGGAATTAATTTTGATTAAATTAATTTAAACTTTAATCTCACACAGAATATCCATCACTTATAGCACTGCTGACAATCTGATTTAGATGGCGGCCATCTATTTCTGGTCATATTAAAGAAAGTAACAGTAAAGGAAAAGATCGCTCTCAACCAAAGATATTCTGATTTAATTTAAGCTTGTATCTCTGTGAGAGGTTGAAATAAATCTACCAATTCAATTGCTTTTGGGACTAAGAGAATTCTGGGTATATATTATACATATAAAGACTACTTGTCACATTCACCATTTATGGGGCAGTTTGGTAATATTAAAAGTTGAATAATAACTTTGAACTTGGGTATACAGGAATGTTCCTCACAAGCCTAAATTTTTGTTTTTAGTTTTGAAGTATGATTGCTTAAAGCAAACCAAAACCAGTGAAATGAATCCTATATTTTTCTCTTACCTTAAGAAAAGTAGGCCATCCTGACTATGTTCATTGTTATCTGTTTTGCCTGGCCCTTTACTTGAGGGTCACTACCTAAGAGAGAAAATATTAAATAAGAAGGCTAATAGATATAATTTGATTAGATACTTTGAAAGATTAATGAAGTAGACCTTTCATACTCTCCCAACAAAGAAAGGCAACTAAAGAAACTATTTTACAGTATTTTGACCAAAAATAAATCGTGTTTATGTAGGACAAAGTAAAACTATAAATCACTTTTTTTATTGCCAAAAGTTTATAACTGTGGTACCATGGTAATTTGTCTTCATTATTTCCTGGGATGTAGAAACACAATATAAGCCACACCACCCTGACCTTGGACATTTCTATCACATTGGGCTTATGAGAGAGAATCAGTCCATGGTTAAGACAGGAAACCTGGATTCTAGTGTTTGAAGTGCAACCTAGTTTCTCTGAAACTTTAGCAAAGTCATGTTACCTGGCAAAGTGTCTACTTCTTCATATATAAAACAAGATGACTGGTCTCTGCCAAATTTTCAAAAACTTTAACCCAGACAATCAAGTACTTATGTAGAGGGTAAAGAACAGTCTGTACTGCTTTTATATATTATTAAAGGCATACAAATAAAGGCATACAAATTTGACCAAGAGCTCTCCCTGACTGCTTGAGAAATTACCTTTCTCAGTATTTTCTTTTTTGAGCACTCAGTCACCTGTAAAGTTTTTAATTGTCTCAATAATCCCTTGAGATGTGAGCAAACTACTTAACCCCTCTGCTCCTCAATTTACTTATCTATAAAATTGAGATGATAATCTAATCGTACCTCCAAAAAGGGATGATGTGAAGATTGAATGTGTTAATGAAAATGAAGCTTTCCATATGCTAAGTGCTCAATTAGTGTTAGCATCTATTTGTATGAATTCTACTTTTTAGCTGAGAAAACTGAGGCTTAGGAAAGTGAATTAACACGTCCCAAAGTCATATAGTTCAAAAATAGTAGAAGTAGGATTTGAACCCAGGCATTTGGACTCCATAGCCCATATTTACAGACTGTTCTATACCATCTCCCTTGGTAGTTTTGTTATTTTTTTTTGTTGTTGTTGTTGTTTACTATTGACACTATTACAGATCCAAATATCCTGGACTAGATAATGAGGAAAATGGTTCTGTTTTGCATATTTATTGACAAAACACAGAGAAAAGATATATAAGAAGCTATAAATTATTCTAATAAATAATATGTTAAAAGAAAATGAGATCCAAAAATTTGTTATACAAAAAAGGGGCTGAGAAATTATTTTTCTACAGTCGATGTTGTAGCTACAGGATTTTCCTTGTTACCAGTAGAGAAACAACTAGAGATGTGAAGAGGGAAGACTGCCATAAACCAGCACTGAATCATCAACCCAAGCCATGAAAAATGCCAATGAGCCCGAAACACATTTGTCTGCAAAGCTTTAATAAATGCAGTTTCAGAAATACTATGCATTATGAGGTGTAAATTATGCTGCTTTCTCTTAAAAAAAATCCGTATAAGTGTAAGCTGGAGGAATTCCCTTTGCTTAGGCTGATATAAAATTCAGTAAATACAGAAAATTTGAAGGGAAAGAAAATAATAAAAAAGACTCCTAAAGATTATGTGAATACTATAATTATCTGTGCATAATAAGAGCATTTCATTTTTCTATGCCCAAACAGGAAAATGGCGACCAAAAAAAAAAATGTTCCCAAGAGAAAATTAGTTCTGAAATCATTTTGAGTAAATGGCAGCATTTCCCATATATAACTACTTAGATACCCAAATTAAATTTGGAATGAGGTAACATTGATATGTAGATTTTAATATCTTTAAAAACTTTTAGATATCATGTATAGAATCACATATCTATAATAATAAAAGTGTAATATGCTAATTAGACCAGACAGCCAAAAGACCTTTCAGATGTCATTCTGGATGAAGCCGCAGCGGCGGGGGCTGAGGCAAAGGCGGTTAGGACGATCAGGCAGGCAGGCAGGCAAGCAGTTAGGGGCATCAGGCAGGCAGGTGAGTGGTTAGGGGTGATCAGGCAGGCAGGCGAGCAGTTAGGAGCCAGCAGTCCTGGATTGTGAGAGGGTGCAGGCTGGGCTGAGGAACTGCCCGCTCCCCCACCCCTATGCACAAATTTCGTGCACCCGGCCTCTAGTGCAGTGGTTCTCAACCTTCTGGCCCTTTAAATAAAGTTCCTCATGTTGTGACCCAACCATAAAATTATTTTCATTGCTACTTCATAACTGTAGGTGTCAGTGAGCTCTCACTGAACCACCCCTGTATCCTACCACAGGCTGGGTAGGATGAGAAGGCGCTGAGGTCAGAATTCTCCCACTGCAAATCCAGGCTTTCTTTTGGGAGGTATGTTCTCAGCTGTTCTGCTTGGAATTCCACCACCTATCGAGGTCCTAGCTGCCTTCCTGGGCCCTCTGGCATGGCCCCAGACCTCATACCATCCTCCACCCTTATGGGAGCCCAGGATGGGGGAAGAGCTGATAGGGCTGAGCTGAGCCAGGCTGCCTCCACACCAGACTCTGTCACCAGGGCCAGCCCCCAGGGTCACAGCTGAGGCCTCCTACCTTCCCTTTCCTGGAACTCAGCCTCAAATGGGCCAACCTTGGGCCACATCTCTTTTCATACACTTCACAACGGCCTCCTGCTGCTCTCCCAGGCTGCACTCTCCCCTGCTGGCTCAGCCTGGCCACTACAGCTCAATCAAGGGATTCTCTGCCCCTAAATCAGTGGTTCTCAACCTTCTGGCCCTTTAAATACAGTTCCTCATGTTGTGACCCAACCATAAAATTATTTTCATTGCTACTTCATAACTGTAATGTTGCTACTGTTATGAATTGTAATATAAATATCTGATATGCAGGATGGTCATAGGCGACCCCTGTGAAAGGGTCGTTCGACTGCCAAAGGGGTCATGACACACAGCTTGAGAACCACTGCTCTAGTGTCTTAAATAATAAGCAGTATGTCAATTCACAAGGCTGGTTTAAACAGAGACTCTACTTTAGTCCATGATAGAAAATAAGACTTCTATGGAGACAATTAGGGAATAATATATACTTGGAGTTAAAATGGTACTTGGTAGTTAGAAATAAAGGCTAATAGCAGATTGAAGTTAGTCTGTCTGGGCTATAAATTAAATGCCTGCTCTATTTCTTGCTACACTAGCTATGTGACCTTAGGCAAGGTGCTTGCCACTCTGCATAAGAAAAATCAGAACGGTAATAAAATCCACCGTACAGACTTGTGAGCATTAAAGGTAGTGATATTTATAAAGTACCTAGAACACCATCTGACATATAATTATATCTTTGATAAATAGCAGTTAGTATTGCCACTCAGCAGTAACATGAATTCCTAAATTAAGGCTGCCACATGTGTAAAGGAGATCAGAAGATTCCAAGAGCAGGCGAATTGTTGCTGCTCTGGAACATGGCGTGGGTCACCTACTATCCACGTCTGTGGAAACAGAACAAATAACAGAGCCATCACTGGAGTGGCAATTACAGGAGCTCAGTGCATTGCAGATACCCTGGCCCTGCAGACACGCTCTTTGGGCCCATCCCTTTCTACTCGGCTTCTCTCCCTCTAACACCTGCAGCTCATTTCTAAATATGAAACTATACAATTACCTAAGTGACACCAAATGCGATATACTATTAAGGCAATTGTTTACAGAACATTTACTGAAATGGTCCTTATCATAGAAAATGAGATGAATTGTACTAAACCCCAGGAGGAATCTGGAATCACAGATAGCTCAGTGAGCTGCAGAAGAACAAATTGGGCTCTATTTTCCTCCAATGAATATCAAGGGATATTTTAAGAAAACAAGCAGCCTGATAATACAAAAAATATATATGTATGTTAATATTCTCCTTCTGTCTTCTTATCTTTAAAGATGGTCTACAACCTCTTGTACACAGCAGGAATTCAATAAATGTTTGTGAAATCAATGATTTTTTTAAAATCAATATTAGGTTGCTAAGAATACAGAATAAAAAATAACAAGAATTTCAGCTAGAAGAAATTTAAAGATCATTTTAATCTAATGTGCATGCTTCACATATTACACTGAAGAAAGTAATGATGCTCAGGGTCACTCAGCTAACATTTGATAGAGCTGCAGGCAGAAATCAAATCTCAACTCCCAATTTAAACTGGAAGACATAAGTGATTAGAAATAAAATTGGAATTGTAAAAATATGTGTTGAGTCCAACACATCAAGTATTTGTCAGCAGTCTCACAACAAGTAAAGGTTATTGATAATACAGGTAAAATCTTGTGCTTCCATAATGTTCTCGAGGCAGTGAAGAGCTCTGAAGAAGGTATATGGATATCTGACTTTTAGTCCTGATTCTGTGGTGTAGGCCTATGTGATTCTCCAAGGAGAAAAATGAAGGGCTTGACACAAACAATCCGATCTAGTTTTCCCTAAATGTATTAGACACCCACTATGTCTCATGCACTGAGCTAACAACCCAGGAGAAATCAAAAGCAGGTTCTGCTGTGAGGGGCCAATTATAGCAGGGGAAGCACATAGACTACTGAGCCAGACTGTGTGTGCTCTACTCCTGGCTCTGCTGCTTACCAGCTACATGACCTTGAGCACTGCTTTAATCTCTCTTGGCCTCAGTTTCCTCTCCTGTAAAGTGGAAATAATGATAAATAACAAATAAATAAAATGAATGAATAAAAATTAATTAAAGTATAAAATATAAAGTGGAAATAATGATAAATCTTATTTATAGCGTTATCATGCATATAGCACTTAGAATAAATCTGTCACTGGTCTATAAATATTAGTTATTATTATTCACCACAAGTAATATAATCAAACAGAAAATTGTCTCTATATATAAAAGGCTAAGCGATCAGCCAAGCGGCTGGTAGGTATGACATGCACTGGCCACCAGGGGAAGACACTCAACGCAGGAGCTACTGAGCAACAGTAACTTTGCAAAGTGCCCTTTCACACTCTGGGGCCCCTCAGGGGATGTCGGACTGCTGGTTTTGGGCCAATTCCCGCAGGCCAGGGGGAGAAACCCCACCTGCCAAAGGGACCCCGCTCACTCCGCAGTGCCCTTCAAGCCCTGCTGCCGCCCAAGGTGCGGCCAGGTGGGGAAGGACCACAGGAGGTTGCCTCCAGGGCATGTCCGGCCCGTCTAGCCCAGTCCCACCCCGCCAGCCACCTTCTAATTAATATCCTTTCAATGTGCATGAATCAATGCACTGGGCCTCTAGTGTGTGTGTGTGTATATATATATATAAGAATACAGTGACACCAAATGCGATATACTATTTTAATAAAAATTTGTGCACTCGGTGGGGGGGTCCCTCAGCCCAGTCTGGGACCCCTTGGGGGGATGACCCGAGGGTTAGGGTTAGGGTTAGGGTTAGGGTTAGTGTTAGGGTTAGGGTTAGGGGGGATGACCACCTGCTGGCTTAGGCCCGCTCCCCGGGGGATTGGGCTTAAGCTGGCAATCAGACATCCCTCTGGCAGCCCGGGAGCCCTTGGGGGATGTCCACATGCCAGTGGGGAGCAGGCCTAAGCTGCAGTCTGACATCCTTAGTGCTGCTGAGGAGGCAGGAGAGGCTCCCGCCACCACCGCTGTACTGGCAGCCGTCAGCCTGTCTTGTGGCTGAGCAGATCTCCCCCTGTGGGAACACACTGACCACCAGGGAGCAGCTCCTGCAGTGAGCATCTGCCCCCTGGTGGTCAGTGTGTGTCATAGTGA
>NW_005353325.1:291542-300360 GCF_000412655.1 Myotis brandtii | reverse complement strand
TAAGATTCTATCATAAGAGTTTTAGTAATTACTTTATTCTAACAAAAAAGGTAGAAATTATGCCAGAATTCTTTTCCTTTGAAGGGTGTGGTGATTTCAAAAAAAGAAGGTACAAAGAAAGGCCAGAGAAGTTAATAAAATGAATTATGATAAGTGACAGTTGGATTTAGAAATTTGATGATCTAAAGGTCAATTTCAAGCTTTTGAGAAATATATTCCCATGGAACGGAAGGCAAATTATGAAAACTTTGTAGAGAAAGAAGGTGAGAAAATATAAACGGTAAACCTGGGCCACATTTTTAAATTAATTCATTGTCACTCTAGTTAATTTCATGAAGGGCCTACTACACACACTATCACCAGCACTATGGCACATATCTAACTATGATATCCACTCCTTAGAGGTACACAGCTATGTGATTCCTGTCCTCCTAAATATGAGCATGTAGAAGAGGGTCCTCAGTAAAGGGAATAATAAATTCGAGGAACCTGAGATGTCTAGTACTAATGGGAGAAAAGACCAAGCCTTCAAGTATGTTCTAAGGATAAAGTGCCATAATAGAAATGGGGTGCTGGGGTTCAGTTCACTTCAAGAGGTGGACGAAGCAGAGCAGGAAAAGAAAGAAATGTGTGATAAATATGAGTTTCCACAAAACATGGTAGAAGAAAAGGAAAGGAAGGGATGGAAAGAAGGGACTGATATTAATTTAACAGAGGGGGGTACAGTCAAAGATAATAACAGGTGGTGTGAGGGCCAGAATAAAAAGGGGACACAGTCAGGATCTATGTGGGCTTTCCGTGGCAGAACAGGCAGGTAATTTCTAGTGGATACACATCTTCTCAGGTAATCCCAGACCTTTGGTTCTTTGATCGCCTCTAAAGAAGAAAAGCAATTGCGCATCTTAAAATGCACAACATATGTTTCGATGTGTGTCATTATATGAGCAGTAGTCTACCCCTAAGATGTGGCCTTAGTGACCCATTTAGATTTCTAAGTTTCTGTAATTAAACACAGTTGCTTAACCTCAATTGTCAAACCAAGAAAAAGCCTCAGGAGACTTCTCATTATCGGAACTGCTGGAAATAGTTGGGAGTCATGACAAGTACATGCCGCTATCTTCCAAGACGGATTTCTCATCATTTGAGCCCCAGTAAATTAATTTCGTTTTCAAGAACAAATTTAGCAGGGAAACAATAACATTTTTTAAGCATGTCCTAAAAGCATATGCAGACACTGTGATAATTAAGCATCTTGCTTGTGAATGCGATGCTACACAGCCTGCAGGACCCCCACGCGGGGAAAGCTGTTCAATATTTGCCGCAGACCCAGTCAGGTTGGTCTCACGACAGTCGAGCACCATAATTTTGCACTTGCTACCATCAGAGCTGTAATAAGGAGCCGAGCACATTAATCTCATGTCGCAGGGCCATATGTTTCTTACGATGGACCAAAGGATCGTCTGCAAGAAGATCCTTACAGGGTGCCAGGCGTTAGAGTTGTTCATTAGAGCTGTAAACAACACCAGCAAAGAAATTTAAGGTTTGGTTCTCCAAAGTGGGAAAGTTTTTCTCTCTCTCTCTCTCTCTCTCTCTCTCCTCTCTCTCTCTCTCTCTCTCAGGTGACGTTATCTTTAGAGGCCCTAGGAAAAGAGCTACAAGATGAGGGATCTACAAATTCTGCCCTGGACAATAAGTTTGGGCCCCATGAGAGGCTAGGTTAGCCTATGTTTTAACAAGGACGCTACCATCTAATGCAGTGATGGCAAACCTTTTGAGCTCAGCATGCCAGCATTTTGAGAAACCCTAACTTAACTCTGGTGCCGTGTCACATATAGAAATTTTTTGATATTTGCAACCATAGTAAAACAAAGATTTATATTTTTGATATTTATTTTATATATTTAAATGCCATTTAACAAAGAAAAATCAACCAAAAAAATGAGTTCGAGTGTCATCTCTGACACACGTGTCATAGGTTCGCCATCACTGTGTTAGACTATACATATGAGAAAAGCATATTAAATCATAAAGAGGATAGCTCCCTTGCTTTTCTTTTCTCAGATGGCGACTATACAGACTCCTCGTTCCAAGTAGGATGTAACAATAGTAGGGTCCATGGTAGGCTGTGCTCCCACTGCCACTACTATAAACCTATGCCGAAGATTGGAGCTATAGAAAAGAGACAATGAACTGAAACATCGGAGTCTCAGAAGTGTGAGAGGGCAGTCTGTTACTGAACAGGTTCTTCTATAGCAGGGTTGCTAGCAACCCTATTCTGTGGGGACACTTGCCAATTCCGGGTGCAAGCTGAGGATGGCTTGGCCGGTAATAAGGTATTCCACTGGGGGAAAGAGAAATCAGTAAGTCATGCAGCGCTCATATAATAATTTGGAAATGCCAGGAACCCTAAACATGCAATTAGATTCTCCCCATGGTACATTTATTGTCTCTCAAGGAGGAAATAGTGACTCACCAGGCTCCAAAGCCTAGACAGACATATTAAAGGAAAGAAAATGCAAAGGTAGACAGTCTTGACAAACCTGCAATCCAGCGCTGATTCAACCCAGATGCAAAGGAGATCAAAGTAATGAGCTCCTCATCTTACCTGCAAAGCCAAGTCTTATAACTTAATGTAATTTAGAGCTTCAACACAATGTCTCTTTAAACACAAAGCCCATCATGCAAATGAACATTGATAGATATGCAAAGAGGTAGAAAATGTGACTGATAAGAGAAAACCAAACAACAGAAACAACTCAGAAACTGTGGTAGCCAGCTGCCAAGAAGGGCCCCAGTGATGCCTGCCTCCTGATATTTCACCCTTGTGTAGTCCTCTCCCACACTACACAGGGCTGACTTTGCAAGCAACAGAATTGCCCGGGGTTGTGGGCTCGATACCCAGTAGGGGGCGTGCAGAAGGCAGCCAATCAATGATTCACTCTCATCATTGATGTTTCTATCTCTCTCTCCCTTTCCTTTCCTCTCTGAAATCAATAATAACAAAAAAAAATAGAATATGGCAGCCGCAGAGGGAAGGCAGGGGAGGGGGGGTGGGAAGAGAGCAATCAATGAACTTGTGCATATATGCATATCCTGTGGACACAATCAATGGGGTGGTGAGGGCCTGTGGGGAAGGGGTGTGCAGGAGTGGGCTGGAATAGGTTAATGGTGGGGAAAAGGAGGACTTATGTAATACTTTCAACAATAAAGATTTTAAAAATAAATGAATTTATGGAACTAGAAAAACAAATAAATAAATGCATACAATAAAATGTGCAGCATTGCATAGGAAATCAATTATATTGAAAAACAGTTATCAAAAAAATAGGATGTCGCAGAAATACCAAGTATGATGTCCAAGAGGAACTCATAGAGGCCTTTATAGCTTCTGCCTTCCTGCCTCTTGCATAGTTAGCTCTGGGGGAAGCCAGCTGCCATGTGCCGAGAATTCCCAAGCAGCCATGTGGGAATCATGTAATGCCTCCTGCAAATGAAGTACAGGCCATCTTGTTCATGTTTCCTCTACTTTGGAAAAACTGCTGTTTGAAATTTTAACCCTGCTATTCTTGGCTTCTGTAAAACACGCTTGCTCACTTGAATCATAGGGAAAATAAGCTCAACTATCTGACCTTGCAAGCAGCTCCGCTGCTGTCCCTGGCTACTCCCATGCTCCAGTTATCTGAAATGTACTATACTCAAGTTACAAGCAAAGCCTGCGAAAGTTCTGGAAGTATAATCCCATATTTGGAAGACAAAGAACTGGGAGAATATAAAAAGGGAAAGCTTCCTTCATGTTCTTGCTTAGACTCTGGAAATAATATTCCTCTGAGCCTGGTGGTGTAATAAAAGACTCCAAAATTTGGCTTAATAAGGTGTCCCCTGTTCAGCTCGCTGATTTACAATATAACACAAACAGGCAGCGAGTTGTGCTAACTGCAGTGTGAGAGAGCCATCTTGGAAACGGCTCCCCCAGTTCCAGCCAAAGCTCTAGATACCTGCAGTCCTGGCTGAATATCTTGACTACAACCTCAGGAAGGTACCAAGGTAGCACCATCCAGCTCCTGAATCCACACCACCTCAACTATGTGACATAGTAAATGTGTATTATTGGTTTAGGCCACTAAAGAATTTATTATGTAGCAATAAACAGCCAAAGAGATTTTGGTATCTTGAACTGGAGTCTCTCCATCCATGAAATAATAATAATAATAATAATAATAATAATAAAATAGGGGGATGATTTTGGAAAGGGGGAAGTGCCCAGCAAGTGGGCACAAGCTGGAAGGACTTAAGGAGAGTGTTAGCGATGTCTACAGAGTTTTGAAGAAATAGATAGTAGAGCCCTAGCCAGTTTGGCTGAATGGATAGAGCATCAGTTGGTGAATTGAAGGATCCTGAGTTCGATTCCAGTCAAGGGCACGTACCTTGGTTGCAGGCTCGCAACCAATCAATGTGTCTCTCTCACATTGATATTTCTCTGTCTCTCCCTCTCTCTTCTACTCTCTCTAAAAATCAATGGAAAAATATCCTCGGGTGAGGATTAATAAAAGAAAAAGAAAAATAAAGAAGAAAAAATAGAAATAGATAGTTGAAACCTGGTGGTCTTTTCAGAACTGCCAATGGGACTATAATCTAACTTTCTACAAACGACATTACACACTTCAGAAAACCTGGATAAAGAGCGTACAGAATGCTGTACAGCCATCAAGGCCTGGCCCCAGCTCCCTGGTCCCTTTACAGAAATACCAACGAATCTAACCATTCTTCTACGCACATAAGACTGTTGGTCATTCCTGGGAGAATATGTTTTCAAATCATATATCTGAGAAGGCATTCATATCCAAAACACATAAAGAGCTCATACATCTATTCCAAGTATGTCCTACCACAATGGGTCCCCTACCAGAACCATGCCAACCCTCTCACCAGCAGCATCCAAATCACTGCTTTGCCTGAAGCAGAGCCTTCAGTGGGGTGGGGGCAGGAGAAAAAATTTTGCCTCTTGGGACACATTTGATCTTGTCTGAAATATTTGTGGTTGTCACAACGGAAAGGATGTTGATATCTAGTGAGCAGAGGGCAGAGATGCTGCTAAACATCCTACAGTACACAAGACAGCCCCCTACAACAAAGAGTTATGTGGCTCAAATGTCAACAGTGCCAAAGCTGAGAAATCTTGACCTAGAAAAATTCTAATTCCATTTAGAATTACAGTTTACTCGTTAAATTTTTTTCATGTTGTGCCTCTGTAACAATTTACAGATATTTGCCAGCAAAGACCCAGTATATGGACATTTCTACTCTCACTTGTCGTAAAGAAGGGAAACTTCAGCTTTAAAGTCCCCACTAAAGGAGCTGCCAAATAACACCTACTTTCTAAATAGAATTTCACACACAGTTAAACTCAGATTCAGAAATCGCTTTTACATTGATTTGCATTTTCCCTAAGTTAACATAATGGCAAAGTCTTGGAAATAGTATGTTAATTCTGGGCACTTGCAAAAGTACTTTATGATTGAAAAAAAAATCTTGAGAATTTTTTTATTGAAATAGCATTTCTTATTCATCCTGAAAAGAATTGTTTCAAAAAAAAAAAAGAATTGTTTCTATGGTGTAAACTAATTGTATTTAACAGACACTCTTATTGCCTTATTATTCATCAATAAACACTTATGTATTTATTGATGAATAATAAATATCTTATTACAACACTCAAGTGATTCATACAAGCCCAATACCTTTTTTATTAGGGATATTAAGAAGGTAATGTTTCCTAAGTGCAGGCAGAATGAACATGATATAGTGCTAATTATACTATATGATCATTTTTCCAGTGATAGCTATTCAAATGACATTTGATATGGCCTCTGTAAATATAATCCTATATAATAAAAGCCTAATATGCTAAGTGTCCGGTCAGCCATTCAACCAATCAAAGTGTAATATGCTAATGATATGCTAAGGCCGCTCAACCACTCACTATAATGTGCACTGACCACTAGGGGGCAGATGCTCTGACTGGTAGGTTAGCTTGCTGCTGGGGTCCGGTCAATTGGGACTGAGCGAGATGGGCCGGACATGCCCTGGGGCCCTCCAGCAGTCCCTCCCCAGCTGGCCAACCTCCCATGCCCCTCCCTGGCCCCAATCATTCACCTGTAGAGTCCCTTGGCCAGCGCCCTTTTGCAATCCAAGACCCAATTGGGACTGAGCGAGATGGGCTGGACATGCCCTGGAGCCCTCCTGCGGTCCCTCCTCGGCTGGCCAACCTCCCGCATTCCTCCCCAACCCCGATCATGCACCAGTGGGGTCCCTTGGCCTGGCCTGTGCCCTCTCCCAATGCCCTCTCGCAATCCAGGCTGAGGGGACCCCCCCTCCCCCCGAGTGCACAAATTTTGTGCACCGGGCCTCTAGTGTATTATAAAGTTGTGTTATTTTCTAGGGCCGATTTTATACCTATTAACAATCTCTTGCTCTGTGTCCTTACAGTTTCTAAGAAACAGAGACAATAAGGGAGATAGAAATCTGGAATAAAGAAATATTATCAATAAAAAAGTCATGAAGTGACTCTATGTAGACACATAGAAATTGAGTTATTTCCTTTAGTAAATTTATTCAATGCTGCACTGAAACAATAAGCCAAAAAAATGAAAATATAATCTTCATTATAGAATCACAGATTGGTAAGGGATCAGAAATCATCTTGTCTTATTTCATCATCTTACTAGTGATTAAATTAATCTGATTAAAATTACTTGACACATTCTGAAATTCAGGCAGAACAAGAATTATTTCAGGCTTGTTTCCTAATGTTCAGTTCATTAGTAACTTCACGTTGGGATAAAACATTTGGAAAATTTAATTTGGAGACTTCAGTTTATTCAAAATATGGACAAATTTTGGAAGGAAACTTTAAATAACTTTCAATGTCGTATGGAAGTCAGTGAAGGAGACGAAGAATAGTTCCTGGATAAGCCCAGCTGCAGGTCCTCAGAGAGCCTATGTATCAGCTCTCTGGGCTCCGAGGTTATGAGTGGCAAGGCCTCCAGTTGAACTCAATGTTGATATGGAAAGAGACATCAGAGAAGAGTAAATTTTCATTCCAATAGGACTGAAATCCAGATTATTAAACTCAAAGTGTTAGGTCCCTACCCTCTTCCAAAATGAGAAGCAGCAGGAAATCAGGTTTTCTTCTAGAGCAGCGGTTCTCAACCTGTGGGTCACGACCCCTTTGGTGGTCGAACAACCCTTTCAAAGGGGTCACCTAAGACCATCCTGCATATCAGATATTTACATTACGATTCATAACAGTAGCAACATTACAGTTATGAAGTAGCAACGAAAATAATTTTATGGTTGGGGATCACAACACGAGGAACTGTATTTAAAGGGCCAGAAGGTTGAGAACCATTGTTCTGGAGGAAAACGTATAGCCCCACCTCACCCAAGAAACATGCATTACCAGTACATTTCTTTGAGCCTACACATGTCATCTGTAGCTTTTGCCCATGCTCCTAATTAATTCAACAGAAACACAGAGAAGGTTAAAAAAAGCCTCATAATAACATACCACACTATGAGCTATGAAGTATAGAATGTACACAGACATTCTAGCCACTTTAGTATAGAATACTAGAGGCCCAATGCATAAAATTCGTGCCCATGGGGAGGGAGGGTCCCTCTGCCTGGCCTGCGCCCTCTCGCAATTCAGGACCCCTCGCTCCTAACTGCCCACCTGCTCACTTCTAACCACCTGCCTGCTCACTCCTTACTAGCTACCTGCTTGCTCTTTACCACTTGGCTCACCACTCTTTAGCACTCCTGTGGAGGTGGGAGAGGCTCCCGCCACTGCCGCTGAACTTGGCAGCAGTGTGCCAGCTTCTGGCTGAGCTGCACTCCCACTGTGGGAGTACCCTGACCACCAGGGGGCAGCTCCTGCATTGAGCATATGTCCCCTGGTGGTCAGTGTGCGTCATAGCGACCGGTCATTCTGGTCATTTTGCCATAATAGTCGCTGGGTTTTTATATATATACTAGAGGCCCGGTGCATGAAAATTCATGCGCTGGAGGGAGTCACACAGTCTGGCCTACCCCCTCTCACAGTCCGGGAGCCCTCAGCGGGAGGCGACTCAGTGATCAGGGGAAGGTGGCGCCCCATCACACCTCTGCTGCTGCCACTGCCGACAGCACAAGCCTTGGCCAGCCCTGGTTACCTGAGCCTTGGGCGTGGCTGGGCAGCCACCATCTGAGGCTTGCCTGTGCCTTGGGCGGCCCTGGGCATCTGGGCAGCCAACATCCAAGGCTTGCCTGCACCTCAGGCCAGCCCTGGGTGGTTGGGCAGCCACCATCCAAGGCTTGCCTGCACCTTGGGCCGGCCCTGGGCATCTGGGCAGCCAACATCTAAGGCTTGCCTGTGCCTCTGGCTGGCCCTGGGAGGCTTGGGGCTGAGGGGACTGGGGGACTCCAGAGGCAAGTGGCTGCCCCGGCGGGGCTGAGGGGACTGGGCGCCACCATCTTGTGGCTGTGGGTGCTGCCATCTTTGAGGGTGTGGAGGTAATTAGCATATCCCATCCTTATTGGCTGTGGGCACCGCCATCTTTGAGAGTGTGGCAGTCAGTTAGCATATTCCCTCCTTATTGGTTTTGGGCGCTGCCATATTTGAGGGTGGGCAGTCAATTAGCATATTCCCTCCTTATTGGCTGTGGGCGCCACCATCTTTGCCATGGTGTGAGGGTCAATTAGCATATTCCCTCTTTATTAGATAGGACTAGAGGCTGGGTGCACAAAAATTTGTGCACTCGGGGGGGTCCCTCAGCCCAGA
>NW_005353325.1:284972-291138 GCF_000412655.1 Myotis brandtii | reverse complement strand
GGCTGTTTTCAGGCTGGCCACAGCCTCTTCAGGTTGGGGGTCCCTGCTGGGGTGCCTGGCCAGCCAGGGTAGGGGTCCCCACTGGGGTTCCTGGCCAGCCTGGGTGGTGGGCAGAGAGCTGTTTGCAGGCTGGCTATGCCCCCCCAGTGGGGACCCTCACCCCATGAGGGTGTGGCCATTCTGGGTGAGGGGCTGATGGCTGTTTGCAGGCTGGCCACGCCCCCCAGCCACCCAAGCTCCCAGTGGAGGCTGGCTGGAAGCAGGTATCTGGGATTTATTTATCATCTATAATTGAAACTTTGTTGCCTTGAGTGGAGGCCACAGCCAGCCAGGGCAGGCAGGAAGCTCGGCTTCCTCCATCACCGGGGCAATCAAACCTCCTGTTTGCTCCAGCTCTGTGGCTGCTGGCCGCCAACTTGGTTGGGTTAATTTGCATATTTGCATATACTTGCTCTGATTGGCTGGTGGGCGTGGCTTGGGGCATAGTGGAGGGGCAGTCAATTTGCATGTTTCTCTTTTATTAGATTAGATATATACTAGAGGCCCAATGCACATAATTTGTGCAAGTATAGGGCTTTCTTCCCCTGGCTGCTGGTACTGGCTTTCCTCTGGTACCTGGGACTCGGGCTTCCCTCCAGCTGCCGGCATGCACACAGGACCCAGGCTTCCCTTGCAGCCCCAGCTTTGTACAGAAGGTTGTCCAGAAGGACGTCTGGAAGGATGTCTGGTCTAATTAGCATATTATGCTTTTATTATTATAGATATAGATGGCTCTAGGGCCCTCCCAGGAGCAATATCTCTATTTCAGTTCTACATTAGAGATATCATGTATTTTGTCCATTTTGCGTCTTCCTTTGAGAAGAGTAATGTCTTAGACAAAAGGGTTGTTAATTCATGGATATGTGAAGGATTTTCTTAAGGAAGACCTTCTTAACCATAGGCTTCTGATATATAATAGCACCCTGAAAGCTATCACTCTTGCCTGAATTCATTGCTTGTCATAGCCATTATCACCATGACATATACTTGTTTGCTTGTTTATTGCTTATCTTTCTCCATTAGAATGTAACATCCATAGTCAGAGGGACTTTTTTTTTTCTTCTCAGTGCTTTATTTATTTACAATGACTAAAAGAGTGCACATAGCTAGATACAATTTATGGAATAAAAGTCATCCTATATAATAAAAGGCTAATATGCAAATCGACCAAAAAGCAGAACAACCGGTTGCTATGATGCGCACTGATCCCCAGGGGGCAGATGCTCAACACAGGAGCTGCCCCCTGGTGGTCAGTGCACTCCCACACAGGGGGAGCACTGCTCAGCCAGAAGCCGGGCTCACGGCTGGCGAGCGCAGCGGTGGTGGCGGGAGTTTCTCCTGCCTCTGTGGCAGCGCTAAGGATGTCCCCTGCAGGGAGCGGGCCTAAGCCATCAGTAGGACATCCCCCGAGTGCTCCAGAACTGTGAGAAGGTGCAGGCTGGGCTGAGGGACCACCCCCCCCCCCGCAAGTGCATGAATTTCGTGCACCAGGCCTCGAGTAAAAAATATAATTTATTTATCAGACATGACTGAACTATGGATACCATTGAAAATGAGTCTTTTATATTTAGCATGTGTGGAAATTTACCAAATGTGTAGGGAAAAGAGAAACTGACACTGCACTGAAAGGATTTGATAATTAGGAAGAAAATTCCTTTATAAGACCTTGACATTTTATAAAATATAATAGATTGCTAAATTTATCCTGCTCACAGATGTAATTAAACAATACCTTGTATATGAACATCTGTAATTTTATATGTGTGTAATGCCTGTGTTTGAACGTATAACTCTTTTTTTCTCCTTAAACCTTTGAGTATAGTATGTTATATGGTACCTATAAAATAGAAATCTATTTAGAGATATTTATTTCCCAGCCTCATTCTCTTTCCAAAATTTGTAATCAAGAAAAATTTGATCGACCAAATTCAAGTTTATTATCAATCCCTGGTGTGTGGATTCCATGATTGATTTAACTACAGTGTGAATTCAGGAAAATAAATAGCAAGAGCTGCTGTAAATTATGTTAAGGAGTGACATTTCTTTTGTGCAAAGAAGGGAATTGTTTATAAAAGGAATCTGTCATTGCTTCTCCCTCAAAACAAAAGAAGCAAAGTTTTATTTTATTTTATTTCCTCAGATACTGGTGACCAGAAACAGCAAGGATGCAAAAGAGTTATGGAAACAGAGTTATTTTTTAAAAGGCAGTTTTACCATTTACCATCTTGTGCCCAGATAAAATAGTATGAGACAACTCCAGGTAGCTAGTGGTTGAGCCTGCCTACAGAGATAAGCCTAATGACTCCTCCTTTATTACTGCCCAGTGTTTTGTTGTTGATAAGACTCCTATGCTTTGTAGAGATCAAAAAGGAAGCTGCTTTTGATGAAAAAGTTCATTCTGTCTACTGAAACAATAAGCCAAAAAATTAAAATATAATCTTCTGACAGATTTTTCAAATAACTCAAGCAATATTGACTAGACTTTTTTGATTCTTTCTGGTTCAATGCCTGAAAACATATTTTCCCTGGAGAGAAGCAATAAATAGTAGCTAAGGGCATATGTTTGGGTGTCTCAGCTACCTGGATTAAAATTCCAAGTCTGTAACTGATTAAATGTCAAATTACTTAACCTTAGTAAATTCTAGTGTCCTTAAATTGTTTAAATTTAAGAAGAAATTCGTGAGAGAACAAATTTAAGAAACCACTTAAAAGAATAAATTTAAGAAACCATTTAAAATAGTGCTTAGCACATTGTAAATGCTCAATAAATGTCTTTTATTATCATTAGTCCTTGCTTTCTAATCTCTCAGCTCTTACCTTGAATAAAGCTCTTCTTTGTTGCCTCTTGAACAATTAAAAGAACCTCCTAGTAATATCCTCACCTTCACTTTTTCTTCTTTATACTCTTTTCTCCTTTACACATACATTCTCTTAGAGCATATAAATGAAGAACACAGAGAAAGAGAAGCAGAGACATAGATCAGAAAGACTCAGAGGGAAATTTTTAAAAAAGAATGATAAGCAGCATGTATTAAGCACTTATTCTGTGACAAAAACTTTTTTGTTGTTGTTAATACTCACCCAAGGATATATTTTTTCCCATTGATTTTTAGAGAGAGTAGAAGGAGGGGGAGAGATAGAGAGAGAGGCTCATGGATTGGGTATCCAATGCGGAATTGAAACATGATCCTTCAGTCTGAGGACCAACAATTTATCCACTGAGCCAAACGGGCTGGGGTGACAAAAGCTTTTGAAATACTGTCCAGGTATTTATAAATTTAATTGTCACATTAGCCCAATGAGATATCAATTTATCCCTTAGTTGAGGAAACTGAGACACAGATGAATTAAGTAAACCATTCAAGGTCATACAGCTGATCAGAGTTAATATCCAAAATATATAATAGCAACACAGGCACTAACAATCAGAACAGATAAAGCCACCCTGATGTGTATCAATCAGCACTGAGCCCTCAGCTAACAGATGGAAGAGTTGGGTCCAAACCCGTGCACTCTAGATTCAGAGCCCCTGTTCTTACCCATGTTATTAGAAACTAGAGTCCCAGTGCACGGTAGGGTCCCTAGTGGCTGCCAGCTGCCGGCCGGGGGCCTCCCTTCCCCAGCTGCCAGCCAGCGCCTTCCTTCATTCCGTGCCGCCCCCTGGTGGTCAGCGCACATCATAGTGAGCGATTGAACTGGTCTGTTGAACTCCCGAGGGGACACTTTGCATATTAGGCTTTCATATATATATAGATGAGAACATCAATGACAGGGAAAATCATCCTGTAGTTAATGTGGTAGATCAGTTGCTTCCTGGGGATAAGAATCTCCCTAATTATGTACTTATTTCAAAGGATCAAATAGTGAGGACACAAGGGAGAAGATTAGTTCTTAATCCTTTTTTATGAAAATCACTATGCATGTACTGAAAATAGCATGGACTTCTAAACAACTAAGCAATTTTTAACCCTCACACAAATTTGTCTTTTCAGAGTTTCTTATAACTCTTACAGAAACGCAGTAGGAAATGTCTCCCCAGTTGAAGATGAAAAATACACCTTGTTATCTAATATCATTAGCATCAATATGTAAGGCAACATATCTTGACAAGAAGAGAACTTTCTGGAACATAGACTTTCTCACTTTTTATTCTTCAGCTTTCGTCAGTCAGTAGAAATGGATATATACAGATTGAAGGTATAATTTAAAAAAATACCACTTTACTATCACTGCCACTTGTTGTGCTATTAATGTGTGTAGTTCTATAACACTCATAGAAAGAAGTGTATTTAGAAGTTATAGAATGGGTCAAGTGTATAATTATTGACATTTTGGACATATGTTTTTTCTTGAAATTAAGGCATTTAAAACAGGATACCTAATGTACATATTATACATGCACATTAATTGCACATATATTCAAGCTTAACCAATGTTAAACAGGACTAACACATACACTCAAATAAGAATCTTATTTCTTAAACATTCAAGACTGGGTAGGGGCAGGTTAGAAGGTGATATTAACAGCAAATAGCATTGGTGAAAAACCATTATGAGTATGTTGGGAGCAACCCACAAGGACCCATACACTAGGCAACTGTCAGCTATTACATCAGTTTTGAGGTTACCAGTTCCCCAGTGTAGCCAACATTTATTTAACCAAGACATACAAATGGCCAACAGAGATATGAAAAGATGCTCAATGTCACTAATTATTAGGGAAATGCAAATCAAACCACAATGAGATAACATAGCAAGAATGTAAAGAAATTGGAACCCTTGGACATTGTTGATAAAAATGCAAAACGGTACAGCCACTATGAAAAGCAGTATAAAGGTTCCTTCATAAAACAAACAACAACAAAAACAAAAACATATGATCCAGCAATTTTACTTCTGGGTATCTATCCAAAGAAATTGAAATAAGAATCACAAAGAGATATCTGCACACCCAGGTTCATTGCAGCACCATTCACAATAGCCAAGATGTGGAAACAACCTAAAGTTTCATCAATGGATGAATGAATAAAGACAATGTGATATATTCAACAATGGAATATTATTCAGATTTCAAAAAAAAGGAAATCCTGCAATATGCAACAATATACATGAACCCTGAGGACATTATACAGAGTGAAATAAGCCAGTCATAGCAGGACAAATACTGCATGATTTAGATACCGTTACATGTGGTATCTAAAATAGTCAAATCACAGAAGCAGACAATAGAATTGTGGTTACCAGGGAGAAAGTGGGAAATAAAAAGTTGCTAAGCAATGGGTATGAAGTTTTCATTATGCAACATGAATAAGTTCTAAAGATCTGCTGCACAAATTTATGCCTAGAGTTATCAAGATTTAAAGGTCTGTGAAGAGGGTAGATTTCCTGTTAAGTGCTCTTACTACAGAAAAATAAAAATTAATATTAAAAAAGCAATTAGGGAGTAAGTATGGTAAGCTTGAAAACCTAGAAAACATTGGGATGTGAACACAGTCTATATTCAGCTGCACTAAAATAAAAAAATAAAAATTGCTTACCTTTGCTTTTCCTGACTCAGCCTTCCAGCCAGAACTTCTGCCCAAATTCCAGGTCACAGAAAAATCAAATTGTTCATGTAGAACTAATATTGCCAAAGGTAGTTGATGAAATAGCACTGAGCTTTTTCTTAGTAGAAACTACTATAGCCCTCAAATATACATTAGAGTAATTAGCTTTAATTCTTAATTAATTGTTTTATGTATCATCCAAAGCTCAGGTAGAGTTTTAAGACAATCATCATCATCCTTAACATTATTTATTTATTTTCAAATATTTGTGTATTGATATCAGAAAGAGGAAGGGAAAGGGAGAGAGAGATAGAAATACCAATGATGGGAGAGAATCATTGTCAGCTGTCTCCTGCACAGTCCCTACTGGGGATCAATCCCACATCCCAGGCATGTGCCCTGACTGGGAATTGAACAGTGACTTCCTGGGTCAATGCTCAACCACTGAGCAACACTGGCTGGGCCTTAACATAATTTATTAATTCATGTATAACCCTTAGGAGAATTTATTGAGTCCTGCCCCCCCCCCAACTCTACTCTACTCTTGCTCCATCCATATAGGATGGCCTAATCCATGAGAT
>NW_005353325.1:236029-284927 GCF_000412655.1 Myotis brandtii | reverse complement strand
ATATAATAGAAGTTTGTGAATTTTGAGGGGATATTGCCTATTGTCTTAGGTACTATTAATCATTTCAGAGTTCATATTGGCGTATTGGCATTTTAAGAATTTTCTATGAACAAAAAGACTTAATATACAGAAGTAATTTAACTTTTTAAATTGTGGTAAACTTTTTGGTAACAATACTTCCTATTACTAGCTGAACTTTTGAATTATTAAGAATGCATTGTTTTTCATTTATTTAGCCATAAAAATAAAGATCATAATAATCCTAAAATTTCAAGTTTAATACTTCCATGATTGGCTTTTTGCTGCTAAATCTTATTGTTACATAACATACATAAGCAAGAGCCATAATTATTCTAATGTACTTCGTAGAAGGCTTTCTATTCTAGTCTCGGTCTACATTAGAGCCTCTCCTTGCCAAAGATACTAAAGCCAGCACCAGCATAGAAATGGTGTGATAATCAAGACAGTTGCCTCCAGCACCTGCTAAGAACTATGAATTCATGTGCATCACAAGTGGAGAGGCAAGAAGTAAGATGACAAACAGTCTGAAGGTGTGTAAAGAGAAAGAAAAGAATGAAAATTAAGAAAAAAAATTGTAACTATAAATAATATTTTTCTCATGGAAGAAAGAATTGGGCTCTGAAGTCTATTCCAATAAAAAAGAGTTTTTAAAAAATATTTGAGTAAAGCTCACCTTTCTGAATTAAATTTACATCTCCCCCAAATTATGAAATTTTAGAGTTTTGAAGTTGGAAAATATCTTATTATTTATATTGTCCAACTTCCCATTCAAAATATAAAGCCATAATATCTTCAATTTCTGGTCATTCAAGGGTATGTTTAAGCCCATGGTTGATTCATTTAGATTTGCTTCTTGAAAATATCCACCAAATTTAACTTTGTTCTGGCACCTAATGCTAAAGGAAAAACCAAATCCCTCAAACACATATCAACATTTCAAATGATTCAAGGCAAGTCTCATTTTCCTCTTACAAAGCTAAAATTGGTCATTTTTTATCCACCATTACACTTTTTGCAATTACCTCCATCATTTGGACATATAAGCTTCAAAATATTTTTTTTAAAGCAAAACAACAAAAATTCTTTTCTCTGAAGTCAGTCATGTTAAATCCCTTAAACTTCCTAATGAAAGAAATCAACAAAGTGCACTTTTGATAACTGTAGTATCATGTTTAAAACAATATAGAAAGATTAGATTTTATGAACTGAGACTCAACTCTCCAATCTGTTCAGTACTATAACTGAGAACTTCTTACATTCTGTGAGAGATGAAAAAGATCAACATGACAGAAAATTCTAAGTAAACATTGGTTCACACGTTTCAATAAGAGGTATGTCTTATATGATATTAGGTGTGATGTGAAACTGCTAGCTCTGAAGAAGTAATAAAAAAAAAACTGAGGCAGGGAGAAAAGAAAGATTTTTACTTTCCAATACAAGAAAAGAAGCAAGTTGATTCTAACTTGATCTTGTCACAGGGATTTTACAGCTACGTGAGAATTGCCAAGTGAAAAACATCTATGAAGATAGACAGGTCAAAAGGCAAGTCTTTCACAGACAGATTTTTTGTGACTATGGAAAAAAATATCTACAATCTCTCTTAGTTATGAATATGTAAATATAATCAAAGTAAGCAGCCAATAATATCCTGAGGAGAGTATATAACATTTTTCTCCTACAGTTTAGTAAACATTAATCTTGAATAATCCCTTTGAGTCAAGACAGTGGATGGAACAGAGGGACAAAATCTATTTGCCAAAAGGTCCTTGACATCCTCTGGGTAATTCTTTTCCTTCTCATCATCATCTTAGCCACTCCTGAGGAGGGCACTGGAGAATCTGTCCTTGTTACTTGCTGACCAGCCTCACCAGCTGCTTCCTGCAGGCTAGATCTGTCTCAGACTTAGTCCAAGTTTGTCTGGCTGTGCTTTTGTCAATGCATTCTTGACAATTTCAAAACTCACAAGGGGGCTAAACACTTCAACATGAATACACAAAGCAAAATGGTTTTATGGGTGTTCCATGGGGATGATGGCACCTCCTTGTAACTCCTACTTCTTGGTTTGTATTCAGTGCTCCAGAGTTCTTTATTGTGGAGGACATAATAACCTAGTAAAATACTAACAGTAAAGTATTATATAGAAACTTTCTCAAGACAGGGATGCCCACTCTTACCACTCCCATTCAACGTAGAACTGGAAATACTAGCCATAGTGATCAGACAAGAAGAAGAAATAAAAGGCACCCAAATTGGGAAAGAAGAAGTAAAACTGTCATTATTCGCAGATGACATCATATTGTACATACAAAACCCTAAAGACACTTTTAAAAAACTACTAGGATTAATAAATGAATTCAGCAATGTAGCAGGATATAAAATTAACACCCAGAAATCTATGGCTTTTTTATACACCAATAATGAACTCACAGAAAGAGAAACTAAAAAAAAAAAATCCCATTTACCATTGCAACAAAAAAATTAAGATACCTATTAATAAATTTAATTAAGGAGGTAAAGTGAAGCATGGTAGCAACCATGTTTGGGTAAATGTTTAATATTTTAACCCTGCTGACTTGGCTTCTGTCATTTGCTTGCTAAAATAATGGAAAAGTTATTTTGATTTTCTGAATTATATAAATCATCCCATTCGATTGAATACCCCATTGGTTGTGGTAATACTGGTTTTAGAAAACACATTCCTCTGTACCTGGAGGCCAGAACTGCACAATTACTCTAAATTGCCTCAGTGGCTCCAGATAATGTGTTCCTGTCAACTCAGTGGTCCCAAGACCCAAAACTGTAATTAATCTTTGTAGATAACTAATCGGCTCAATTTAGCTTCTGTAACAAACTGCTTTTTTGCAAACCAGGTTCCTCATTCCAAATCCCAAGATATAATCAATACCTTTGTGATTTTTGCCTATATAAATCTGGTGTTGGGGCTATGTAAGTACTACGAGATTTGGAGAGCATGGTCCCCTCGTATTCCCAGCTTTGAAATAAATGTGACTCCTTAATTCGACTTCTTGAGGCATCCTGGTGTGATTCGCGGGGTACATTACCACAAAAGGACCTGTACTCAGAAAAATTATAGGACACTGAAAAGGGAGATAGAGGAAGACATAAACAAATGGAAGAATATACTGTGCTCATGGAATCAACATCATTAAAATGTCCATACTACCCAATGCAATCTACAAATTCAATGCAATCCCCATTAAAATACCAACGGCATATTTCACAGACCTAGAACAAACTCTCAAAAATTCATCTGGAATAAAAAAAAGACCCCGAATAGCTGCAGCAATCTTGAGAAAGAAGAACAAAGTTGGAGGATCACAATACCAGATATCAAGCTGCTGTTCTCAAAACTGCTGTTCTCAAAACTGCCTGGTACTAGCACCAGAACAGACATATAGACCAATGGAACATAACAGAAAACCCAGAAATTGACCCAAGCCATTATGCTCAATTAATATTGGACAAAGGAGGCAAGAGCATAAAATGGAGTCAAGACAGTCTCTTCAATAAATGGTGTTGGGAAAATTGGACAGATATGTGCAAAAAAATTAGACCACCAACTTACTCCATACATAAAAATAAACTCAAGATGGATAAAGAACTTAAATGTAAGATGGGAATCCATAAAAATTTTAGATGAAGCCAGAGGCAGCAAAATAGCAGACATTTGTTGTAGCAATATCTTTACCGATACAGTTCCTAGAGCAATGGAAACTAAGGAGAAAATAAACAAATGGGACTACATCAAAATAAAAAGTTTCTGCAGAGCAAAAGAAACCATCAACAAAACAACAAGAGAGCCCACTGCATGGGAGAACATATTTGCCAATGTTATCACCAATAAGAGTTTAATCTCCAAAATTAATAGGGAACTCATACAACTTAACAAAAGGAAGATAAACAATCCAATCAAAAAATGGGCAAAGGACCTAAATAGACACTTTTTGAAAGAGGACATTTTTAAAATCACAGTTAGACTTGGGAGTATTTTAAAACATAGATTTTTTTTAATGACCTATATACTTTATCTTACTTATAAAAATCAAAATTTCACTTCTGAAAACAGGAATGATTCTGTATTTATTTAAATCTAGAATTGACATTGTCTCACATAGCTCAGGTTATTCTGCCATATGAGGAACTGGCTCAAATGATGAGCATGAAGACACTCAAAGTTAACATTTTAAAAATACATTGATTGAAAGCTCATGATGTATAAACTATTATATGGTTAACAAGCACTTTTCTCCAAATTACATTTTAGGAGAAATTCCAGGTGGAGAGAATTTGATGAACATACTCCTTTCCAATAAGACAAGTTATATCCATTTCAGAAGTTACTGTTGGACATCTTTTTGTATAAACTATGAATATATTTTACTTAATCTAACATGGCACCCTCTGTTCCTTTGAGTTTCCCCAACGACAAATAGCCTGAGAAGTAGTCTCACATTTGCTCCCAGCATTGCAACTTTGGTTAGAATTTCTGGCCATAAGCAGCCACTTTAACAGGGCTATGCTTCCCTATCTGTGAGGACTCTCAAGTCTTATGGACATCCATCCCATCACAACCCCAGAACTCCCTTTTTAAGACAAGTTATATCCATTTCAGAAGTTACTGTTGGACGTCTTTTTGTATAAACTATGAATAAAGTTTACTTAATCTAACATGGCACCCTCTGTTACTTTGAGTTTCCCCAACGACAAATAACCTGAGAAGTAGTCTCACATTTGCTCCCGGCATTGCAACTTTGGTTAGAATTTCTGGCCATAAGCAGCCACTTTAACAGGGCTATCCTTCCCTATCTGTGAGGACTCTGAAGTCTTATGGACATCCATCCCATCACCACCCCAGACGCCCTTTTCTACTTCCCCAAATTAACTCTTCTTTTAACACTGCATTTACAAAAGTAATGACTTTTAATGCAACTGGAATTTCTTAAATGTTGTAGCCAACCAAGTAATCCCATGAACAAAAATATTACTCAATATCAATATGTTAATCCTATACAATAAAAGCTAATATGCAAATCAACCAAAAGGCAGAGTCACTATGACGCACACTGACCACCAGGGGACAGATGCTCAATGCAGGAGCTGCCCCCCAGTGGTTAGTGAGCCCCCACAGGGGGAGCGCCGCTCAGCCAGAAGCTGGGCTCACAGCTGGCAAGCGCAGTGGCGGTGGCAGGACGGCAGTGCTAAGGATGCCTTGTACCCCTCTGCGGATGTCCGCCTGCTGGAAGGCAGACATCTCCCAAGGGGTCCTGGACTGGGAGAGAGTGCAGGCCGGGCTGAGGGACCCACTCCCCTACACACAGTGTGCATGAATGTCGTGCACTGGGCCTCTAGTATAATATAAGCTTTTTAAAAAGTGATTAATGGGGTGAGCCCCCACAGGGGGAGCGCCGCTCAGCCAGAAGCTGGGCTCACAGCTGGCAAGCGCAGTGGCGGTGGCAGGACGGCAGTGCTAAGGATGCCTTGTACCCCTCTGGGGATGTCCGCCTGCTGGAAGGCAGACATCCCCCAAGGGGTCCTGGACTGCGAGAGAGTGCAGCCGAGCTGAGGGACCCACTTCCCTACACACAATATGCATGAATGTCGTTCACCAGGCTTCTAGTATAATATAAGCTTTTAAAAAAGCGATTAATGGAACATTTTAGATAATTTGAAATAGCAGTTTATAAAAACATATTTTATATGATAACAGCCATTTCCATTTTAATTTGATGTGATTGCTTCAAATGGCATATTTTTTTAATTTTTGTGTTTTTTCAAAATATAAGAAAAAACTCTGGCATTATCTGCCTCTTATTTCCTACCTGTGATTTTCAAATTTGAATATTAGGAAAGAAAATGAATTTTAATCCTCTAGGACCTACTGATAACTATTCATCTGGTGACTGGGGGTGGGGGAAAGATAGATTTGAAACTTAAGTTTCTCAGATGATTATAACCATAGAAACAAATATACACTAAGATATTTTATCTAAAAACTTCAGATAGTGTGAATGGTTGATAAGAATGACAAAAATCACAATCATAGAGTTCCTGTCAATATTCACTTACCCTTCAAGAAGTTTGACCAACTGTCATGATTTACGTGGGACTGTCCCAGGTTGCCTGGGACTCTCTTGGTCACTGAAAGTCCTACATCCCTGGAAACTCTTAGTCCCAAGAAACTAGGATAGGTCACTCTACCTCAGAACCAAGCCTAATGACAGTCACTCCTCCTCCACTTCATCAGCCCACTCACTTGAGTGCACACTAGAACTGGTCGCTGTCTAAAACTGTTTCACTGCTGAAAGCTTAACATCCATTATTTGTTTCTACACTTTAGAAAATACCATGACTTTCAAACTTTTCCACACTTAAAAAAAATCTCAGATCAATGGACTCCTTCCTTATACCAGGTATCTTCTGTACTCCACACAAATCTATAGTCTGCTCTCCTGCAACCTGCTCTGTTTTCCAGAAGACTCATTGATATACTGTCTCAACCAGTATCACTTGCAACTCTGGTTTTTGGATGGGTTCAGCCAATGACCTTGGGCTTGATATCAGAGGGTGGGAAAAGAACGAAGTTGAGGAATTTATATTCTTGTCTCTTTCCACTACAAAAGGCTGCATTCTATTTTCAGAGGCCTTCTCCAATAGCAAAACTTTCTCATTATCCTTTCTCTTTCTTCTCTTCTTCTCCCTCTTCCTATGGGTTCCTCTTTCTCTCCACTCCATGCCTTTTTTAGCCTTTTAGGCCAAGGGGAGGTGACAGCTCCCTGGCATAAATAATTCTTAAGTGCTTTACCATGCTTTCTGATTTTTCAACAAAGCTTTACAATGCTTTATTGATTGTCCAAATATTAATATATAAACTCTTACCTCTTTTAAGAATACTAGCTATTTTCTACTATGATCCTATTAGCTGTACTTCCTTTCCAATCTAATTAAATTTAAAAACTCACTATTTCAATCTTTATCTCACCAGAATTCTTAACCATCTGACCTCCTAGTACTTGCAGTGGTGCCCATTCAGCAATTTCTCTAAACTGTGTCAAACCAATCATGTTCTTCCTCTTTTATTGTTACCCTAGTGGGTGAACATAGCCAGTAAAAATCACATATTCAAGCAGATCAGTAACTCTTCAAGTAAAGAAGTGAATATGTCAGCAGAATAGCTTCCCTTCTCTTGTAATAAAACCCAAACCAACAAACAAGGTAATGCTGACCATTTAGGTGGGATTTGATATTGAAAAACAAAAAAAGAAGGAAAAAAAAAGTAGAAAAAAATGTGGTAGGAAGAGAAAGAAAGAAGAGGCAGATAAAGCCTAGGTGATTAGTCGGAATCTGATATCAACTTCTAACCATAGAAAATATTTCTATTCCTAAAATAACTGATAAATCAGAGAAGATAGAGGGGAAAAAGAGATACTACAGGGGACACTAAGTTTAATTCATTCCCCAAAAAAGCATAAAAACCTTACGAAAACTATTATCTTCAAGTAACCAGGGAAAAACTATTTGGTCTCAAATTAGAATAGTCAAACCATGAACAGGTCCACAGAATTCATCTCTGCTGTTGATCCAAGCCTGTCTTTGAACAAAGGCACTTACAGCCATTGTATTTGTAGAGATTTCACTAGGAGTGACTGTGCATTTTTATTAAAACAGAAGGTCCTTACAGCTGCTCCCAGGGAACTGTAATTTGGTCACCATATGAGTAATACAAGGTAAGTTTATTTTGTTTTTCTTAGCTAACACAGGCAAAAATACACCTAAGTAATTCCATTTATTAAGAGGAAAACAAAAGCTTAAGGAACCAAGAGTCTTGGGGACCACATTTACTATAAATCTTTTTAGTGTGGTTCCTATTTAGATTTCACCAATACGAGGCATTGTTAGACCGACAAAGGCCATTATCTTACTCTATCTATTTGGTCAGACAGATGGGCTTTAACAGATGAGAAATTTTGCTAAAGCCTCCAGATGTTCTACCATGAATCACCCACACCTTAATGTTAAGAACAGAATACAGTTGTGCCCATCATGGATGGCTTTCTGAATGCCTTGAGCCAGATAACAGGAGTGACTTCTAATTCACAGAAAACTACCAGAGAACCTGACAGTTACTGGAGGCCTTTCCTGATTTTTATTCTTCAGGCTTTTCTACTAAATTTTTAATATGTTTTTTTTAATTTATTTTAGAGAGGGGCAGAAAGAGGGAGAGATAGAGAAACATCAATGTGAAAGAGAAACATCGATCAGCTCCCTCCTGCACACCCCCTACTGGGGATCAAGCCCAAAACCCAGGCATGTGCCCTAACTGGGAATTGAACTTGCCACTTCTGCTGCATGGGACTATGCTCAACCAACTGAGCCACACTGGCTAAGGTTCCAATAATTCTTAAACCAGGTAGTCCCAGTATTAAAATCCTTCCTTCTCAAAATACTTACAGTAATTTGTTTTCCTGACCAAATCTTGAGACAGGTTTCCTCCCCATAATCACAAAGCTAGTTAAACTCTTTCTTATTCTATAAAATAGGCTTATAGCCACTATGCAAAATACTAAAATAATGTACCCCTTCTTATAGCTTGGTAGGGGTAAAAAGAGACTGTTTCAGTAGAAAAACGGGACCAAAATGGTACATCAATTAACTGCCACCTTCTCCCTAAAGTGGATTGACAATCAAAGACAGACTAAGCAGAAGATGCCAAAAAAAAAGTAAAAATAAAAGTTAATTCTCAGGCAAAACTGAAAAACAAAATGTTATATTTTAAAAGACTAAGGAAAATAATAACTGGTCAAAAGGATAGAGCATTGGCCTGTGGACCAAAGGGTCCTAGGTTCGATTCCGATCAAAGGCATGTACCTTGGTTGCAGGCTCCTTCCCGGCCTGGGCCCTGGTCAGGGCAAGTGTAGGAGGCAACCAATCAATGTGTTTCTCTCACATCCATGTTTCTCTCTGTCTTTACCTCTCTCTTCCACTCTCCCTAAAAATCAATGGAAAAATATTCCCAGGTGAGAATTAACAAAAAATCTATAGTAATAAAAGCATAATATGCTAATTAGACCGGACAGCTGAAAGACCTTCTGGATGTCTTTCCAGACAACCTTCTGGACGAAGCCAGGGCTTCAAGGGCCAAGGCAAGCCGACACGACTGCGAGGGCTGAGTCCCTTGCACGAATTCTGTGCAACAGGCCTCTAGTAAATAAATAAATAAATAATTGAAGTCACCTTTCTCCGTAGAATTACATGGTTGTTACCTCAGTTGTCTCTTTGCCATGCTTGTTGGAAAACACAGCTGGCTATCCAGAGGCTGTGTATGATGGAGGGTGGGAAAGGCGACTTCACTGGCTATTAAATTCTCTTTTGTGATTATATTAGACAATCTCCAAATTTAGGAGAAAATAGTAGAGCAAGTATGATCATTTCTTTGTGGTTTTTTTTATTTTATTTTTCTTCAAGAAAAATAAAGAAATTATATTGATTTATTCAGGGTTCGGTAATAATTATATTTTCCCCTTCAAATACTTCTGGCAAGAGGAATACATCATATCCCTAATATTTATTATTTTATATGACCAATAAAATTGAAGGCATGGAGTAAATTAGACCTTTAGTCCTCTAAAGATCATTTTAAAAGTAATTGAAGCTGCCCTAACTGGTTTGGCTCAGTGGATAGAGCGTCGGCCTGCAGACTGAAAGGTCCCAGGTTCGATTCCGGTCAAGGGTATGTACCTTGGTTGCGCGCACATCCCCAGTGGGGGGTGTGCAGGAGGCAGCTGATCCATGTTTCTCTCTCATTGATGTTTCTGACTCTATCTCTCTCCCTTCCTCTCTGTAAAAAATCAATAAAACATTTAAAAAATAAAATAAAATAAAAGTAATTGAAGCTATAATAAGAGATAAATCTCAATGCCCATTTTTGATAATTAGCCTTGTAGAAGAAGAGTTATTTACAAGAAGTTTCGCATCTGCTGGACATGTGAGAGGGAAACTGCTATTAGCTAAAAGAGCCCCCATCAGAGTAGACTGTCATGATGTACATTTGGATGATGCCTTGAGATCCACCCCCAAGCCCCTTGACTTACTCCACAACAATGAGCACACAGAGCACCTATGCAACCAAGTCATATCCCATTCATCGCCGCCACATAGGTGCTGAAGTAGCTTCCCAGAGTGAGAATCACCTTCCTTAAAGCCAAGAGTGAGAGGTTCAGTGATGGATTAATAATATCCTTACTTTTCCATTTTTTTTAAATAAATAGGCCTCTTTACCTTTCTGGTGTATGATATTTTAAAAACTGCTTTGAGAGAGAGAGGGGAAGGAAGAGGGAGAGAGAGAGAAAAACATCCATGTGAGAACGAAACATCTTGATTGACTGCTGCCTATACACCTGCTACCAGTGATGAGCAAGTGCCCTGACCAGGAATCAAACTGGCAACCTTTCTGTGCACAGGACGGTGCCCAACCAACTGAGCCACATCAGCCAGGGCACACTAGAAAGTGTTGAAATAAGCTGCTAAAAGGAAGCCAACCCAGGAGTCAATCTGCAACAATTTCCATATGCATTTCTCTCCTTTGGAGTTCTCTGCCTTAGAAGTAAATTACTTTTTATCCAGATTCTTTAAAATAGTACACACACTGACACGCACAAACAAACAACATTCCCAGTAATTATCATTTCATAGGCAAGTATCTAGAAAAGAATGAGATAACACACAACTCTTTCTGGCAAGGCAGTGATAACGTTGGCTCCTGGGGCCAGCAGAAGTAGATTCCATAGGTTGTATTTTTTTTGTCTCATCAAAGCCCTCTGCAGGCTGAGCTGTTTGCTGGGTTTTCCTGCAGAGATCATTGTCATATGCTCCCTGTTGCAGTTGGTTTTCCAGACACAGACACAGAGGAAGAATGTGGGTGGCCTGCAGGATGACCATTAGATCATGTGGAAAGGAAGAGAAGGAGCGGCTGAAGAGAAAAACAGTCCCAACAAAGCCTCACTAACCCTGGGCAGAGCTCTGAAGCATAGACAGCCCATTTCTTGTTGGACCAAAATGTCCGGACTTTATACCCCTCACCGTCATTAGTCATTTGATGTGGACTGCCTTAGGAAGTCTAGCCCTCAGGCGAGGCAGCTCTCCCAGCTTAGGCAAACTTTAAAAGGAGCAAAGAGTTGGAGGCTGTCTGCTGACAGCTGCAACAAGTCCAGCATTGAGGGACATCTGGCCAGTGCATTTCCATTTAACCACAGGTCCTTCCATGTATTAATCACAGTTGTGGTGCAGTAGAAATTAGAATTCAGCAAGAGAAACTTCTAGTTATTTTTTACCTTCCAATTCAGAATTGTTTAATTTATCTAGTTTCCCACCCAAGTAAAACATAAGAACATAAAATCTCAAAGTCTATGAGCTGTTTAAGTTTTCAGTGCTATTCCCCTTATAATTCGGGTGTATAAATTAATTAAAGTATTATTAAATTCCAACCAAATTGGGCTTTTGGGCATACGTACAACATTTGAAAACAAGTTTAATTTGATTATATAGCGTCTCTGAACTAACTCTTGGCTTCATATGGTTTCATTGAATCTACTCTTGGCTTTGAAACCTAGATTTGATTTATCAGGCCTGTCAATTCCAAGATATATTTCTCTTTACAGAAATGGCTCAATCTTGAATGATGTGTGGAGCACGATTTACTGGGTAATGTCATCAGCCGCAGCCATTGTTGATGCTAACTCTGCAGAGTGCTGTGTACTGAGGGTTAGGCAGATCCAGCTTATCCACTTCAAAATGCTGGCGGAACACAAAGAGCCTGTGCTCACTGGCTCTCGGGAATTGTGCAGCCAACAGTGGACGGTAAGGTCACCGCTGAAAAGAGCCAGAGGGCTTGAATAGCATCCTTTTAATGGCCTTTTCATCAGAATACATTTTGATCAAGCAGTTTCAACCTAAGATGGGTTTGTGTGCAAGTTGAACAAGATGGCTAGTTCTCCTCCCCTATTGAGTTTTTGTACTGCTCCAAAAAGTAAGATTGTTTTGGTCATTATTTCCATTTTTTGATTCAGAACCCTTCTTTGAAACTTTCCCATTTCAATAGGAGTTTTGTCCAACTTTTTCAAATATTTCTCAGTGTACAAAAATACTGTGCCAGTTGTGATTTTGTGCGTTTTATTTTATTTTTAGTTTTAGCAATTCCATTCTAGTTATCCTCACGTAGTTGGATCTTGAAAAAGAGATGTTGCTATAACCCTGAGTCCAACTGACATCATACTGAATAGAGTATGATTTTTCTTGGAAGTCTCTCCATATGATATGATACTTCATTTCAGAAATGAACACTCTTTATATAATTCATTCTTTAAAATATCTGGCCCAATTCAGTTTTTGCATTTTAGATATAGAATGCTTAAGGGCATTAGGAGACTGGTAGATATCACCTTTTTTTAAATGAAATCTAAGATACACTTGTTGCCTCCCTAATCATCATTTTTTTCCTCAATAGATTTTAATTAATGAAATTATTTCAAGGAGTTTTAGATACACAATCTCTGATTTATTGCAGCACATAGAAAACTCTTACAAAGGTAGAGCAAACTAAGAGTGGCCTTGCAGTGATAAATGTATGAACTGATATACCATAGCCAATCATGAGAGCAATAAAAGTTTCAGTATAATCCAGAATCAAATGACCTTAAATAATAATGATTATTAGAACACAGTTATACAAATTCACATTATAGGAAAACACTAATAAGACTTGGAAATCATTAGTCGAATATGAAGCAACTATATTGATTCTGGTGACAGCAACAGAGCACAACTAGACAAAATGTGGGGCTGAACAGTTAAACATCCAAAGTTTCAGAAAAGGAGTACTGAGTTTTAGTACTAAGGAAAGCTCCAAAGAAGTTATTGCTTTCATAAAAATAGGTTGTAACCCTCTCAAAAACAGAGGAGAGAGCAAGAGAGAGAGAGAGAGAGAGAGAGGGAGAGAGAGAGAGAGAGAGACTCTTTATACTGGATATTTAAATTCACCCGTAGTAGAAACAAGTGGTCGTTCCGGTTGTTATGGTTGCTGGCCTTTTCTTATATAGGACTTATTTATTTATTTTTAGAGAGAGTAGAAGGGAGGAGTAGAGACACACAGAGAGAAATATCGATGTGAAAGACACATCAATGGTTGCCTCCCACATGAGCTCAACCTGGAGCCAGGGATTGAGCCTGCAAATGAGGTAAGTGCCCTTGGCTGGAATCATATCCATAACCCTTAAGTCCGAGGGCCAACACTGTAACCACAGAGCCAGACTGGCTAGGGCAGAAACCTGTTGTTTTTAATGACCTATAACTGTGATGGCGAACCTTTTGAGCTCTACATGTCAGCATTTTGAAAAACCCTAACTTAACTCTGGTGCCGTGTCACATATAGAAATTTTTTGATATTTGCAACCATAGTAAAACAAAGACTTATATTTTTGATATTTATTTTATATATTTAAATGCCATTTAACAAAGAAAAATCAACCCAAAAAATGAGTTCACGTGTCACCTCTGACACGCGTGTCATAGGTTCGCCATCACTGACCTATAACTATTTTTATTTAACATTATCTTCCTAGGGAATATAAATGCCTCCTCTATTCCCACCCTAGAGTATTTAGAATACATGTCTAGAGAAAAATAGACATTGTCCTTTGATGACTTCTTTCCTGAAAGTCAAGATTCTCATAGACTGCATGGGACTAGACTCCGGAAAGGAATAATTCTGGCTCCTAGAACGAGGCCCTGTCTTTCCAGTACCAGAGCCCTCATCACAAGTGAGACGAGTTGTCCTCTGGGACAGGGCCATGTTCCCTTGTCACAGGAATCCTCACAATCATGTTCTCTAAGCATCCATGGAAGAAGATACACCAGTGTCTATGGTTTATTATTGAGCCACTCTGTAGTTTAGAACCATGAACAAACATAAAGAAAAAGAATCATTTTCATCATATATTCCGGCAGTGGCACCAACAGTCATAAAAACATCTGTCTCCAATGACTGGGAACCATCAAAACAATGACAGTGCCAGTGGTTGGCAAACTGCAGCTCACGAGCCACATGCGGCTCTTTGGCCCCTTGAGTGTGGCTCTTTCACAAAATACCGACTTCTGTGCGGGGGCCTTGAAGTTTCAATCGCACTGTACGTGCGCGCCCGCACGTGGTATTTTGTGGAAGAGCCACGCTCAAGGGGCCAAAGAGCCACATGTGGCTCGCGAGCCACAGTTTGCCAACCACTGATCTAGGCAAAGATGATTTAACCTAAAACAATTTAAGGAAAGCCCAATTTAAAACAATTTAAATAGATAACCTACCACAGTTAGTTATATTGACCTGTCACTAGCTAATGAAAAGGAAATGTTTAAGGTAAATTACACAAATTATGTTCTTTTAGTTTAAAAAAGATTGGAAGAAAAATATTAAAATATCAAAATAAAAGAGGCTACAGTATAAGATAGATGTTAGTTAAATCCTGTGTCATTACCAATTAAAACCTTTGATAGATATGTGCCTCAAAATCATTCTAGAAAGCACTGAAGAGAAGATGCTTAGAAAGCAAAATGATGGAAGTTGTTTGCGTATTAAATGAAATGAGAAATAATGAATTTGTCATCTTGGCCCATGTTTTGTTAAAATATTTTTATTGAATTTTTAGAGAGAGAGGGAGAGATAGAAACATCAATTGGCTGCCTCCTTACACTCCCTAGTGGGGCTGGAGCCTGCAACCCAGACCTGTGCCCTGACCAGGAACCGTGACCTCTTGGTTCATGGGTCAGCACTCAACCACTGAGACACACCAGCCAGGCTTAATACTACTTTCTGGAAATGTCATTTCATGGGGATGATTGAAGAAAACCAAAGAAAATACAGTCTTTAAAAATAAGAAATAAAAGAGAACATTTGACAGATTTTTAAATTTATCCCTTTTCACAGAACCCCTCACCTTCTGTTTGATTTATTTTCCAATATCCCCATATATATAGGAAAAGTGAGTTATGTGTTTTCTATTATACTACTGTTTCCATCAATGCCTTCTATGTAGTATTTACTGCTTTGATATTGTTATTTTATCTCTGAGCATATGAAGGAGCAAATAAAATATGGCAACACATTATTTAAGCCCAGCACTTAAAGGACTGTAAGTGCATCTCTTGTGACAAAGGGGAAAACATGCATAAAACTGTTCATATATACTTTGCTCCTTTTCTGTCCTAAGTATGTCTGAAAATCTTTTAAAAATAAGTTCAAATGGTTACTTATAAGATTGTTATAATAAACCATCTTCATTATTTAATATTTGCTCTTGGTGCTAAATTGATGCCAGGTATGACAATTTGATGCACTTTCCAAAGTTACTGAAAGATAATTAGATCTACTAGGCTGTAAATCTTCCTAAAGCTAACCCAATATGTAAACCAATATATCCTGCTCTTTATTAGAGTTTGTCAATATATATCAAACTCAAAGATTTATAAAGAAGAAAATATGTCAATCATAAAGTTGGTGACAACAATGCCATTATTCAAAAACAGGGCACATCTTTATATAGGGTGTCCCAAAATTCACGCAAGAAGTAATTTTGATATAAAACACAGGTTTATAATTAAAAATTGTAAATTTTTTTATTTATTCATAAAGTATACAGTATAGGGTTATGTATGGAATAGCACATTGGGTAAATGGCCTCCACGGCTTTGCTGGCACATATGCAAAGCTGTGGTCTTCATTGGTCTTCATTGTCCCTGCTCCTGGGCCATAATTGGTACTTGGTAATGCTTATCAGATTAAAGGGATTGAAATGAAAGGGCAACAGATATTAGAATCTGATTCAATAAACCAAGTAAAATTAGGCTTTTATTTTGTTGTTGTTGTTAATGCTCATGCAAAATTCAAATCTTGCGTGAATTTTGGGACACCCTATATTTAGCTATTTTCTAAATAAAGGTACTATACTTAAGACATCCTGTATCATTTGATATGTGGTCCCTCCTTTCTGTTTCTGAACTTATTTATATTAAATTCAAAGAAACCTGTATACCTGTTACCATGCTAAGCCATCTAATCACCATTCACTAACATGAGCAAACAACTAAGTATTACTAGAGATTATCTGGGGAGCTCTTTATGCTGGAAAAAAAAAATCCCAACATGAACAAACACAATAACACATTATACACCAAAAGACCATTTGAAGGATAAAATCAAACAAAAAATTCTGAATGAATTACTTACCATAAACCTTAGCTTGTTGGCATGGTAACCAGGACTCTGTGTCTGCTCCAGCTAGCTTCCTCTCCTAACCCATAACTACATGCATACATTCATCTGCACCACATTAGCAAGCCTGATGCCCAGACAGGCAATTGACTGTCAAGAGTTCTATTGCCTGAAACATGCTATCTAGCCCTGTAACAAGACTATGGCAGCTTAGGGGAGGTGACTCCTTTGCCACCTTTGGTAAAAGAAGTGATAGGAAACTTGTCTCCAAAGTAGTATTTGTAGACCTGAAACCCACATTTGTTGATGAAGTTTGTTTTGACACTTACCACTGTCTCTTCCACCCTGAGTAGCACATAACTGTCAAGAAAAATTCTGCAAGGGCACTGTACCATTGGTAAGAAAATCATTGACTTAAACTCAGACAGAATTTACAACTTGACCAATGAGTTTACAGGTCTTTTAAATATCTTAGTTTTCCACATCCCTGTTAGGGAATAGATTCTGGGTTTACCTTCTGCTTATATAAAGTTTCTGTTAAATAAGGTAAGAAGTCCAAGTTCACATTCTCCATTTTCTTAGACCCCATAACTATAACTAAATTCCATGTCCCTATAACTCCATCCTCACCACCCATAACATCCTGGGTCACTTAGATTGTGTCTTCCTAGTAGAAATAGATAGATGATAGATAGATAGATAGATAGATAGATGATAGATATATCTGTATATATACATATATATTTATTTATTCTATTATATATATTTATTCTATTACATATTATACATATTCATATAATATATATGAAGTCTCTCTGCAATCAATTCGAGTAAAAACAGGAAGTCAGAGGGTTCTATAAAAAAATTTCCTTAAGGACATGGATCCCATTCAACAATCTGTAAAATTAAGTTCTTGAAAGATTTTACCAATATAACTAAACTTATGAGGTGTTTTGCTACTCATAAAAACAAATAAACAAAACTAGAAACTCTTTGGGAAACCAAAAGATGTCTAAGAAACCCACAGACCTCATACTAAACACGCTAAAGTCTAATGTAATATTGAGCATGAAGAACTTGGAATGTGGTTTGGCACAGTTTCAATTATGTAGGATTATATCCCCTTTTCAATGGCTCCTATTGTAATTCTTTGATTGAAATAATACTCGTAGGATTTTTAAAATATTTTATGCATCATATTTTTCATATTTACAGAATGTAATGTTTTATGAGGTTGATTGATTTTCAATTTTTAAAATTGACCTTTAGTGAAAACACAGATGAATAACATAAAACTTGAAAAAATGAAACAGAATATAAGTTGGCAAAATACCAAAAATTGTATGGCTGACAGAATGTAGGAAACAGAAAGGAAAAAGAGTATTCAAGAAAGATGTAAGTATACTACTTTATCATATGTAAATGAAGTCAATAAGTACTCATAAATTATATCAATCAAGAAATATTTGTTGGAGAATATTATTTAAAGTCATAAACATAATACTAGAAAAATAATAATGATATAAATAGTAATTGGGCAATAGAAAGAGGAAAGGTGGCAGTTAGTATGATAATCTAATTTCAATAGATACTATCTAAAGTTAATAAGTCAAGAAATAGATATAAAAACATATATCTCTTTACTTTTATTTCCCTTCCATGGACTATCAATTATTTCTCTTAAGGAAAATGTGTCTTGCATATTGTCAAGCCACAAAGTGAAAAGATTTCTGTAAACCACAGAGGAATGACATGAGAAGAAGGGAAGGAGAAGAAGGGGACTCTGAATTCTCAAATAGTCATTTAATCTAAGAAGGGCTTACATGATTGAAAGGGTTAAGTGAATGAACAAAATAAACTGAAGAACAAAAGAGACATGGAAGGATGCAACAAACTGATGAATCTCAGAGGGAAGATGGTAGGAAGAGATTAAGCAAAGAATTTATATGCATATATGCATAACCCATAGACAAGGATAATAGTGCAGTGAAGGCCTGGGGAGGGGACAGGAGTGGGGTGGAAAATGTCAATGGGGGGAAAAACACTTTCAACAACAAATTTAAAAATAAAGAAAGGGTTCAGTGAACCTAGTATTAGTGTGACAAGGTGAAAGAAGGAGCCACAAAATACTAGAGGTATGAGGAGGTAGTAACTAGTGAGCATGGAATGAAATAGATAATTAAGCTAAGGAGGAGGACATTGTGAAAAGGCACACAAACCAAAAGACATATACAAGGCCCATACAGATAATAAAATATGCAACCATATATTCATGTGTATGTGTGGTCACAAGTATTTACACAAACCTGCACATTTACAAAGCCCTATCGGCAGTCAGAACACGGTGATGACACAGGTGAAGTGGACAAGTGCCTTCTGGTTGGGTGCCAAAGAAAGCTGGTATTCCCTTAAAAAGTTCATGTTTACCTACTACGTGTGCAAGGGTGTTTCAGACGTCATCAAAACCTCCAGCACAACTCAGAACTCAAGCAAATGACAGGAGGCAGCTGTTTGATTTCTACTTAGAGTATACTGAAATCCCATCTTCAAATGAAATATGGTCCACTAGTTTTGTTGTCCGCCCCCGGTTCATGATGCTACATGTGATTCACTTACATGGAATATCAGATTTAAATACCAATTTAGGAAAAGACCTCAATACATTGATTTGGTGGGGAAATGTTTAGGAAGCACCTAACATGAATATTCTTATATTTGCTTCTCAGCTGATTGTATCTTGAACACCCCTCACCACACACTTTTAGTTAACAATGTACCAGAAACTATTACCCTTGTTTTTATCTTCCCAGACAAAATTGTATCCCTTCTTCCTATAAGCTTATTTTCAGGTTTTAAGAAGATTGGAACACAATGTCTATTTCTATTAGTCTTAATACTAAACTAATAAGATGTACTTCCAGCTGAGAAAGTATATTTTAGAAGTTGGTGTTCATGGTTTATAATAATGAAATCAAGAAGACCAGATCATTTGAAATGGATTTCCCTTAAAGAAACTCTTTTTAATAAAGGAAAAAATTTTAATACGTTAGTATATAGGAATCTTTCAGCATAAGAGATAGTCATGCATTTACAAAAGGCATTTAATGAAATATTAATACTATATGATAACATATAAAATTAAGATTTTAACTTTTACACATACAGGACTAAATCATGAGTTTAAAATGTTAACTAAATTAACAAATTCTCTATGAACAGGACTCCTATTAATAATAAGCCCAAATTTACAAGGAATGTAGTATTTTAGTACTGAGTCTGTGGTGGCAGGACCTGCTAAAAGAAGAGGTAAAGGTGTCCCTAGTGTAGGTCTCCAAAGTCCATCTCAGGGACCACATATCTCCCTAAGCGAAATGATCCAATTTTCTGAGAGACCAAGAAACTACAACAGCAACAACAAAAGGCTCCCTGATTTTTTTTTTTTAATCCACATAACACACTGTGTTTCATCCTTAGGTGGGAGGGTACTTATTGAAATTTGGTATATCAATTAGGACTTTCTGATGATGAAGAAAGATACCAACTCTGATTTAGCTAAGAAGGTGGAAAGTTCTGGAACAACTGATCACTCAGGCTGTGAAAACAGCAGAAACCAGGGAAGTGACAGATATTTAGAAACAATCCTCCTATGTATTGACTGAATGATTTAGACAGATGATCTTTTGATTCTGTATATTTCTACGAAGAAGCATCATTGCTAGGAATGACACCTGGTTGTCCTTGGGTAGGTTACCTTTCTACTTTTGTACAGGTAAGGGCAGGTGAATTCAGGGAGAGGGTTAGTAAAGAATGCAAAAGAGGCATCTCTCCAGAGGAAGGGAGGGTACTGCCAAAACAGAGGCTGGAGGCAGGAACGTGTTGTGCACACATGACTGTGGAAGCCAGTCTCCAAAATGGCCCCTAGTAAGCCTCATGCCTGGTACAGTGTCCTGCATGTTGGTCTGGGTTGGTCTCGGAGACCAAGAGCATACCACAGAGTGCAGGTGTGTGACTTCCAAGCCAAGGCCACAAAAGTCACTGGAACTCCCACACTGGTCTCTTAGATGGTTTACTCCAGGCAAAGCCAGCTGCCAAGCCATGAGACCCCTCCTGTGGCCGGCGGGGAGCCCCATGTGAAGAGGATCTGAGATCTCCCTTCAACCTACAGCACCGACTTGCCAGCCATGGAAATGAATGACCTTGGAGCAGCTCTCCAGATCCAGTAGGCTTCAGATGACTGCACCCCAGGAAATCTCATAGGAGGCCTGAACCAGAACCTGACCCACGGAAATAGTGAGAGATAATAATTAGTGTTGTCTTCAGCCACTGGGATTTGGGATAGTTAATTTTGAAGCAAAAGGTGACTAACAAAGTGGATTATAGCCACTAAAAAGGAACAAAAATTTGAGAGATTTATGAACAAGTCACACCAGCAGGAATTAGGGCATAGATCTAATTAATCACATATGTATTAATTACCTAGAAAAATAGTGAGGCAATATGGGCTTTGAAACTGGATTGCCTAGGTCAGTATTCTAAATACTGTTTGAGCGTCAGCAAATTATTGCTTTGGGAGATAATACAATTTTTATATCATTTATAGAATGGAAATGATAAAAATGACAACTCAAAGGTTAGCTGTGAAGATTATATGACATAATCCAATAAAACATTTAGAACTTTGTACCTATGAAGGTGTTGACCTATGAAGCAGGAGGTTACAGTTTGATTCCCCATCAGGGCTAACTAATTAGGACATGCTCCAGAAATCATGCTAGTTGATGTTGAAAATAATATATTAATTGCCTTATTTTTCTTAAGGAGGTTACAGTTTAGCTGAGAAAATGAGATTGGTAAGAAAATCAAAGATTTGTTAGGAATATTTTGCTTTATAAAGAAGAAATATGTTTCACTATGGAGAATGAGTATTTCTAAAATGTTCTGTGAGTATTAGTAAAGGAACAATGCCTCCACATAAACATGTTCTTGACAAAAGTTATGTATATACATTTGGGGGTTCTGCTGTAATGTGTACAAAACATTCTAAGTCTGTTCTAGATGTTTCAACCTTTCCCTTAATGTGGAGTTATCAGCTAGCACTTCTCACTGTTTTTCATGTACAATTTCAGAAGTCTCCTTAACCTGTCCCTTATTGTATTCCTAATTTTCTTTGAACTGAGAAAGAAATGGCCAAACATAGTTGGCTGAATAGCATACTCAAAAATTCATAGCCCAGCCAGCATGGCTCAGTGGTTGAATGTTGACCTATGAAGCAGGAGGTTACAGTTTGATTCCCCATCAGGGCACATGCCCAGGTTGTGGGCTCGATCCCGTGTGGGGTGTGCAGGAGGCAGCCAATCAATGATTCTCCCTCATCATTGATGTTTCTATCTCTCTCTCCCTCTCCTTTCCTCTCTGAAATAAACGCAAATGTATATTTTTTAAAAATTCATATACCAGAACCTCAAAATGTAACCTTATTTGGAAATAAGGTTTCCACATATAAAATTATTTAAGGTAAGAGGAATTCATATTGGATTAGCATGGGCCCTAAATCCAGTGACTACTTACTTTATAAGAGGAGAGGACACATAGAGATACATACAGAGATACACAGAAAAGAAAGCCATGCAGATAGCGGCAAAGATTGGAGTGACGTGGAGACAACCAAGGAATGCCAAAGATTGCTGGGAGCCAAGACATGCCAAGAAAGAAGCGAGAAAGGGTTTTTCCCTAGAGCCTTCATAGGGAGCATGGCAGGGCCAACACCATGATTTCAGACTGCTAGTCTCCAGAACTGAGAGAATAAATGTCTGCTATTTTAAGCCTCCAAACTGAATGGTAATTTGTTAAGGCAGTGCTAGGAAACGAATACAGCAACATTATAGAAACTGTGTTAAAAGTGATCATTAAAATGCAGGAGGTACTTTTCTCTCGAAATGTAGGTTAAAGAACCCTTCCCAGGAAAAAGCATGTGTTTCTGGTTCTTTTTTAAGATATGACAGGAGCCCCAAATCTTCTCTTTATTCTGGGCTCCAAATCCAGAAGCCAGAGAGTAGAATTGTTAAATTGTCAGGAGAGCCAGAGGGACCTGGAAACCGAGAACCCCTGCCTTGTAATAACATAACTCGTCTCTGAACTCTCTGAAATTCTAGGGGAAAATGAATGCATGATTCCACCTGAGAATCTCATTACTTGAACCAAATACAGGTGATAATCCAAGGTCATGGGCACAACAGGAAGAATAGATGGGCCCTGGTTGGAGTCTCCAAGCATCACCAACGAGTCAAAGGTCCATGGAACCACTTTCTTCACCAGGGACTCGTGTTTATAGGCAACAGCAGGTGAGATTATAGAAGGCAATGGTGTGCTCTTGGTGGCTGAAAAGGAAAGGACACTTCACAATTGGTGTATCTGGAACAAGCTGTGTTCTACATCCTATTCAACTCACTGCTTTTTAAAAAAATATATATTTTATTGATTTTTTTACAGAGAGGAAGGGAGAGGGAGAGAGAGTTAGAAACATCGATGAGAGAGAAACATCGATCAGCTGCCTCCTGCACACTCCCTCCTGGGGATGTGCCCGCAACCAAGGTACATGCCCTTGACCGGAATCAAACCTGGGACCCTTGAGTCCGTAGGCTGACGCTCTATCCACTGAGCAAAACCAGTTAGGGCAACTCACTGCTTATTATTAGAAATTGATAAAGAGGAGCAGCAGAGTAACAAGAAAGTCATCCCTATAGAATTTAGCTGTAATGACTTTTTTTATAAAGATAACTAATATGTCTTGCTTCCTGAAATTCTTTTTTTTTAATATATTTTATTGATTTTTTTACAGAGAGGAAGGGAGAGGGAGAGAGAGTTAGAAACATCGATGAGAGAGAAACATCAATCAGCTGCCTCCTGCACATCTCCTACTGGGGATGTGCCCGCAACCCAGGTACATGCCCTTGACCGGAATCGAACCTGGGACCCTTCAGTCCGCAGGCCGACGCTCGATCCACTGAGCCAAATCGGTTTCGGCTCCTGAAATTCTTCAGTTGGCTTTTGATGATTCACAGAATCAGAGTGTAGTAGGAGAACAAGAAACTGTTCAGTTTTCTTCCCCAGCCTTTGAGCAGAGAAAATCTGAGGAAGATGCTGTTGTTCAAAAGATAGAACATATGCCAAGTGCCACGAACACAGTGTAAGTACTCACTAAGATTTAGTTCCTTCCATAGCTACGCCAAAACCTCTTCCTTTACTTATTTTTAAATTTCTTTTCTCTTTTAGTGTAACAATCAGAGAAAGATTGCCTTTGCAACTTTAGAGTCTCACAGCTATGTATTTAAAAAATCATTCCTAAGTTCTTATCCATTTCGACTTGAACTGTGAATAGCAGTACTGGTTCTAACAGCACATCATATACTAAGGCATTTTGGTATTCCTTCACTTTTCCTTTCTGCAGAACATAAAGTCTCACCCCTTTAGGGTTTCTTCAAGGACTTATTGTTTATTATTTTTATCATTCTCCACCAGAGCCACTTTACATTTGCCACAACCTGTGAGGCAGTGGCATATATAACAAAGAGATGTTGAATTGACTAAAGGAGCTCCCAGTGACCAAAGCTGGAGCAGTTTGAACAACAAAATGAAGTAGGATTGGATCACAACCCAAAGTATAAAATAAATATCTGAGTTCATACCAATATGAATAAATGATTGAGTAAATAAATTGGGAAGAAAAGACCAATCTCTCTTGCAGAAGAAGGTCATTTATGTAGCTACTGAGCCCTTGAGGAGGCGATGCCTAGCTCCCCACTCCTGAAGTTGAGGCTGCACACAGTGACTGCCTTTCAGCAAATACAGCATAGAGAGAGGGACAGCGGTAACCTAGTGCAGACACCCGACAAATACTATCCAGCCAGGTGATCAAGGTTAACATTAACCATGATACAGGTTGACAATATATACTCTTGATATGATGGGACAAGAATGGCACTTTACTTCTGTGGTCTTCTCCGCAAAACCTACAACCCCAGTCTGAACATGAGAAAAGATCAAGCCAGCTCATATCGAGGGGCATCCTACAAAACACCTGACCCTAGCCCTCCAAACTGTCAAGGTCACCAAAAGCCAGAAAAGTCTGAAACTCTCACAGTCTAGAGAAGCCTAAAGAAACATGAAAAGTCAATGTTATGTAGTATCTTGGATAGATCCTAGAACATAAATCAATATTTATGTAAGATAGTAATAATAGAGAAAACTGGATGTGGGTATATGCTCTGTGTTATTTTTTGCCATTTTTTGGTCCTCACCTGAGGATATTCTTTCCATTGCTTTTCAGAGAGTAGAAGGGGGGAAGAAATGGGGAGGGGGAGAGAGGGAGAGGGGGAGAGAGAGAGAGAAAGGAGAAAGGGAGAGGGAGGGAGAGAGAGAGAGAGAAAAACATTTATGTGAGAGAGACACATTGCCTGGGTGCCTCTGGCACGTGCCCCAACTGGGGGCGGCAAGCAAACCCAAAACCCTTAGGTGCGCAGGCCAATGCTCCAATCACTGAGCAACACCTACCATGGCTTATTTTTGCAATCATTTTGTATATCAAAAACTGGCTATTATTTTTATTTAAATATACGTTTTTTTGTTTCCTAGCTATAGCTAGGTAGCTTCCCCAGCTTAGCACCTAAATAAAATTCTTATGAGGTGTATTCCATTATTATAGCACTTGTACAGATAAGATAAACTGGAAAAGTTTATTTCATAGATTGAAAAGTTTTGTAAAGCACATGACGATGTTGTTGTTGTTTTTTTGATTCCTAACTGTCACAAGATAGAACATGAGACCTTGAGGATCCTACTCCCAGATATGCCTAACTTGCAAAATATTTTATCAAACAAAATGAAAGTGAAATAGAATTTTCTACTAGGAAAAAGATAGACTTATCAAGATGACTAGAACTTTAATTACAAATTGCACATGGCTCCTAATAACGTCTTCTTGCACCTTCTATAATCACTGTAATCACTCAGTGCTATCCAGTGTCCCCATTGTGCTATTAGACAGGATGGTAATTAACATGGTCACAACTATAACTGTCGAGCATGAAAGCAATGCTGAGTGTGTTTCTGGCCCAGCTGCTATTAGCATGAGGTAGAAGCCTTGAAAATATTGCCAAGAAATCAATCTCTTCCATCAAAACTGAGCTGACTCTGAGCAGTAGTTCAGCTGTTCTAGAAGAACAAACACAAACACAACTAATTGCTACCTAGAAAATTAATATAGAAGGCTCTATTCTCTGTTTCACCTGTTGTTTATGAGCAGATGTTCTACATGCCTGCCAAGAAAGTAGTGGAGGGTGTTCAGGAAGCAGGAAAGAGGTGACTGGCATCTTTATGAGTACACAAGAGGAATACACCAACTGCCAAAACTAGTGACAGAACGGACCATCTCTATATCTATGGGGCTTTTAATTGCATAAAGCTTCCCATTTCTAAAAATTAAGAATGAAGGTAAGTAACCAACTTACACCATACACAAAAATAAACTCAAAATGGATAAAGGACTTAAGCATAAGATGGGAAACCATAAAAATCTTAGAGGAAACCACAGGCAGCAAAATCTCAGATATATGTCGTAGCAGTATCTTCACCGATACGGCTCCTAGGGCAATGTGAACTAAGGAGAAAATAAACAAATGGGACTACATCAAAATAAAAAGCTTCTGCACAGCAAAAGACGCCATCAACAAAACAAGAAAGCCCACTGCAAAGGAGAACATATTTGCCAATGCTATCACTGATAAGGGTTTAATCTCCAACATTTACAGGGAACTCATACAACTTAACAAAAGAAAGATAAACCAATCAAAAAATGGCCTAAATAGATACTTTTCAAAAGAGAATGTACAGAAGGCCAAGAGACATATGAAAACATGCTCAAAGTCACTAATCACCCGAGAGATGCAAATCAAAACAACTGAGGTACCACATCTCACACCTGTCAGAATGGCTATCATCAACAAATCAACGGATGACAAGTGCTGGTGAGGATGTGGAGAAAAAGGAACCCTCATGCACTGCTGGTGGGAGTGCAGACTGGTGCAGCCACTATGGAAGACAGTTTGGAGTTTCCTCAAAAAATTAAAAATGGAACTCCCATTTGACCCAGTAATCCCACTTCTAGGAATATATCCCAAGAAATCAGAAACACCAATCAGAAATGATATATGCACCCTTATGTTCATAGAAGCATAATTCACCATAGCTAAGATTTGGAAACAGCCTAAGTGCCCATCTGCAGATGAGTGGATTAAAAGACAGTGATACATCTACACAATGGAATACTACGCTGCTATAAAAAAGAAGGAATTCTTACCATTTGCTACAGCATGGATGGACCTGAAGAGGATTTATGCTAAGCGAAATAAGCCAGTCAGAAAAAGAGGCCACGAAGTTTCAATTGCACTGTACATGCATGCCTGCATATGGTATTTTGTGGAAGAGCCACACTCAAGGGGAAGGAGGGGGAGTAAGAGATCAATCAACGGACATGCATGCATTCATATAAACATAACCAATGGAAAACAAACAAACAAAACAAAAACAAAACAAAACATAACCAATGGACACAGATACTAGGGGGGTGAGGGAATGTGCTGGGGGGTGGAGGTGGCCGGGGAGAGGTCAATAGAGGAAAAAAAATATTGTAATAGCTATGTACAGGCCAGGGAGGTACTTGAAATATCAGGGGAACCACTCTGTAAAGTATATTATAGTCTAACCCAGCCGTGGGCAAACTACAGCCCCCGGGCCGGATCCGGCCCGTTTGAAATGAATAAAACTAAAAAAAAAAAAAAGACCGTACCCTTTTATGTAATGATGTTTACTTTGAATTTATACTAGTTCACACAAACACTCCATCCATGCTTTTGTTCTGGCCCTCCGGTCCAGTTTAAGAACCCATTGTGGCCCTCAAGTCAAAAAGTTTGCCCACCCCTGGTCCACTATGTTGTATACCTGAAAGTAATACAGAATAATATTGAATGTGAACTATAATTGAAAAAAATGGAAAATTGTATGTTATATGTTTTTCATCACAATAAAAAAAGAGAGTAACCAAATTAAAAGAAAAAAAAAAGAATGAAGGTAAGTACAACACCAAGTGGACAGTAATGGGTCATTGATAGGGGAGAAAAAATCAGATGCCAGCATTCTCTAGCAGAATTGTGAGGGTAGAAGCCAAGAAGTTTACTGGATTGGATTATGTCACCTAGTGTCTGACTCTAGGGTGTGTACAGCCCCAACCAATTTTTTTTTTGCAGCACCCCTTCCAATAAAAATAGTTCGATTAACAGTACATTGCAAAAACTGTGTATCTGTGAAAGATATAAAAAGCAGGCCTGGGCACAGAAAGAATTTTAGCCAAAATGCAGGCCTGAAAAAGTCTTGTCCAACCTGGTGGGGAACTTTAGAGAGAATGACTGTTGGCTCTCAGAGTGCTCAGTCAGGCCAAATTGCTCTAAATGCCCGTGCATCCTCTTTGATGTGTGTGTGTTGTTGTTTGAGTAATACTGTAATAGTAAAGAGGACAAGAAGAGTAAGTTTTGTATATACTGGAATTGGTGTTATAGCATTCCTCCTGCTGGAGGCTTGATGACTCATTCAGTCAGTGGACTCCAGGCCTGAAAACAGAATGTTTGCAGAATGACCACTGTCAGCCTTTTGTTTGCCCATTCTTATTTTTTTATTGTGTACTAGAGGCCCAGTGCATAAAATTCGTGCACTGGTAAGGTCCCTAGCAGCTGCCAGCTGCCGACCAGGGCCTCCCTCCCTTCCCTTTGTCACCTGCCTCCGCTGGCCAGGGTCTCCTTTCCCCCAGCCAGCCTGCCCCCTGGTCGAACTCCCAGAAGAACTCCAGTTGAGAGGACAGTTTGCATACTACGCTTTTATTATATGGGATACAGGGTATCCTCCAAAAATATATGTACACTTTAACAGCTAATAGCGCAATTTTCGAAATGAAATGTATTTTAATAAACTGCCTTTATAATTATTCAAAGTGTGTGTATACATTTTGGGACACCCTATATTTACCAATAACCTTCCTGGACATCCACATTTTTACCTTTGTAATGCTGTGTTCAAGTGACCATCTTCACAACTCTTTCTGGGTCAAGCTCCCGGGGCTGCCACTCCAGTGACTACAATTATTGAGACTCTCTAATTTCTAGAGATTAAGTACCACTACCTGTCCTCCACTGTTTCAGACTTCTCTCATCTCTTCGGTCATGAGGGAGCCTAGTTGTTAATGCCGTCTCCTACATGAGGCCCTGGATGTGTGGAAGAGCCACCAGGGAATGCAGACACACTCACCAAGATATTCTTTATGGCCTTAGTAAACAGTGTGTACTTTGAGCTTCCCTAGTGAACATAATCATTTGGAGAGTATTCTGGCTATCTGTAATAGATCAAGTCCAGTATTCCCTGAACCTTTTAATCTCACCCTCCATCTACTATGGCAATTCTGGCATTTCAACTTTACCCATCATGGGCCTTCACTTTTTTTATACTTCTAGAAGCCATCCTAATAGCAAATTCTCATTAGCCCACAAGACCTTCCCATGTGTTTAATCCTGTATTTTGGAAAATACTCCCAGTCAATAAATTCTTCTTTATCTAATTTTTTAAAATATATATTTTATTGGTTTCAGAGAGGAAGGGAAAGGGAGAGAGAGATAGAAACATCAGTGACGAGAGAGAATCATTGATCAGCTGCCTCCTGCAGGCCCCACACTGGGGATCGAGCCTGCACTCCAGGCATATGCCCTGACCAGGAATCAAACCATGGCCTGCTGGTGAATAGGTTGATGCTAAACCACTGAGCTACGCTGGCCAGGCTTCTTTATTTAATTTTATGTTAAGGGCCACCTTGATCAAACAACCTCAGAATCCATTGCCATGAAGACTCCCTCAGCTCCTATCAATATGTAGCCCTAAGTTTTACTGCTCCTTTGCATGCAGTGTCTTCTTCCCTTATCAGACCCAGAATATATCTGCTAGTGAGTGGTATGCTATCACTTAACCTTAGTTACTTTTTTGAAAAGAACAGCAGGAAGATTGATGAGAGAAAATCCTGGGGAGTACATGTTGCCTTGTATACTGTTTTATAACCGAAAGAGCCTGAAAAGGGAGAGATGGACCCCATCTTCACCCTCAGTATGTTTAGAGGAATCTGGGGAAACAGAATCTCATGAATAATCCACCCAGATCTCTCCATCCTTTTTGTCAGGGTCCCAAGGTTTCCTAATCAGGGTTCTAATCTTGATAAAATAAACCTGACTTGGCTAAGTTTTATTTTATTTTATTTTTATTTGTTTCCATCACCATTTATCCCCTCTATGCCCTCTTCTCCTCCCCCCCAATATCCACACTGTTGTCCATGCCCATGAGTTCTCTTTTTTTGCTCAATCCTTCAACTCTCTAATACCCCCTTTTGATTTTTAAAATTCAAACTTTATTACTTATTTTTTGCCACCATAGAATGGGTCACTTCAACAGTACTATGGAATCACTGTCCCTGTAAATAACCCATATCCCGCCTGGCTGGCATGGCTCAGTGGTTGAACATCGACTTATGAACCAGGAGGTCATGATTCAACCCTTTGATTCCCAGTCAGGGCACATGCCCAGGTTGCAGGCTCAATCCCCAGTGTGGGGCATGTAAGAGGGAGCCAATCAATAATTCTCGCTCACCATTGATTTTATCTCTCTCTCCCTCTCCCTTCCTCTCTGAAATAAATAAAAATATATTTTTAAAAAAACCATCCCCAAACACAACATTTAAGGAGGAAGAGATGATGGCCATTGCCTATACAGTATAAAAGACAGTGAACCTTCCCATAAGCAAATCTCGACTCATCTGAAAAGTCAAGTTTTAGATTTTTGTAGTAGGTTTAAATCTATCATCATTCATTTATCAGAACAAGTTTAATCATCTTTGAAGTCTAGCCCTTGGTCCTCTACTTTCTTTACTCTCTATATGGAGGAGTTGAAAAATTTGTATGCAACAAAAGAGGCCCTCGGGCTTAAATCTAGCTTTCTATTGTCTGTCAGATCTTTATTATCTTTCTAAGGAGAGACTCAGTGGAATTTAGCAATAACCATCCAATCCCATTAACTTTGTAGCTACTATTTTCTCTACACATCTCAACTCCTCATGCATTTCTTTCCACTGGCACACCCTCCCAATTCATCATAAGTTAGAGTTTAAACAATTGTTCTTCTGCCTATATAACCAGTAATGAGGATCTCACTGCCAGTCAAGCTATGAGTGGTCAAGCTCCAAGACCCACCTTATCACCTGCTTTATTAGAACACTCCTGATCCCAACTCTTAGTTCAGTTCCTTGGAAGTAGACTCTGGGATGTAGTTTAGATGTTCAAGATGGGCATCCTTTGAGCCCTGGCTGGGTAGCTCAGTGGAGGGAACATCAGCCTGTGGAGTGAAGGATTCCAGGTTCGATTCTAGTGAAGGGCATGTTCCTTGGTTGTAGGTTTGACCCCTGGCCCCCGTTGGGGTGCATGTGGGAGGCAACCAATTGATGTGTCTCTATTACATAGATGTTTCTCTCTCTCTGTCTCTTCCCCTCCCTTCCACTCTCTCTAAAACTCAATGGAAAAAAATCCTCGGGTGAGGATTAACCAAAAAAGATCAACACTTGTAAATGGAATGGAGAGGAAAAAGACTAGACAGAAAGCAAAGTAAAAACATAATATATCTGAAAAAGCCTTGGCCAACACAACAAAGAGCTCTGGAACAAAAATTACCTTGGGCCAAAAAGGACTTTTGTACCCCTGCCTTTCTCAGCATCTAATGCAGACATTTAGAGAATACATAATGTTAATGAAGTTTTCTCCCTGCAACTAAGCCCAACCCCAAACATATGAGATATGAAAGTGCTTGGCTAACTGCATTGTCCACAGCTCGGCAAAACTACTGTATTAGAGTGGGATGAGAGTGGCACATGCCTCTTTGTCTATAACAGTGGTTCCCAAACTTATTTGGCCTACCGCCCCCTTTCCAGAAAAAATATTACTCAGCCCCTGGAAATTAATTTTTTTTTCATTTTAATAGCAGTTACTCATCGCCCCCAAATGCACCTGTGGCCATCACCGCCCCCCTGGATCGCTGCAGTGCCCACCGGGGGGGCGGTAGCGCCCACTTTGGGAATCACTGGTCTATAATAATAGATTACAGTTCAGATGTAAGAGTAAATAAGTCCCTAATGTTAAGAGCACATAATAAATGAAGGATAAAAATCCTCAAAAAAACTAGGAAGAGATGAAAACTTCCTCAATATGATAAAGAGTATCAATGGAAAACACAACTAACATTATATTTAGTGGTAAAAGTCTGAAACATTTCACATAAGATCATAAATATGTCTACTCTCAAGACTTCTGTTAAACATTGTACTCAAGGTCCTTTCCAGATAAATTAGGCAAGAAGAAGAGAAAAGAGTCATCTTGATTTAAAAAGAAGAAATTAAATTATTTTGTTTTATAGATTATCCTAAGGGATCCACCAAAAATCTATTAGAATTAATAAATTAATTCATCAAAGTTTCAGGATACTGACATCAATTATATTTATATACACTAGCAATAAGCAACCTGAAAATAAAATTAATAAAATAATAGTATATCCAATAGTATATCAAAAAGAATAAAATACTTAGAAATAAATTTTAAAAGGAAGTAAAGTAAGACTTGTACACTGATAAGTACAAAATATCACTGAAAGAAATAAAAGAATCCTATAATAAAAGGCTAATATGCAAATAGACCGAACGTTGGAACAACTGGAACAACTGAACAACCAAACAACCGGTTGCTATGATGTGTGCTGACCACCAGAGGGCGTTTGCAGAACATGGCAGGTGGCAGGATGGTGGAGCAGGTGAGCGGGAGCACCAGACCAAGGCGGTCACTGGTCGCTGCCATCGGGGCAAGCCTCTAGTGGTTACTGAAAATTCTTTGCTCCTGAGCACCTCGGTCCCACCCAGCACTTGCACCTGCTGCCAGTGCCTAGTGCCAGTCCTGATCACTCGGTGCCATTAGTGGGTTCGAGCGGCAGCTGCCAGCCCCGATCTCCCCTCAGGAGCAGGGAGAGGTGGAGAAGCCCTGAGGGGTGATTGGGGCTGGCAGCCACCACTTGCACCCACTGCCGGTGATGGCCCCACTTGCACCCGTAGCTGGCGCCAGAGCTGCTGCTTGCACCCGCTGCTGGTCCTGATTCCTCTGCGCCATCAGCGGGTGCAAGCAGTGGCTGCTGGCCCTGATTGCCCCTGAGGGCTTTTCCACCTCCCCCTGCTCCTGAGGGGAGATCCGGGCAGCAGCTGCCACTCACACCCACTGATGGCGCCAGCCCCAATCGCTCTGCACCTTCAGCAGGTGCGAGCAAGGCCAGTGCCGTCAGCACATTGGAGTGGCGGCGGGAGCAGGGCTGCCAGCAGACAGGGGACCAGGGGCCTCCCAGCCCACAGTTCCTTTCAAGGTGCACGAATTCGTGCACTGGGCCCCTAGTACTAAATAAATGGTAAGATATTCTATGTCCATGGATCAGAGATTCAATATTGTTAAGATGGCAACATTCCTCCAAATTAATCTACAGATTCCATACCATCCCTATCCAATTTCCAATATCTTTTTGTCCAATGCCTATATTTTTTATTTGAAAAGCCAGTCATCAAATTCATTTGTTTGCAACTAAACTAACTTTGTGTTATCCATATAAAGAATTTATATAACAGTAAAAATAAACAAACTATATACAGTAACTTAATAAATATCAAATTTTTTATGTTAAATAAAAAGTAGATATAAAATGATTTGTACTGAATGATTTATTTATATGAACTTCAATAGCAGACAAAACTATCATAGGGCAGTAAAAACCCAGAACAGCAAATATGGAATGACTAGAAACAGATGTGAAGTAACTTTCTAGGCTGATGAAAATATTTTATATTTTGATCAGGATGCCAGATCCATGCCCGTTAACATTTATTAAAACTTATCAATCTGTGTATTTACGGTTTGTGCATTTTACTTCATATAAGTTACACCTCAATTTTTAAAGGTACGAATGAAGTCAATTCACCCTATGATCAGTTCTCTGAAAGCTAATTCTTTAGTTGTGGGCTGACCTTTTTCTCTCCTTCTTCCAAATTTCTGATTTTGCTATTTCGTATGCTAATTAGGGGTCTCCATGAAAAACAGGTAGCAGTCTCCCTATTTTTTCACACTTAAATTCTGCACCTGCTTTAAGAAGCCCTCAGACCTTAAGCCAGGTTTTCAGGTTGTGGTGGCTGTTTCGCACCAAACTATAGGAAGAGAGATGAAGGCAGAGCAAGACATGATAGGAAAAAAGAAATGACAGAAAACTCTTGTAAGCAAAAGCTCCGTGCATTCACATTTAAACATCTACACAAAGAAAGAGAATTCAAGGGCAGGGCAGCAGCAGAAAAGAGAAACTAAACTTTCAAAAGGATTTTAGAAAAGAGTTTCAGAAAATGGTTCCTTATTTTAAAACAAACAACGAACACATGACTCCCTCCGTAACTTCTGTGCTGCCTTGTGGGTACGGGAAAACTATCTCTCTATTTTTTAAAAATTTCTACTATATTAAGTTTCTAGTAATTCTCGATTTTCTAAAATTCCTATTCTAGATTTCTCCCTCTCTCTTTTCTTATCAAGTAAATTTACATAGTTTATACTTTTTAAATGTACCCAGCTTTCATAGCAGAATATAATAGGTACAAATTTACTCTATGTTACACCGTATGTGTATTTATGTGTCACTTCTTGTAATCAAAGTGATTACGTTTCTGCTGAGATTTACTTTAGATCTATTTGGCAAATAGATCTCACTTCATTTAGTCTTTTATAAAATGCAGCAAAGCTTTTTATTCAAATGTTTGTTTTATTTGTTAAGAAATGTTTTTAGTATGCTCTGCTCTGAAGAGAGCTTGTCTTTCAGAAGATCATACAGACAACTAAAAAATGTACTACAACCTCATATCAGTGATATAACTGCAACTTCGTTTGGGGTTTTCTTGGGTGGCTATACAACAAAGAAAAGTAAATTTACTACTTTGATTTTATTTTTCAAGAGAGCAACCATATTTCACACTACAAAAGCAGTATCTTGCTACAGCAAAGCCATAATCAGTCATCATTTTCTTTAGCTATTTTTACAACAGACTTTAAAACTCATAAAGTCTAATCAAGTAATCTAAGAATTGCTTGATTTACTTACTGTCCATTATAAGAAAACCCTCTAATAATTTAAATGGTTCCTGATCTTCCCCCTGAAATCTGGCATTTAAATAGTAACACTGAAATGTCAACACTTCTAGTTGTGTTCCTATATTGTGTGCTTTCAAACACCACAAAAATAAAAAGCAACAAAGTGGGGAAATATTTGCAGTAAGTATGACAAACAACAATTGTATTCCTGAGAAATGTACAGAGTTCAGGCAATTCACAGGAGAGTGACAAATGATCAATTTACATCTGAGGGAAATGTTCTCCCTGGAACCAAATGTACATTAAATTAGTATAACACCATTTATGCTTAATTTGACAAAAATTATAAAAATGTTAGTAGTTATTACTTAATAGGATGCAATAAAGTGGCCGGAGGACATTTAAATTAGAATAAGCTCTATTAAGTAATTCAGCTATGTATCTCAAGAGCCTTAGAATAATTCATACCCTTTGATATAATTCCACCTCTAGTAATTTATCCAAAGGAATAATTGGAAAAGTACAAAGGATGATCATAACAGATTTCTGCTAGGTTTAAATTGTTAGAATTTAAAATTTGTGGTAACCTAAATGTCCAAAACTTTGAGTACTAAAGTAAATTAAAAAGAGACTATATTTGATGAAATGCCATGCAAACCATACTTTCCAAGACAATAAATATTAGTAAATGCTCAGACTTTGATTCTAAGAGAAAGGGGCAGGGGGTTATAAAATTAAAAACAAAAGGCTAAACATATAGTTTAACTAGTTTTTTTAAAATATATTTCATTGATTTTTTTACAGAGAGGAAAGGAGAGGGATAGAGAGTTAGAAACATCGATGAGAGAGAAACATTGATCAGCTGCCTCCTGCACACCCCCTACTAGGGATGTGCCTGCAACCAAGGTACATGCCCTTGACCAGAATCGAACCCGGGACCCTTCAGTCCGCAGGCTGACGCTCCACCCACTGAGCCAAACCGGTTAGGGCTTAACTAGCTTTTTATAGAGAGCTCTTTCTCCCCTGGGAAATTAAGGGGGGAATAAATTATCCTAAAAAGATTATAATTTAAATCAGCCAAAGTGTAATGCATGATTAATCCTGATAAAAAATATGGATTATTATAGAATTGCAGGAGCTTGCCCAAGGCCCTACAGCTAGGAAGTGGCAGAGGAAAGATTGGAACTCAAATCTCCCAAGCATGAGCTCTGGAGACAGCCCAAAATTAAGTCACTGTATGGGTTAGTTCATGTAGCCCTTCCATAAACCAAGAGCAGGTTTCCAAATGGACTGATGTTTCACTCCTAGGCGATTCAGTGCCACACTGGCGCTCATGATACAGTTCTTGTTCTTGAATTTTAATGTATGTGCTTTTATGAAAACTACTTGTTAGAATCAGGTCAGTATATAGTATTAAAAAATCAAACACACACGCACGCATGTTATATCTTCTTTTCTTCATCTGACGGTGTTGTATTGAGGTACCAGGCCCTTCCAAGGGACAGGTAAGAAAAGCTCCTCGAGATGTAAATAACACAGATAAGGACCTTGTGAATAAATGAGAATGAACCAGAGCAAACTCAAAAAAAAAAATATGGATTATTAGCTATAGGACTGAGATTCGCAGTAAGAAACCTATAGATATAAGTATCCTATTCTGATAGTGATACTGTTATAATAATAGGAAAGAAGCAAAGGGAAGGCCAGACATCATAGGCGTGTCATCTGGGCAGCTTCACCAGGAACCCACAGCTTTGCACTCCCCAGGGAACTACCAGCCTATTCCCTGTAAAACAATAGGGAAGGGGACTGGACAAAGGAAAGACAGACACATGCCCAGTAGAGTTGGGATGACATAGGAAAGGTACTTACCTGTCAATCACACCTGAGAACAGAGATCATTGGCCAGAATGGGCATGGCCACTATAAAAAAAAAAATGCACGCCAAAATTTGAGAATACATAATCTCCTAAACAAAAGAACTCGCTCTTGTTGCTCTCTTCTTGTGCTTGACTCTTGGCTTGTGGGGCTCTTGTGCTCCTACTTCCTTGTATTCCTCCCTATGGACCACGCCATGCGGACCCCACATGCAATGGACTGACGGACTGCAGGGGGAAACCAGCTCAGCGAGCCTGATGCTGGACTGGACCTGGCTCCAACATGGAGAGGAAACTCTGGACACTGGCTCTGATTTTAGCTCTGCTAAGGCCCCAGCCACACGTCATCTATGACTGGACTAAGGGAAATGGGACTTCGGAAACCCAGGGGTGTAATCTCATGGAAATAAAGCTTTCTACCATATCTCATCTACCCATAGGGACCTCCAGAAATGCTTATTCCAGTGGTACCCCTATGGCACGCACTGACCACCAGGGGGCAGATGCTCAATGCGGGAGCTGCCCCAGCCTGCAGGACCCCATCACCCAATCGGGGCCTGCCGGCCAACTCTTGGTCCCTTCCCCAGGCCAGCAGGCTCCAATCACTCCATGGTGAACAGGAACCGGGGGTGGGTGGCAGCAGAGGGTGGGGCCCGCTGCCGGCAGCCGGGGAAGATGGCCCTGATCGCAGACCAGGCCTAGGGACATACCCCTGCATGAATTCCATGCTCCAGGCCTCTAGTAATAAATAAATTGTCTCAATTATCATACATACACGTAGAATGAGAAAAACATCATGTTCCCTTTATCTGTAGTCCCTTCACTATTCCCCACCGGATATAGGACCTTTAATCTAGATACATACAGTGAAAAACCAAGTAGAGGAAATAGAAGTAGATTGAAGGGATACAATGGAATCCTTACAAAGAAGGCAATTAGGACTTGTTCTGCTGCTGAGAAAACTTCGAAAAAGAACACCTTGTTGTTCTTAGTTGATCAAGATGGGAGAGTCCAAATAAGCTACCATATATATGAAAAATAGCATCACAGCCCTAACCGGTTTGGCTCAGTGGATAGAGAGTCGGCCTGCGGACTGAAGGGTCCCAGGTTCGATTCCGGTCAAGGGCATGTACCTTGGTTGCAGGCACATCCCCAGTAGGGGGTATGCAGGAGGCAGCTGATGGATGTTTCTCTCTCATCGATGTTTCTAACTCTCTATCCCTCTCCCTTCCGCTCTGTGAAAAAATCAATAAAATATATTTTTTTAAAAATAGCATCTCAATCCAGGTACTTAATGGAATATAGGTGTGCCAAGATTTGGAAGCAGCCCAGTGTCCATCAGTAGATGAGTGGATAAAACAGCTATGGTACATATACGCAACTACTCCGAACACTACTCGGCCCTAAAAAAGAAGGAAATCTAACCTTTTGGGACAGCATGGGTGGACCTGGTAAGTTTTATGCTAAGTGAAATAAGCCAGTCAGAAAAAGACAAATACCATATTATTTCACTTATATGTGGAATCTAATGAACAAAATAAATTAACAAAGTAGAAACAGACTCATAGATACAGAGAACAGATTGACAGTTGTCAGAAGGGAGTAGTGCTGCGGGACTGGGTGAAAAAGGTGAAGGGATTAAGCAAAAAATACTTATGGACACAGACAACAGTATGGTGATTACCAGAGGGAAATGGAGGTGGAGAGGAGGTAGAAAAGGGTAAAGGGAGGATAAATGGTGATAGAAGGAGACTTGACTTGTGGTGGTGAACACATAGATAAATATGTAGATGATGTATTATAGAATTGTACACTTGAAACCTATATAATTCTATTAACCAATGTCACCCCAATACTTTCAGTAAAACATTTTTTAAGTGTAAAAAGCTGAAGGGGGTAATAAGTCACAAAATAATCATGAGGATATAAAGTACAGCATAGGGAATATAGTCAATAATATTGTAATAACCATGTATGGTGTCAGGTGGGTACTAGAATTATCAGGGGGATCACTTTGTAAATTATATAAATGGCTAACCACTGTGCATACACCTAAACTTACATAAAATAAAAATTGATTGATCAATATGGTTATACATTAAAAAGTGTTAAGATTTTTTTAAAGATCCGTCTTGACCATTAAATTTTCATTTCCCATATTCCCTGAGGGAGTTAGCTGAACCTGGAGATATGAATATCAGGAGTAGAGATAAATGTTGTGGGTTTCCTCTCAAGCGCTTTCACAAATCCTTGAACTAATTCACCTTGAGCCATAAACATCTCACCTACATTCCTGCTATGGCATCCTAATTTGTCTTCCTGATTTCACTGTTGCCTTCCAACAGTCTAGTCTACAGTTTGCCACCAGAATTAATTTTATACATAAATCATACCATGAACCATTCTATAACCAAAATGATTATTTGGGATACATATTCTGTAACTCTTAAGTGGCTTTTAATCAATAAACCTATATAGTAAGTTAAATCCATTCAGTTACTTTGGCATATATTTGGAGCACATACAAAAAAGGAGTATTGCTCAAGGTTAAACATTCTATGATTAGTTGACTGAGCTTTTATTTATGGCTGAGGTGAGCATTTTTTTTACACCTGCTTCTAAAGCATTCCAACGTGAAATCATCATGCCTCTGCTCTCTGATTGAAATGAGTAAGGCTCAATTGCACATTCATATAGACGCTGGGTCACAACCCAAATAACATTTTAACTAGAATGCTGCTATTTCCCACACAAAGCCTCTGCCCATCTCCAGGAAGAGATCAAAGGTTTCTATGAAGATAGTTGTCTTTATTGAGCTTCTCAACTTGAAATCTTTTATTCCTTTCAAAACACAAGTTTTGCACTTAGTCAACAACTCAGAAAAGCTGTAGTTCAGCTACTTGTCAGAGTATAACTACAAAATCACTGCTGATCAATGGCTATCACAAACTCATAAACGATTTCTGGATGATTGTCTGAAGAACAGGTGGTCCATTCATTGAACTACTTTAAAATATCTCCCTAGATTGAGTCTCATTGTCACAAAACCCTGAAACTTTTGGCTTGCTCAAAACCTCATTGTGAAAGAAGTGCAATTTAACGATAAGCTATTATTTCATTTTGATACAATTTTTTAAAATAATAAACTATATTTCAGTAATAATGATAGCTTATTATTATGTCTTGACTATGTGCAAAGCACCATTCTAAGAATAACGTGCATAAGATTTTATTTAATCTTCACAAAAAACACTTGAGTTAGACACGATTGTTTCTCCTATTTTAACAATGAGGAAGCTGAGCCACAAAGATCAAGTAATTTGCTCGAGGTCACTCGCTTGTCAATGATGGTATGAAAACCTAAAACCAATTTTCAGAGCCCATGCCCTTAATCATTACAGAAACTTTACTTCTATAATTACTTTAAGGTTATAGTTAGAAATATTTTTATTATATTTATATAGTGCTCTCTCTATGAGGACTCATGGAGTTAATAGCTCCTTCAGTTCAGTAAAAAGAAATGTTAATCTCCCTAGAAGTCAGATTCTTTAAAATTGTAAAACATATTTTTTTCTAGCACAAGGGACTGATAGAATGAAGTTATAGTCAATGGAGGTATAACCAAGAACAAAGTTCATCTCTGAGAAGAATGAGATTGCTAGGTCAGATTCCACAGCTGCTCACCATACAGGCAGAAAAAAAACTGCACAAGAGTACTGCACCGCTATCCAGGAGGCTGTAAGAGTAGATAAGGAAAGACGAGCGATTCAAGATTTAAACATGAAAGAATTGGAACAATGAGCTCCAATGCCATCAGCTTCTTTCCAATCGGTGTCTGCTTCTCTCTCTAGAACTTCCTCTTTTGTGACCTTCCCATAGACAAGCTTTATAACCTTGACAGTCCATGTGATGAAACAAGTAACCAATAACCCATGAGTCTCCCATATTATAATCTTGGAGCCGAGGGTAAATTGACTCAATTTTTTACCCAGTCCTAAGGGAATAAACTCAACCACCCACATGGGTCAAGGTCTCATCTCTGATCCAAACAACAGTGATAATGAAAGGTACATATTATTGTGTAGCAATAATATGACAACTCTTACTACAACCAGATGAATGTCTAGGAAGAGGGTTTCCAGAGAAGAGATGTTTAACCACTAATACAATAGCTAGGCACATACAGTTATAATCAGCATACACCCACCCCGTTCTCTTTATCTTCAAAACATTTCCGTCAGTTCCTTTCCTCGCTCTGTACTCACCTGATAGATTCTATTGGGTTCATTTAAATGCTGTGGAATATATAGACACTGCTAATAATACTTGGAGAAATTAATTGATCTTATTTTAAGTTGATGGTAAAGTCAATAAGAAATTCTTTTAGAAATAATTTGACAATTTTTATCAAGAAACCATGGTTAGCAAGCACACATTCTCTCTTTAAATCTTTTTAAATATATTTTTTCTGATTTCAGAGAGGAAGAGAGAGAGAGAGAGATCAATGATGACAGAGAATCATTGATTGGCTGCCTCCTGCATGACTGCCCCAGTGAGGTCAAGCCCCAAACCCAAACATGTGCCCTGACCGGGGATCGAACCGTGATTCCCCGGTTCATAGGTCAATGCTCAACCTCTGAGCCATGCTGGCCGGGCGGTCTTTAAATCTTTATAAAGAAAAATAAAAGAGTAAGAAAATAAAGTTTAAAAATTAAAGAGGATAAAAGGGGGAAAAGCTAAACAATAGTGAACATGTCAGTATTACTAGCACCTTCCATCCCTGACTTTCCATTGCCTCGCCAGTAGCTTCCATCATTTATCCTTCTATGTCTCTTGCGTGTGCTTCTGCACCCTCCCAGCAGTCTTGGACTTAGCTGAAGCTTTAATACCTCTCCTGTACCTCAGGCTTTTGCAACATATTTTTATAAAGATAGTTCCCCTGTAAAAGGGATTTTTAGTACCTATTCTAAATATTATTTAAGGCTGTGAAAGATTGATGAAACTAAATTGTTAACCGCTGCAGGAACAGGCATTCATAGCCACCGATGAAACTTTTAAAACCAAAGGGAACATGCAATGATTCTCAAAAACAAATGCTGGGGTAAAAAGACTCTGAATTCAAAATTGTGCCTATAAAGTGATTTCAAGCATATGAACAATAAAGACCTTAAAGGAACAAGGAAAATTGAACCTTATTTAAAATGGTCTAAAATATAGATTGTGAGTGAATATATTTCTTTCAGAATTGTGATTATTTTTATCTTCTTTGCATGATACTTACATGTAAGTGAGTAAATGTGGTTAAAGAAGAGTTACAAATGAGGCAGAGTAAACCATTTACCCAGATACTTGGGCCCCCGTGGATGGCTTACATTGGGGGATCCTCGGTGGAACTTCAGGTCTCCTACTCTGACCTTCCCCCATCACACACCCCACACCCTGAAATGTTTGCTTCAGTGCTGTAGGGGATACCAGTTATTTCAGATCATCTTCTGAAGGAACAGAAACTTTTCTACTCATTGTCCCTACATTTCTCTTTTTCTTTCTAGCCCTTTAGAGAAGTAATTCTTCTAGCCATGCCATTAGGTTTCTACACACAGAGCCCTGGACTTCCCTTCTCTCAGAAGGTTGGATGTCATGTGCATTATGTGACTAAAAAGCACAAAACAATGGCTCAAAATTCAAGTGAAAAGCAAGGAGATACCAGATTTCTCCAAAATCCCTATCAAATGGTAGTTCCCACACTTCATCAACATTTTTCCTGGGTTTTGTTCCCAGTCATTCTTCTTCAAATTGTTTATCTTTTTTTTTAAATTTCAACCATCTGTCTCTCTTTGAATGCCATTTTTCTGACTTACCAAAGCATTATTTAGAAAAATGTATATTTTTGGCAATTTATTTGCCACAATTAGAGATTTAGCCTGATAGTGGTAGAATGCTTTGAAACCTTAAGATTTGAAATATTAGGATTTCGTTTTAGTAGCCCTTCCAATACAACCTCTTGCCCAGGTATTTATAAAAAATTTTACCTCCTAAACTGCAGCTTAATAATTCTCCTTAGATATGAAAGCATTCCCCCCTTACAAAAGCTAAACTAAAATAAACCTTGTGTATACTTTTATGAATAAAAAATCAAAACCAGACTTTAAATTCTGTTTCCTTAAAATTATATCAGACTCAATTGTCTGCCCCATCATTTTTATTATTTTATTTTATCTTACTTTATTTTTGCTGTCTCTTCTGACAAACAGATAACAGAAAAAGGAAGAAAGGGAAGAGAAAAGATGCCAGCCTGCACTTACTGAGCACAGAAGTAGAACCAAAATAACTTCAGCTATTGTATTCTTCGTAGTCAAAGGCCCTTTCCACCTCCACCAAAGGAGACTGAGTTTTAGACCAGGAGCAATTGGTATGTTTGCTTTAGAAAATTATCTTGCTTTAGCTAAAGGGGATTGGTGTGTGTGGGGGAGGGCGGCAGGGGACTATCTATTCCAGATGTTCTTGGACAGAATTACAGAGTTTGGGTTAAATGAGCCTAGGAATCCACCCAGCACTCTTCTGCATTTAACATATTAAACAAAGAGAAAGAAAACGCAGGTAACTTTTGATAGCTTTATGAGCCTTCAGTTTGCCCGTGGTTTTCCTCGTAGCTCTCGAGTTATTTTTAAAACCTAGAAAATATCAAAGTACTGACACATTTTTTGAGGACAGGTGAGGCTTTAATCTTTTATAACCTGCCAGTGAATCTACTTGAAACATAGTTTTTATTACAGGTTGGTTGTGTTTTGTGATGCTAGCCTATAAAAGCGTTCATGACATGGTAAATCTTTTTTTTTTTTTTTTGAGAATGGGAGGGCAGGCATGCTCCTTTTCTAGACATGAATATTGTAACCCTTAATATACCACTTTATACCTGGGAAACTACCAATTCTAAAGCAATCTCTGTGTCAAGAGGCACCAAATTACCATGATAGGCTAAACCAACCCTGAGAGTTGTGGAAATATGAAAACACCACCCCTCTCTTCAAACTGCGTGGCTTGTACACAATGCTCTGAGAACTGAGCTAGGAAAACAACCACAATATGTAATAATTTTTCAATAATTAAATGATAATCTAAGATGTATCACCAAATAAATAATTGTAATTACTTGGACGATATTCAACTCCAGCCCAAGGCCCCTCTCCTCCCTCCACGCAGCTGGGGCGCGGATGCTGGGCTCGCGTTGCTGGGGTGACACTGCTACTGTCCTGCCCTGTCCTTTTTAAAATTCTGAACACACTGTTTTTTTCACATGTTTTTTTAAATTACAGGTTATATTCAACATTACTAGAGGCCCAGTGCATGAAATTTGTGCATGTGGGGGAGGGGGGGTTCCCTCAGCCCGGCCTGCAACGATGCCAGCGTCCTCGCCCCGGCCTCCAGCCCTCTCCTCCCTCCATGCAGCTGGGGCGCAGATGCTGGGCTCGCGTTGCCGGGGTGACGCTGCCAGCGTCCTGCCCCAGCCACTATGGGCACCACCATCTTTGTTGTGGAGTGATGGTTAATTTGCATATTAATCTCTTATTAAATAGGATTTTGAATTAGTTTCAGGTGTACAGCATAGCAGTTAGACAATCATATAGTTTACAAAGTATTCTGAGTATATATCTGAAAAAACCCAAAACACTAATTTAAAAGAATATATGTACCCCTATGTTCATTACAGCATTATTCACAATAGCCAAGATATGGAATTAACTCAAGTACTCATCAACAGATGAGTGGATAAAAAAAAGTTGTGGTACATATATACACTGGAATATTACTCGGCCAAAAGAAAGAATGAAATCTTAGCATTTGAACAGATATTTTTTCTTTTTTAATTGAGGTAAAATATACAAACATAAAATGTAGCATTCTTACCATATTAAGTGTACAATTTAGTGGGATTAGGTATATTCTCAATGCTGTGCAACCATCACCACTATCTGTATGTAGAACTTTGTACTCTATCCATTAAACAATAACTATCTATTTTTACCATATTAAGTGTACAATTTAGTGGGATTAGGTATGTTCTCAATGCTGTGCAACCATCACCACTATCTGTATGCAGAAATTTGTACTCTATCCATTAAACAGTAACTATCTATTTCCCCCCTTCCTCCAGCCTCTGGTAACCCCTATTACACTTTCTACCTCTATGAACTCTCCTATTCTAGGCACCTCATTTAATGGGGATAATACAACATTTGGGTTTGGGGGTTTTTTTGTATCTGGCTTATTTCAACTTGTATATTTTCCAGGTTTATCCATCTTGTAGCATGTATTAGAATTCCATTCCTTTTTAAGCCTGAACCATATTCCACAGTGTGATATCCATTCATTTGATGATGAACATTTGAGTTGTTTCTACCTTTTGGCTATTGTGAATAATGTTGCTATGAATATCAATATACGTGTATCTGTATTGTTCCCTATTCAAGTCTTTGGGGATGTAATCATAGATGTGGGACTGTTGGATCATGCAGTAATTATACTTATCTTTCTGAGGAACTGCTATGTTGTTTTCTATAAAGGCTATTGTGAATAATGTTGCTATGAATATCAATATACATGTATCTGTATTGTTCCCTATTCAATTCTTTGGGGATGTAAACATAATGTGGGACTGTTGGATCATGCAGTAATTCTGTTTAACTTTTTGAGGAACTGCTATGTTGTTTACTATAAAGCTGCCCCACTTTATATTCCTATCAGCAATGCACATGGGTCCCAATTTCATCAACATGAGGATGTTTTACTTCTCTCTCCCCCACCTCTCTCTCTTTCTTCTCTCACACACCCCTTTTTTGGCAAGCATTTACTTATTATTTATTATTGGCAAGATGCCAGGGTGAGTCAAGAACAAATGAGGCAATGTCAAATATTCTTTGAACAACAATATTTAATCAAAAAATATGTCCTAATGATACTGAGAGGAGCTTGGGCACTCCCAAATTAAAATTTCATGTTAATTGATTTGTATAAAAGAATGTATTGCTTATCTGTCTCAATTATTTGCATGTATGGGCCTCGTTTCTTTGTTTTATTCTTGTACACATTATTTTTAGATCCTTAGCAACTTGTATATTTTCCAGGTTTATCCATGTTGTAGCATGTATTAGAATTCCATTCCTTTTTAAGGCTGAACCATATTCCACAGTGTGATATCCATTCATCTGAAGATGAACATTTGAGTTGTTTCTACCTTTTGGCTATTGTGAATAATGTTGCTATGAATATCAATATACGTGTATCTGTATTGTTCCCTATTCAAGTCTTTGGGGATGTAATCATAGATGTGGGACTGTTGGATCATGCAGTAATTATACTTATCTTTCTGAGGAACTGCTATGTTGTTTTCTATAAAGCTGCCCCACTTTATATTCCTATCAGCAATGCACATGGGTCCCAATTTCATCAACATGAGGATGTTTTACTTCTCTCTCCCCCACCTCTCTCTCTTTCTTCTCTCACACACCCCTTTTTTGGCAAGCATTTACTTATTATTTATTATTGGCAAGATGCCAGGGTGAGTCAAGAACAAATGAGGCAATGTCGAATATTCTTTGAACAACAATATTTAATCAAAAAAAATATGTCCTAATGATACTGAGAGGAGCTTGGGTACTCCAAAATTAAAGTTTCATGTTAATTGATTTGTATAAAATAATGTATTGCTTATCTGTCTCAATTATTTGCATGTATGGGCCTCGTTTCTTTGTTTTATTCTTGTACACATTAATTTTAGATCCTTAGAATATAAAAAATTAAGAGCATATCAATAAGCAATAATAATGCTTTAGTGAACAGTATGCAAACACTGTAACCTATTTTAGTCTGCTCAATATATAACAATACTTGGAGAGACATAAAACAATATAGTTGCTAGAGCTATAATTATTTTTAAATGCTTACTATGTGCTAAAGAATGAGGTACATGTTTAAATACATTATCTATAAATTAGAGACTATTATGCACATGCTAAGAATATATAGAAACTGAGACTTTAAAATACTGGGGGAGCCTGGCTGGCATGGCTCAGTGGTTGAGCATCAACCTATGAACCAGGAGGTCAGGGTTCGATTTTGCTTCAGGGCACATGCCTGGGTTGCAGGCTCAATCCCCAGTGTGGGGCGTGCAGGAGGCAGCCAATCAATGATTATCTCTCTCCATCATGATGTTTCTATTTCTCTCTCCATCTCTGAAATCAATAAAAATACATAAAAAACACATATGTAATACCTTAATCAATAAAGAAATAAAAAAAAAAACACTGGGGAATTTTCTCAAGGTCACAAAGTATGTGGGAGAGCAAAGATTGGAACACAGCCTGATCTTCCAAGTTCAATATCAAAACCAACATTTTTCTTTTGGCATTGTTTGGTAATACTTAAATATATAATGCTTATTATGAGAGGAAATATTAAGAAATAATTTTCAAGTTTCACCCTAACTCCTGGCAGTAATTGACTCTGGCCCAAGTGCCTCCACACACAGTTCGGAACAGCTGGAATAATTATATTGCTATTATTTCTCAATTGAGTATGTTATTATCATTTATTTCTGGAAAGTCATAAACCTCCCCAGAATATTGTTTCTCTGTATTTGTTTAATTCATAAAAGATTAATTCTTTTTGCTTTTGAACATAAAGCCAAGAAGAATTGGAACTAGAACCCTTAATCAATTTTAGGAATTTCAGAAAGTTTAGCAAAAAATATTTCTAAAAGATTTACCTGCACATAATGAAATCCTCCCTTGGCTTCACATTTTACTTAGAGTAAAATCCCAAGTCCATTACCTGTATAAGCCTGTTGGCTCCCTGATCCTCTGCCAGGCTTACTGGGCTCCATTGCTGTTGCTATAACACACCAAGCAAACTCCCACATCAGGACCTCCGCACTTGCTCTACTCTACTTAGATCCTCTCCTTCTGGTATTTACATGGCTAACCCCTCAGTTACCTTAAGACACTGATCAAATGTCACCTTCCAAATGGACACAGGCAGTAGGCGGGTGAGGGCATGTGCTGGGGGGTGGGAGAGGCTGGGGAGAGGTCAATGGGAGGGTGGGGAAAGGAGACATATGTAATACTTTCAACAATAAAGAATTTAAATTTTAAAAAAGTCACCTTCCCAAACACCATCTATAAAATAGCACCACCAACCCCATTCTTTACCAGGCACCTTGTCTTTACCTTCCTCCATTCATCTTTACCGTTACTCATTCATCTTTAAATTGTTGTTCAACAGCTATACCAGGCTGTTGAAAGCACAATGGGCAGGGCATACCATATCCACTTGCTGCAGTTCTCATATAGTTTCTCCTATTTTCTTATTCCTCCCTGCCCCCAATTTATATTGTTTGACAATTACTTTTTTTTTTCAGGGGCAGGAGAAATACTGTAGTGGTTCCCAGTTGGTGTTTCCTCTCAGCACTGGTTTGATTATTCTAACTCAGAGTGGATTTGATGAATAGAAGTTCACCCAGTTTGACCCTGTAGGATGCCAATGCCCAATATGTTCTCTAGTATTGGAGAGATAAAAACCTCATCTTCTCATGAGGAAGTATGCCCAAATTGCAATGTCTAAGTGACCTTCCCGACCATAACCATTTGCCTTGCAATGAGGGGTCCAGAAACTTCTGAAGGTTACCTTGCATTAGACAGAGTGCATTCAGCTCCAGTACCAGCCAAAGCCCTCATCTTTTGTTTGTGTGTGGGAGATTAGTGAACAGTGAGCTCAACATGGGGCCACCGACTGTCCCCAGTGACCATCACCTGAAGGCCATTGCCCTGCATCCATTCTGAATAGACCTCCATCCCTGGCCTCTGTTGGAGCACATTGGCACTAGGGGTAGTAGGGACGGGTGGAAGCATGTCTGAACTGTTGATCAGGTTTTAAGGGTTTCCACAGGCTCACCAACACAGCATTGAGTTGCCAGTTATCTTTTCAGGTGAGATTCTGACAGCAATAGGTGAAATCACTTTTGCTTCCGGGTTACTTTACAGCACCCTGTACAGCCAAATCTGGATAAACGTTTGGCTTCTTGAGTTCCCTCTCTGTTTCAGGTCTTTCCCACAGCTCATACCTATTTGCAGGATTTGTCATTTTCCCCCAGATCAGCAATGGCTTGCTCAGTATCCTAAATGTCTTGTCCCACGATTGGACTCAACATGGATATCAACATCCCATAGCAGGTGTTTGGGGCAAATGGGGGTATCTTGGCTTTCATTCTGCAGTCAATTTGGCCCAATCAGGGCCTTGAGAAACAGGAGTGTAGCTGGCTTATCTTATTCCCAACTATTGAGGAATTTGTTGTACCTCCTTCATAGATACCCAGAACTTCATTGGGACAAGCCTCCCTACCGGATAGAATAAGCCAATCTTTAAAGGAGTGAGTACTGTGAATGACA
>NW_005353325.1:219722-235150 GCF_000412655.1 Myotis brandtii | reverse complement strand
TTTTTTTTAATAAATCTTGCTAGACCTGTATCAACTTTATAATCTTTTTGAAGAACTAAGTTTGATTTGATTTTGTTTTTTATATTTAGATCAGCGGTCCTCAACCTGTGGGTCACGAACAATGAAAATACATCCTGCATATCAGATATTTATATTATGATTCATAACAGTAGCAAAATTGTTATGAAGTAAAATTACAGTTATGAAGTAGCAATGAAAATAATTTTATGGTTGGGGGTCACCACAACATGAGGAACTGTATTAAAGGGTCGCGGCATTAGGAAGGTTGAGAACCACCGATTTAGATAGATAGATAGATAGATAGATAGATAGATAGATAAAAGGCTAATATGCAAAGTGTCCCTGCGTGAGTTTGGGAAACCAGGAGTTTTATCACTTGCTATGACGTGCGCTTACCACCAGGGGGCAGCACGGAATGAAGGAAGGCCCCGGCTGGCAGCTGGCAGCCAGGGAAGGGAGGCCCTGGCTCGCAGCTGGAAGGCCCTGATCGGCCCTGATTGCTGGCCAGGCCTAGGGACCCTATCTGTGCACAAATTTTATGCACCGGGCCTCTAGTATGTATATATATGCTCTGTAGTACTTCCTTTCTTTGATGTACTTTAGTTTTAACTCACTTATATTTTTCTAGTTTCTTATGATGGACATCTATCATTAACTGCTAATACCAAAATTTAAAGCTAAAATTTTTCTTTAAACACTGCCTCCTACAAATTTTGATATTTCATACTTTTATTTTCAATTAACTCAAAATATTTTCTAATTTCTCTTAAATACTTTGTGATCTCTTGAGTCATTAATTATTTATAAGTGTATTGTTTAAACTCTAAATATGTGAGGCTTCTATAAATAATTATATTTTTTCAATGTATTTCTGTTATAGGATAGGACATACTCTGTAAGATACCAATCTTTTGAAATCTATTGAGACCTATTTTATGTCCCTGTATATGGTTTATTTTGGGGAATATTCCATGTGCCCTTGAAAAGAATATATATTCCATAATTGTTGGATAGAGTGCTCTTAATATCAACTAGGTCAAGGTTAAAATTTTGCATATTTTTACTGATTTATATAAAATTATTTTATTCATTACTGATATAATATTGTTAAAATCTCCAACTATATTTGTATGTCTATTTCTCCCATTAGTTCTCCCATTTTGTTTGATGCATGTGCTTTCAATCTTTATTATTAGTTCCATTATCATGTAATTGTTATGTTGTATTAATTGACCCTTTCATCATTATGAATAATGAAATGGCCCTCTTTATCTCATATAACACTATTTTTCCTGAAATATATCTTGTCTGATAATAGTATAGTCACATCAGCTTTTTTTATGGTTATTTGTTGCATGGGTTATCTTTTTCTATCCTTCCACTTCCAATTTATTTAGGTTTTTGTACTATAAGTGAATCTCTTAAATTATTGAAAATTACTTTTTTATCCACTAGGACAATCTCTGCTTTTAATATGGTTATACATAGAGCTAACATTTTTCTATTTGTTTTCAATTTGATCTTTGTTCTTCTGTTTTTCTTGTTTCTAAGCCTGCTTTCAAATTAATTTTTAGGTATAACTTTTGGTATTATTCTTTCATGGTTACTCTAAGATATTACAAAATTTACATTTTAGAACAGTCTACTTAGCGTTAATACTATGTTGCTTTTTATGAAATGTAATAACTTTGCAAGAATATTATTCCATTTACCCTCCTTTTTATTATTGTTGTGATATATTTTATAATTTTACATATGCATATGTTATAACTCCACAAGGATATAAATTGTATTAAATAGGTCAAAATATATCTCTTTTAAAAATTGAGAAGAAAATTAGTCCTTTATATTTATTCTCACTAAAGCTCTTTGTGGTTGCAGATATCCAGTCCCTTCATCCTCAGAATTTCCATTAGTATTTCTTGTGTTCCAAGGCTCCTAAAATTGAATTTCAGCTTTTTTGTATCTGTAAATGTCTATTTTGCCTTTATTTTTTTATATAGGATAGTTGGTATAAAATATTGGATTTATCCCTTTTTTCCCATTGAGTACTTCAAAGTTATCATTTCATTGCCTCCATTTTTTTATCATAAGAAGACACAATCATCATTTGTATCATTGTTCCTCTTTATGCAATGTGTCTCTCTCCTACCCCAACTGCTTTTAGGATTTCTTTCTTTACTTTTGGTTCTCAGTAATTTGACTTGATGTGACCAGAGTTGACTTAATGTTGCTTGCATCTATTCATCTACTTAATGTTTCTACAGGTTGATGTTTTTCAGCATATTTGGGGAGATATAGCCATAATTCCTTTAAATATTTGTTTTGCCATTTCATCTCTTTACTCTTTGTAAATTCACTTACACATACATTAGACAGCTTGATATGTACTATAATATAATTAGATTCCATGCATTTTTTTAAAAGTTGTTTTTCCCTCTATTCTTCAGATTGTATAATTTCCATCAATTCGTCTTCAAGTTCGCTGACCTACCTTTTCACTTGCCATTTTTCCATCTGCTATTAAATAATCAGCAAATTCTCCATTTCAAATATTATACTTTTATATAGAATTTCCATTTATTTCTTAAGACATCCATTTTTCTGCTGAAATTCATCTGTTCAACATCATTTCCTTTACATTCTTAAACATAGCTAAAATAGCTGATTTAAAGTCCTTGTCCTCTAATTCTAACAGGTGAATCATGTTAAGGAATGTTTCTACTGTACTTTTGCTTTTGACTATGGACCACATTTTCTTGTTTATTCATGTCTGCAGTAACTTTCAATATACACTTTGCACTGTGGATTTTACATACTAAAACTCTGGATTATGAAATTTTCCTCTAAGAAAGTGCTGATTTTGGTTATAAAATACCTAAATTACTTATTACATATCTTGAGCTTATGGCAGTTTGGTTTTATATTTTGTTCGGGTTTATTTCATTTGAACCATAGTTTTGTGAAGAATGCTTAGTCTTGAAGAAATAACCACTATTACTAAGTCATAGCCCTTCGGAGATTTCAATTAAAAATCCTTCTCATTTGGACAAAATTAAATGTCAATTCCCATCACCCATGTGGTAGGCAGCACTTCAAATCTTTGCTTAACATTTGCAACTTACAAGCTGTTGTTGTCCCTACATTCCCTGGAAACTGCCCTGTGCATGCATAGTTCAGGTGTATCCGAAGATATGAGAAAAGTTCATATGCAGCTTTAGGGTCTTTCTCTTCTTGTGACTTCTTCCTTTTTGGTATTTTCCTCCTCAATTTCCAGCTGTTCTAGCAATCCTGATCTCTGAACCTAACCACTTAAGCTTTTAAAACTGGGCTTTCTGCCTGAGTTTCAGCTCCCCTGCTAAAATCTCATGGGCTGAGATTGGCCTACAGGAAAAAAATAAAAACCACACCAAAAACAACACTGTACTTAGCCAGTGGGCTTCTTTTATTTTATGGGTCAGATAACTTCCAGCCTTGCTTGCTTCGGGCTTCTCTCCAAAGTCTTAAGATAGTTGTTTTATTTTATATCTTATCTAGAGTTTATAATTGCTAACTGGGGAGAATTAGTCCAATATTAGATACCTTTACTAAAATTAGAACTACCAAGAGATTTATATAAAGGGTACATGGCTAAGAGCATGATGAAAAAAAGGACTCAAAATCAAAGACTTAAATTGGATTTGTTACAATGATTGTGTCTTTAGAACATGTATCTTAAAGGCTGAATACAAATTTCTTTAAATACAGGATTTAATAAAGATTGCTGTTGGAAACATAATAGGCAATGAATAAATACTGTTAACAAAGAAAAGATGATAGTTTTTGAACTTATGCAAAAATAAACTTGGGAGGAAAGAATATGGTGAAGAAATCACAATAGTCCATAATGATCATCTCCAGTGGTCGGCAAACTGCGGCTCGCGAGCCACATGCAGCTCTTTGGCCCCTTGAGTGTGGCTCTTCCTAAGCCTTAGGAGTACCCTAATTAAGTTAATAACAAAGTACCTACCTATATAGTTTAAGTTTAAAAAATTTGGCTCTCAAAAGAAATTTCAGTCATTGTACTGTTGATATTTGGCTCTGTTGACTAATGAGTTTGCCAACCACTGATCTATTCTAATCTCTTACTTCACAAATAATCATGAAGGGGTTATAACTTGGTAAAATGTACGCAGATAGTAGACCCACCTATAGAATCACAAGTTCCATGATTCCATCTCCTCTCAACCCCTACATTGTTTACGCACATGGTAAACCTATTTCACAGTTGACTCTATCCTCTGTATTTAGCAGTGTAGCCATACTGATATGATTTCATTTTTCTCTCTAATTTCAAAGGGCAGCTAGATAAAGGCAAGTTGGAAAAACTCATGGTGATGTCCATAAATAAGGGCAATTTGGTAGGAAGCCTAGGCCCTGGTTCTGCACCACTAAACATATGTACATCACCTCTGTGTTATTCCATACAGATACTGTTAGATCTGAGAACAGCTCTGCAATAGGCTGGCTAACTTCTACTTGATCGGATAAATTAGTATATGCATAGAATATAGAATTACAAGTTTTCACATGATACAATAGGCTGGCTAACTTCTACTTGATCGGATAAATTAGATCAAGAATATAGAATTACAAGTTTTCACATGATAGGGCAAAAACTAATTGCATGCTTCCAAAGGGACTTTGACAGAAAGGAAAGTGTAAGTAAGGCAAATAGTAGGTATCAAAGCTATATTAGGATTCTTAACGGAAGTAAGAAGAAGAAAATCCAGAGGCTAACAATTCTGAAAAATCAAGCACATATTTGACATCAAAATTGCTCAGCGGGTAATTAGCCTTCACCTAAAGAAGTTCAAGATCATGACTAGATCCTATGAAATCGTTTGTGGTCTGAGGGGGTGCCTAACTCCCACTACTGTTCAAGCTACCTTCTCTGGGCTCCCTATGTCTACCTCTACTCCATTTTAAAACAGGCTGAGACAAAGCCTGCTTCTCTGTACCTCCATGATCCTCTTTGCATAAGCTATAAAAGCTCAGCCCATCCTACAATATTAGCTGTTTGCCTCCCCCTCTTCCCAGATTATCACTATAAGCACACAGAATGTTAGATTATGAGGGCCTTGAAGACATGAACTATATCTTTTATCCCTGTATCCCAAAGATTAACACAATTATTGGCATGTTAAATACTAAGTCATTATTAGCAGATGATGGACGGATGGATGGATGGATGGATGGATGGATGGATGGATGGATAGATGGATGGAAGGATGGGTGCACGGACAGTATCTTAGTCATCTAGGGATCCCACAATAAAATTCTACAGATTCGGTGGCTTAAACGACAAAACTTAATTTTCTTATAGTTCTGGGGGCTAGATGTCCAATATCAAGGTGTTGGCAGGTTTGGTTTCTTCTCAGGCCACTCTCCTTGGCTTGCAAAAGGTCACTTTCTCTCTTTGTCCTCACATGGCCTTTCCTCTGGTCATAAACATCCACGGTATCTCTACGTGTGCCCAAATTTCCTCTTCCGATAAAGACACCGGTCAGATTGGGTTAGGCCCCACCCTAATCACCTCATTTTAACTAACTCGTCTCTTTAAAAGGCCCTATCTCCACATACAGTCACATTCTGAGGAACTGGGGGTTAGTGCTTCAACATAGAAATTCTGTGGGGCACAATTCAGCCCATAGTAGACAGCATAGTAAAACAGTCTACTAGTCTAGAGTCTCAAACACAAGAAAACAGGACAGAACAGAAGTCTTTGAATTGAACTTTAGTAGAGAAGAGGTCCTGGGCCTTCAGAAAGTAAAAGGAATATGAAATTTGGAGATTGTAAGATCTGGGTTCAGGTCGTGGTTAGCTTACAAAATGAACCAATCGCTGACTCCTTCTGGATGGGGATTTCCTGAACTCCAAAAGGGGGTGGTAATGCTACTTGCTTTATTTCCCAGGGTTGTTATGATGATAAAGTAAAATGTTTAAATTCTTTGTAGATTGTACTACAAACACTAGTTTGGGTGGTGTTTTGCTGTTGTTTTTATCATTAGCAGATCTGAGGCACAACATCAGGAGGACACCTGACTTAAAACCAGTGCTGAACATGGAAGACCCACGACCTTTCATCATGCCTTGCCCTATACGTCTCTCCCACTGGTTGTTCCTTAGTTATATCCTTTTATAATAAGCCAGTAATTTAGTAAGTAAGAAAATATATTTAAAATGCTGTTGCTAAAGACAGAAACAGCAACAAGCTTGAAAATGAAGGGTAAAAGGTTCATCTGAGAATGAATTATTTTTGGCCAAAAAGTTGGGGGGGGGGGAATCCAACAACTCCTGAATAAGGATTCCTCTATCTTTTGGATCAATCAGCACAAATTAAATATTTTTTAAATTGGCTTTGATAAAATATGAATTCACTAAGCAAAAGTGACCAAAGGCATGCTAACCTTCCCTAAATCATTGTAAACTTTCTGGATGTCAGTTCCCCCGTTGTGCTTCACATCACTACAAAAGAAAGATTTCTATACCCTAGCCGGTTTGGCTCAGTGGATAGAGTGTCAGCCTGTAAGCTGGAATGTCTTGGGTTCGTTTCGGTCAAGGGTACATGCCCGGATCGCAGGCTCAATTCCCAGTAGGGGGTGTGCAGGAGGCAGCCAATCAATGATTCTCTCTCATCATTGATGTTTCTCTCCCTCTCCCTTCCTCTTTGAAATCAATAAAAATATATTTTTAAAAAAGAAAGACTTCTATTAATAGCCATTTCATTCTTCTGTCATAAAATGTTAGGTACAAAAACAACAACAAATAGTACTTCTGCTGTTGCTGTCTTGTTATTTGTTTATCATGACAATGAAAGAGTAAAAATGATTTCATCATCTGTAAACATTAAAATCTGACAGATACTGACAAGCAATTTTAGAAAGGACCAGAGGAACTACTGAAATCATGGTGTCTTCCCCCTACATTTTACAAAAAGAAAAGCTGGGAGGAAGAGCCTGGATTAGTCCCCAGGACGTGAGTGAGAGGGGTAGAGTGGAACCTTGAGCTCCTTCCTGAGTTCGGGGCGAGCCTCAGCCATTTCCCTGCAGGCCCATCTTTCTCTGGGCCTTGCAGTGCAGCCAGCTCATAACTGCCTCAAATTGGCAAAGCATTTTTTAAGTCTCCAAAAATAAATACATGGCTATTTTGGACATAATTACTATTTCGTTATCTCTGAATAAATTTCTAGAAAAATCATTGGCTCTGTGGAATCACTTCATTTTCCAAGGATGATATTTCCGTCACTAGGAACCCCTGTCTAAATTTAGACTTTTCCTGCATCAGTGTTTCTTTAAACTGGAAGCCACGCACAGCAAATTATCTGGTTACATCACCTCGCCTTTAAGTTACTGCTTTTTCAAAATATAGATAAATCCTGACCCCTAGTGTCCAAGCATGTTAGTATCTGCAAACTGAAGAATTGAAAGAGAGATGCTGGTCAGGACAGTGTTTTGACAAATAGTAAAATGTTTATGTCCAGTAGACACACCTTTACTAAAATAAAAACGAAAAAGACTGAAAGGTTTTCTCCTGCATATCCACGAACTATGTCTAATGAAAAGTGGAAAGTTACTGTCTAATGTTGTTCCAGTAAATACCGTTGTTTATATAGGCTGAAGCTACAAAGACTCAAAATTCTTAAATATGATAACACACGTAATTTCCTGCACAGTGAATCATAACTAAATATAAAAATTTAGTGTCTTTTCACACTCTGATTGATGTTATAAAACAGCTCTATTTTTAAAACTTATAGAGCTATAAAAAATTAGTTCTCCCTAGAGCACTCACTAAAATAATGTGATGATTCATATTTTCACATTTCTGTATAAAACATATGGTGGACTTGCTTATGACATACAGCCAAGCCACCGCTAAATTGGACTGCCTGATCTTAATTTAGTCCAAGCTTCTGTGTTCTAAGAAATCATTTTATAAGAGTTCTTACTTTCTCATTATTTCTATCACAGCAATAAAACTTCATTTCCTTTTCAGGTCCCTTTTCAACAGAATATATATCCATTCAATCTTGTGTGTGTGTGTGTGTGTGTGTGTGTGTGTGTGTGTGTGTGTGTGTGCATTGCTTCCAAGTGCATAATTTACAAATAAGTAGGATCTTCTGTATTCTATGAAAATTTATTTGATCATTGCTAGGATTTAAAATATACATTTAAAAATACACATTAACACATAGTCTACCAGAAAATCACATTGTGCATGTGGTCAACAAGTATAAACTCTCATTAGAGTGACTGAGGTACCAAAATACTCTGGAGTGGAAGTCTTGGTAATATAAACATAAACTAATTTAGAGAAAAGCAAAGAGGAAGCTACGGTATCAATTAAAGCAGAATATTTAAAATGATTGCTGTGATGTGGTTAAGACACAGGAAAACTAATTCTGACTTTGACAGTAATTTGTTTACTCTGTTTAGTTCAACTCGTCAACTGTCCAAGTTATTTTGTTAACATGGAAGGGACAGTTCATTTGCACATAGAGATATATTTACTAATTAATAAAAATTCCATTTTGTAAAATCTGTCAATCTGCTACTTGGGGTTTTTAGTTATTGGATTCCTGTTTCTGATTAAATGGCTTATTCATTGAACTAATAATCATCAGGGTCACTTAGTTTCCCTGGGAAGTTAGCATAACAAAAGGGTGGATAAAATACATTAACGGATGATTTAATAAATTATCCTACTTTTGGTGCTGTAATTCCCCTACAGGACCAATCCGCAATAAACAAGCCATTGAATTTTATAATTGGCAAATAGAACCAGAATATACAAATATATTACCCTTTCATTTAATCTGAGATCATATACTCTTATAAACTATACAACTATATATGTACTATACCACTTCATACTTTTGAAGTATATACATTAAATGCTTGTTAAGGTGACATTATATTGACTATAACTTTTATTCAGGAGCATACTATGCTCAGCAATAACTAGAATCCATATTACTAAACTGGAGGCCATAAAACATTTTTCCACATGATCAGTGAAGGAATAACGATCATGTTTATATAATTCCTATTAAGTAGGCAACAAAACATGAGTAGCATGAATAGCAAAGATGGTGAAAGTAGCAACAGCAGCTTACATTTATTGAGCACTACCTGTGTGCTAGCCATTGTTCTAACATCTTTATATTAATTATCTTGGTTAATACAATCCTATGTGGAAAATATGATAAAAATATGCTTAGCAAGATTAAGGTACTAGGTAATAACCATTATAAATTGAGTGTTACAAAGATGTGATATGGTAGAGTTCATGAGTCCAAGGCACATAGATGGTAAGTGATAGAAATTATGTGCCCAAAATCAGATAGGTAATAAATGATAAAAGTTAGTTATTCCAGGTTCGATGAATGGTAAGTAGTGGGGATTACGTATTCAAAGTTACCTCAATGGCCACTGGTAAAGGTTAGGCATTCAAGGTCAGATGGGTGATGGGTGATAGAGGGTGTAAATACAAGACCACAAAGCTGATAACTGATAGTGTCTCTCTGTTCTCCATCCTCTCCTTAGTAAACTGGGTGCTTTGGTCTGGGTAACTGTGAAGAACACTGCTAGTTACCCAAAATCGATTTCTCTTTTGATGCATAGCAACAGTGATAAATGACATGACTGCCTGACAAAGATTTTATCTCCCAGTGCCCTATGGACAAGTGTGGCTTGGTGACTGAGTTCTCACCAATGGAATGTCATCAGAAGTGATACCACCTTCAGCCCTCCTGTATTCAAGTTCTCTTTTCACAAATCAGGATCAGGACATGCCTGAACCTGGTTTCACTCAACTGGCCCTAGGGAATCACCCAGAATCAAAGTGGAAGGACACTGGTTTCTAAAGGAGTGCCTGGAACAGAGATGTATGCCAGCCTGGAATGCTCACCTCAGGCTGTTACATAAGAAAAAATAAACTTTATTTTCTTTAAACCATTAAACTACTGTAAGTTCTCATTGTTACAGCAATCAAGCCTTTAATTAAAGCAGTAAACATTCAGATGTCTTAAATTCTGAAATTCTAAATTTCAATTGTAAAAATGAAAAGATCATAAGTTTATGCCCAGAAATTTAAAATCAAAAAGAAGAATTACGGTTTAATAAAACTAGCATCTCTAGAACTAGACTTCTTGCACTAATATGATTATAATGTACATCATTTCTGATATTTACTTCCCTGAATTCTAATTGCTTTGTCTTTCTTTATATCGAGCATTACTAAATATAACCTTTATATCCCCTATCATATTTCCTTAGACTTTTAATCCATACCATGTTAAGTGAAGACTGTAATTAAGAGATCATGCTATTTTGTTAAGGATAAGAAATTGTGGCAGATCAATTCTCTAGCATTTGAAAAACTTTATGCTCAGAAGCCATGACTAAACTGAAAGATATTTTCTTTCTGTAACACCAATCACCTGAATTTTAATGACTATAAAAGAGGGAAAAACATTGTGAGAATAAATCAATTCATTCTTCACCAGAATAGCAGCTTCCAGTAACTATATTAAGGAATGTACATTATGAAAAAATATGTATGATGTTTTCTTGTTGAAATAGTTCTTTGGAAATTATTTAGTTTTGGCAAGATGGAAGCAAATCTCCCAGCATGTTCCACATTATATGATAGTAGTCATTCCATCATCAAATCTACAAGTGTTTTAAAGTATCCATTAAGTGCTCCTGTGGGTCCGGGTGTCACAAAATACGTAAGACACATAGAACAAAGCTGGAGGACTCACACTTCCTGTTTACAAAACTTAATACAATGCTACTGTCATGAAAACAATGTGGTGCTGGCCGTAAAGACAGACATGGCGACCAATGAAACAGATAAGAGCCCAGAGACAAAGCCTTTCAAATATAGTCAAGTGATTTTCAACAAGGGGGCCAAGACCATTCAATGCGGAAAGGGTAGTCTTCTCAACAAATGTTCTGGGGAAAATGGATATCCACATGCAAAATAATAAGGCTGAACCCTTACTTAACACCATATAAAAAATTAACTCAAAATGGACCTAAGCATAAGAACTCAAAATATAAAACTCTTATAAGAAAATATCGGGCAAAGATTTATCACATTAGATTTGGCAATGATTTCTCAGAAGTAACCCCAAAGGCACAGGTAACAAAAGAAAAAGACAGACAAACTGGACTTCATAACATATTTAAATTTTGTACACATCAAAAGACATTATCATCAACAGAGTAAAAAAGAATCCCACAAAAATAGGAGAAAGTATTTGTAAATCAGATATCCAATAAGGGATTGATATTCAGAATAGATAGAGATCTAAAACTCAACCCTAAAAAAACCAACAATATGTTTCGAAAATGGACAATGAACTTCAAAAGATGTTTGTCTAATGATATACAAAAGGCCAATAAGCACATAAAAATATGCTCACTATCACTAAACACTAGGTAAATGCAAATCAAAATTACAATGCAATTGCACCTCATTCATAACACAATGAGACACCACTTCATATCCATTAGAATAGCTACTATAAAAGAAAGAAACCCAGAAAATGACAAGTGTTGGTGAGAATGGGAAAATTAGAACCCTTGTGCACTATTGGTAGGAATGTAAAATGGGATAGCCATTGTGGAAAACAGTATGGCAGTCTCAAAAAAATGTTAAAAATATAATTATTATATAATCCAGCAATTCTACTTCTGGGTTTCTAAACAAGAGAATTGAAAGCAGAGTCTCAATAGATAGTTGTATAGTCATGTTCATAGCAGCATTATTCACAATAGCTAAAACATGTAAGCAACCCAAGTGTCCACTGACAGGTGAATGGATAAGCAAAATGTATTATATGCATAAAATGGAATCTGATTGAGCCTTGAAAAGAAATTCTGACATATCCTACAACATGGATGAGCCATGAAGACATTAAGCTAAGTCAAATAAGCCAACCAAAAAAAGATAAATTTGGTATGATTCCATTTACATTAGGTACTTATAGTGTCAAAATCATAGATACAGCAAAGAGAATGATGGTTCCCAGGTGCTGGTAAAGGAACTATGGGAGTTAGTATATGATTGATGTAGAGTTCCATCTTTCTTCATTGAAGTCTTATATGATGTTCAGTTTCAAACAATGATTCTACTGAAGTACTTTTTATAATCATTGGACATCTCAATCTTAAGTCAATAAATGTATAAAGAATCTACTTCATGTAGTATTTCTCATTCCAACATTCCTGGGACTATGTCCTGTAGCATATATGATCATACACATTCCAGTCCTCCATTAAGTACTAAGAACATTAAGCTTCTGAGAAGAGAAATACTAACAATCCTATATAATAAAAGCTTAAAATGCTAAGTGTCTGGTCATCCAGTCAGCTGTTCAACCAATCAAAGCGTAATATGCTAATGACATGCTAAGGCCACTCAACCACTCGCTATGACATGCACTGACCACCAGGGGGCAGACAGTCGACTGGTTGACCAGTCGCTATGATGTGCACTGACCACCAGGGGGCAGACACTCCTATCAGTAGGTTAGCTTGTTGCTGGTGTCCGGCCTATCAGGGCTGAGCGAGATGGGCCAGACACACCCTGGAGTCCTCCCGCAGTCCTTCTCCAGCTGGTCAACCTCCCACATCCCTCCCTGGCCTCAATCGTGCACTGGTGGGGTCCCTCCGCCTGGCCTGCACCCTCTCACAATCCGGGACCCCTCAGGGGATATGAGAGAGCCAGTTTCAGCCCAACGGCAGAAAAACCCAAATGTAAAATAATGAAGTTGTGTTGTTTTAAACTATTTAGTTGGCGGTAATTTTTTTTACAGCAGCAATAGGAAACTAAATTGTTCCCACCTTCCTCAGATGCCCAGAAACTGTTCCTTCCTTATCAATCATCTTTCCCATTTCAGTCACCTGTCATTACTCCCAAACTATCTGTATTTGTAAGATGCTAATTATAATTTGATAAGATAGTGATGTTTCCTATAAATTGCTTTGTCCAAACAATTACTAGGAAAGATATTACCAAAGACTTAATGAATATTTAAGTCATGATTATACAGCTATTTTAATTAATGTCATTCAGACACCAATTTAGAAGCAAAATATATTTTTAAATCCTCAAATAGACCATCATTATTTTTACGAGGTTTTTGAGAAGACAAAGTTGCTGTTTATGTTGAGTTGATCTCTTCTTTAAGAACAGACTATTTAAGAAAAGTCGGCATTGTCTGTTTGATCTTCCAGTGTATGTTAACTACGTGAAACAGCGTGGAGAGTAAAGGTGATCCTCACTTCTAACACAATTTCACCAACATATTAAGTGTGTTGAAATGCCTCCAAAGGTCAAACACAAGTGGGACTTAAGAACTCAAATTAATATACAGAGGAGGATAGTTTCTGTTTCAAAAATACTTTCATTTCAGTACCTGATAGAAAATGTGAGACTTTTATCTAAACAACAAAAACAGAAATCATCACCAGATAAGATATGGCAATGTATTGTGAATCCCTCTAACCCTTGTTTTTTTGTTTTGTTTTGTTTTGTTGTATGATTTTATGAACATACTCCCTATGTGGGTTAGTTCTGAGGGTGAAATGAAATAAGGCATTTAAAGCAACTTTTAACCAGCCAAATCACTCTTTTTCTCAGTTCCTATAGGCCAAACAGCAAGCTAGACACACAAACAGGAATTAGAAAACAACTCACAATTAATGTACAATATAAGACACAGAATGCTATGAGAAACGAGAAGAAGACATTTGGACATGGTAAATTTGGTATTCTCATTAGACATTTAAGTGTACTGTCACATAGAAAGCTGGATATATTAGATTGGAGGCTAGGGGAAAGAGTCTGGACTGGAGATGTGGATTTAGAAAACATTAACACATAAATTTAATTCCAGATCTGTTTGATTTCCAAACCCAGCTCCTATTAGGAGCAATTCTCCATTCTATTTCTACATGTCTCAGATTAGCTTTTCAGATATGCAAACATTCTTGGAAAGCACAGTGCTTCCATCCAGGTTGAAGGGCAGATGTGTTTCCTGACCAAGATCTTAGAGGTAAGGTCTCCCCTGGCTTGCAGCCCACAGCCCCCTCTTTAGTAGGATTGGTTTCCTTAGCTCAGTGAGCCTCAGCTGTGACACAAACCTGGCGTGTGCAATGCTCACCAGGACTCATCCCCATTAGATGAGGAGAGAGGGAGGGGAAGCATTGACAAACCTGGCGTGTGCAATGCTCACCAGGACTCATCCTGCATCATCCCCATTAGATGAGGAGAGAGCAAGGGGAAGCACTTCAATGATGAAGTTTATGCTGCCGGATGTCCCATGAGCAATAAACCATCTAAATCCATTTATGCTCATTGTTTCCTTACTGACCAAAGTCATGGAAATGTGAAAAGTCCATCTAGCAGCTGAAGGAGTAGCTGCTGCATAGGGACTGTTTAACCACTTGAGAATAAGCACTATGTAAGAGGAACCACTGGCAATTTTGTAGCATGGAAAGAGGCATGATCTAACTTGAAGTTTGAAACTAAAACTCCTCTAGTACCAGAGGGAACGTTGTACTGAAGAAGTGGGAGGAGAAGCAGATAAACCAGTTAGGCTGTTGTTGAAATAACCCACGCAAGAAATCGAGAAAAGCCTAGCCAAGGGTATTAACAAGGGGACTGAAAGAAGGGGGCCTATTCAAGAGACGCTAAAATCAATTGGCCTTCAAGTATCTTTACCACTTTATGTGAGAGTCATTTCAACAGTAAGAGAACAAATTGGGGTCATTTTCTTACATAAGAAGAATGGAGTTTGGCGTAGTTGCTGCATCCCTGCCAGAACTCTGTGTTGACTTCCCCATGCAGTTGTTCTCTTTTTCATGGTCCCCAGCAGCTGCCTTGAGTATCATATCTGCAAGCAGCAATGCCCAAACAGGAAGGAAAGGAAAAAAGCCCATTGCACAGGCATCTCTTCCTTTTTAATCAGAGCAGAAGATCTTTCCCAAAACCCTTTAAATACGTTCCCCTCGGGCCCCATCAACCAGAATTGCCCGTGTCTCAAATGGAAGGAAAGCTGAGAAAATGAAATCTGGCCCTTTTAGCCTCTATCATGGGAAATAAGTTCCAAAAGTAGTGAAGAGAGATTGGGATTGGCTGTTGGGAGAGACTAACCAAATTCTGATTACATGTGGAGGCTGGGAAAGAAGGAAAAGTCAAAATAACTGCTTAGACACCCAGCTTGGGCCATTGACAGGATAGTAATGCCATTCACTGAACTAAGTGAGAGGAACAGGTTTGGGGTAGGGAATGATAAAATATAATTTTTAATCCTCACCTGAGGATATGTTTATTAATTTGAGAGAGAGAGA